>NC_059073.1:228605206-228919333 GCF_020497125.1 Mauremys mutica
TTTAGTTCCTTTTATGGTTTGGAATATATTTAAGAATTTGAAAAATAAAAGCTTTGTTAATCCACTGGGAGCTCAAAATGAATTGCTTATGAAAGCACAGATTCCTTAAGCAGTTCTAAGGAATTGGGGTTGTTTTGTCTCACAGCTCTCTTTCTGAAATATGTCTTCAATTTCCTAGTATGTTTTCCAACTCTAATAGGATCAACATATGACACATACAATGCACAGTAGTTCTCTCTTCTTCTTGTATGTGAAGGGTTGACCTTCTAGCTCACTGGCGACAGAGTCTCTTAAATATAGCATCTTGTCAAGGAAGCAAGGCTTCTTGCTTGGATTTACCCTTTAATCTAATGCTTTGAATATTTTTAGAACATGCTAATATTGTTAAAAATACCATTCGGCATATATAAATGTGGGTTTTTTTACTAGCAGCTCATATTCAGATGTGCCCTTCCTTATGCTCTATCTTACTCAAGAAGCAGTGCTGCATTTCAAGGTGATGTATGTGCTCCTTAGTCATCAGGCTGGCAGAAACTCCATATAATACAAGAAGGGGGACAGCTATTCCCTTTGGGAGCAAAAAGTGCTGGGTAACAGCTAGACATTAAATATTGTACACCCTGCGATCTATGGCTGGAGTTAAAGAAGTTGCTTTACTACACAGGATTTGTGTTCTCCCTATGCTGTGTCGTCATCTTTGGTATATTTTGTCCACTGTGATAATGTCAAATGTCATTCTCACGCCCCCACCAACCCCATAAAAAAGTAGCAATTTAGCACCTCAGAAGAAAAGGGATAGATTCTTAGCTGGAAGCTATGCTAATTTTCATCAGCTTTGGATCTGAACCATAGTACATACAATATATTGAGACTACTCTGGTCCACTTAGTTGTTAGTACTACACTTGAGCCCACAACATCACATTCACTTCAGCCTGTGTATAGGAGGGATCAAACACATCCAAATCTTCTCTTTCCTATGCAGTAATGAGAAGTTGGATAGTTCCACTGCACAGCACATCTCTCCTATTGATCTTTGCAGAAGATAGCCTCCATGGGGAGAGGAGAAGGCTGAGTTAGGAGGGAAGGAATGTCCTCTATCCAACAGCCAAACTCTTACTGAAGCTGCATTAGCTTTTGCATGATCCCACTCCCTCATACTTTGAAAGCGGTGCCTGGAGCAGCAGAAGGCAGAATTTTCATAAAACTATACGAAGGGCCATACTGGGTCAGACCAATGGTCCATCTATCCCACTACCCTGTCTTCAAACAGTGGCCAGAGCCGGATGCTTCATAGAGAATAAACAGAGCAGGGCAATTTATTCTGCCATGAACGTATCTAATTATTTTTTGAACCCACTTATACTTTTGGCCTTCACAACATCCCTTGGCAATGAGTCCTACAGGTTGACTGTGAGTTGTGTGAAGAAGTACTTCCTTTTGTTTGTTTTAAACCTGTTGCTACCTATTAATTTCATTGGGTGACCCCTGGTTCATCTGTTATGTGAAGGGGTAAATAACACTTCCTATTCACTTTCTCCACCCCATTCACGATTTTATAGACCTCAATCATAGCTCCCACTAGTCATCTCTTTTCTAAACTGAAAAGTCAGTCTCTTCTCATATCGAAGCTGTTCCATACACCTCTACCCCAATATAACGTGACCTGATATAACACGGGTTCGCATACAACGCGGTAAAGCTCTGACACGCTGCTCCGAGCAGCGCGTTAAGGGTGCCGGGCCAGGCCGGGGCCAAGGGGTTTGATCGGGGCAGAGGGTGTCAGGGGCTCTCTCCCCCAGGGACTGGGGGGCATGAGTGGTGGGAGGGCACTTTTGGGGGCAGGGCCGGCTCCAGGCATCAGCTTATCAAGCAGGTGCTTGGGGTGGCCACTCCGGAGCAGGGCGGCACTTTCAAGTATTCGGCGGCAATTTGGCGGAGGGTCCCTCACTCCCGCTCAGAGCGAAGGACCTCCCGCTGAATTACTGCAGATCGCGATCACGGCTTTTTTTTTTTTTGTGGCTGCTTGGGGCAGTAAAACCCCTGGAGCCGGCCCTGTTTGGGGGCCCCACAGTCCTAGAGTGGCCAGGGGGATTAGCAGGGGGAGAGGAGCAGCCCGCTCTGCTTCCCTCATCCCGGCCCCAGCCGCGTCGCTCGGGGGAGGGGGCTTGGGGGAAGGGATCCCCCTGCACTCACCAGCAGTGGTGGAAGCGGAGCAGCCTGGCCCCAGCCCGCTCCACTCCGCCAGCTCCCAGCCACAGCGCTCCGCTTCCCACCTCAGGTGAGTACAGGGGGCATCCTTTCCCCAACCTCCCCGCACTCACTGGTGGCGGAAAACAGAGCGACGTGGCCCCAGCCCTCTCCACTCTGCCAGCTCCCAGCCATGGCGCTCCACTTCCTGCCAGGCAGGTGAATGCAGGACCTTTCCCCAGCTGCCCCCCAGCGACACGGCTGGGGCCAGGGCAAGGAAAGTGGAGCGGGCTGGGGCTGTGTCGCTCTGCTTCCCGCCGCAGTTGAGTGTGGGGGGCATCCTTTCCCCAACCTCCTTGCACTCACCGATGGCGGGAAGTGGAGCAGCCCGGCCCCAGTCCGCTCCACTCCACCAGCTCCCAGCTGCAGTGCTCCGCTTCCCGCCACTGACGGTGAGTGCCTGTCCAGGGGCGGGATAGGGGTTGGAGCAGTCATGGGACCAGGGGGTTAGGTAGGGGGTGGGGTCCTGGGGGTGATTAGGGACGAGGGTCTCTGGACGGGGCAGTCAGGGAACAAGAAACGGGGTGGGGGGCGGGCAAAGCAAGTTTGATATAACGCGGTCTCATCTATAACACGGTGAGATTTTTTGTCTCCCAAGGACCACGTTATATCGGGGTAGAGGTGTACTTCTAAGCATTTTTGTTACCCTTCTCTGTACTTCTTCCAATTCTAATATATCTTTTTCGAGATGGGGCAACTAGAACTGCATGCAGTCTTTAATGTGTGGGTGACCCATGGATTTATAGTGGCATTATGATATTTTATGTCTTATTATCTATCCCTTTCCTAATGGTTCCTAACATTGGGTTAGCTTTTTTGACTGCCACTGCACATTGAGCAGATGTTTTCAGAGAACTATCCACGAAGACTCCAAGATCTCTTTCTTGAGTGGTAACAGCTAATTTAGACCTCATCATTTTGTATGTATAATTGGGATTATATTTTCCAGTGTGCATTACTTTGCACCTATCAAAATTGAATTTAATCTGCCATTTTGTTGCCCAATCATCCAGTTTTGTGAGATCCCTGTATAACTCTTCACAGTCAGCTTTGTACTTAACTATCTTGAGAATTTTGTATTGTCTGCAAACTTTGCCACTTCACTGTTTACCCCTTTTTCCAGCTCATTTATGAATATGTTGAACAGCACTGGTTCCAGTATAGATCCTTGGAGCACACTGGTAGTTGTAGGGGGCAGCAGAGATAGCTTAGTGGTTTGCACATTGGCCTACTAAACCCAGGATTGTGAGCTCAATCCTTGAGGGGGCCACTTAGGGATCTGGGGCAAAAATCAGTACTTGGTCCTGCTAGTGAAGGCAGGGGGCTGAACTCAAAGACTTTTCAAGGTCCCTTCCAGTTCTAGGAGATTGATATATCTCCAATTATTAATTATTTAGTTACCTCTCTTTACTGTGAAAATGGGCCATTTATTCTTATACTTTGTTTCCTATCTTTTAACCAGTTACTGATCCATGAGAGGACCATTTCTCTTATTCCTGACTGCCACTTTGAACCTTGTCAATGGCTTTCTGTATTGACTGGCTCATCCTTGTCCACTTGTTTATTGACACCCTCTCTGAAAGAATTCTAACGGATTGGTGAGACATAATTTTCCTTTACAAAAGCTGTGTTGACTTTTCCCCTACATATCACATTCATCTATGTGTCTGATAATTCTGTTCTTTACTACCCTTTCAACCAATATGCCTGGTACTGAAGTTACGTGTACAGGCCTGTAATTTCCAGGATTGCCTCTAGAACATTTTTTTTTTAAAAAATCGGTATTACATTAGTGATTTCCCAGTCATCTGGTACAGAGGCTGATTTAAACAATAGGTCACATATCACAGTTAGTAGTTCTTCAATTTTATATTTGAGTTCCTTCAGAATTCTTGGGTGAATACCATGTGGTCCTGGTTTCTTATTACTGTTTAATTTACCAATTTGTTCCAAAACCTCCTCTCTTGACACCTAAATCTGGGACAGTTCTTCAGATTTGTCACGAAAACAAATGGCTCAGATGTGGGAATCTCTTTCAAAGCCTCTGCAGCGAAAACCAAAGCAGGTATTGATTTAGCTTCTCTGCGATGGTCTTGTCTTCCCTGAGTGCTGCTTTAGCACCTTGACTGTCCAGTGCCCCACTGATTGTTTGGCAGACTTTCTGCTTCTGGTGTACTTTAAAAAAATGCTGTTCGTTTTTGTGTCTTTTGCTAGTTGCTCTGCAAATTCTTTTTTGGCCTGCTTAATTTTATTTTTACAATTCATTTGCCAGAATTTACGCCCCTTTCTATTTTCCTCAGTAGGATTTTACTTCCCGTTTTTAAAAGATGTCTTTTTGTTTCTAACTGCCTCTTTTACTCTATTGTTTAACCATTTTTGGCAGTTTTTTGGTCCTCTTGCTAGTTTTTTTTTTCCAATTTGGGGTATATCTATAGTTTGAGCCTCTATTATGGTGTTTTTTAAAAGTTTCCATGCAGCTTGCAGGCATTTCACTCTTGTTCCTTTTCATTTCTGTGTAACTAACTTCCTCATTTTTGTGTAGTTCCTCTTTTTCAAGTTAAATACTACTGTGATTGGGCTTCTTTGATATCGCCCCCTCCCTCCCAAAAGATGTTAAATTTAATTACATTATTGTTGCTATTATTAAGCAGTTCAGCTATAATCACCTTTTACACCAGATTCTGTGCTCCACTTTGAACTAAATCACAAATTGTCTTTCCCCTTGTAGGTTCCAGAACTAGCTGCTCCAAGAAGCAGTCATTGATGGTGTCTAGAAATTTTACCTTTGCATCCCATACTGGTACAAAGTCTATATGGGATAGCTGAAATCCTCCATTATTGTTGGGTTTTCTGTTTTTGTAGCCTCTCTCTCCCTGGGAATTTCACACTCACCATCACCATCCTGGTCAGGTAGTATATTACTACTGCTATACTCTTCCGTACTGCAGAATTTCTAGAGATAGAAATTTCATGGTACAATTTGAGTCACTTAAGATTTTTACTATATTTGACTCTAAACTTTCTTTCACATATGGTGCCATTTCCCACAAATGCGACCTACTCTGTCATTCCTATATATTTTGTACCTTGGTATCACCATGTCCAATTGATTATCATCATTCCACCAAGTTTCTGTGATGCCTATTATATCAATATTCTCATTTGATACCAGGTACTCAAGTTCACCCATCTTAGTATTTAGACTTCTTGCATTTGTATACAAGTACTTATAACATTTGTCAATATTTCATTGTCTGCCTATGTGATGTAATTGAATAGTACTCTTGTTTGACTGTTTCTCTACAGCAGGGGTTCTCAACCTTTTCCTTTCTGAGCCTCCCCCTCCCACAACATGCTATAAAAACTCCAGAGCCCACCTGTGTCACAACAACTGGTTTTCTGCATAAAAAAGCCAGGGCCAGCATTAGAGGGTAGCAAGCAGGGCAATTGCCTAGGGCCCCACGCCACAGGGGCCCCTGCAAAGCTACATTGCTCAGGCTTCAGATGCTGCCCCAGATGGTGGGGGTCAGAGCCCCAGGCTTCAGCCCCATGAAGTGGGGCTTCGGCTTTCTGCCCTGGGTCCCAGAGAGTCTAATGCTGGCCATGCTTGGAGGACGCCCTGAAACTTGGCCACGGCCCCCTGGGGGCCCCAGACCTTGGTTGAAAACCACTGCTCTACAGTTCTTACCTGTACTTTATCAGCTTCTATTCTCTCCTTTTTACAAGGCTACAGAGTATCCCCTTTAATAAATCCTCCCCTAAGGGTAGGTCTATACTTACCTGCCGGGTCGACGCGTAGTGTTCGACTTCTTGGAGTTCGAACTATCGCTTCTAATCTAGACGTGATAGTTCGAACTCCGAACGCGCTCCCGTCAACTCCGGAACTCCACCACCGCTATTCGCGTAGCTGAAGTCGCGTACCTTAGTTCAACCCCCCCACCCTAGTGTAGACCAGGCCTAAGAGACATTGCTGTTTTAACTGTGTGCTCCTCTGCACCTGTTGGTTTCCCCAGTTCTTAGCTTAAAAACTCCTCTACAACCTTTTTAATTTTAAATGCCATCAGTCGTTTTCTGTTTTGGTTTAGACTGGGCCTCATCCTTCCTGTAAAGGCTCCTCTTTTGCCAGAAGGTCCCCCAGTTTCTAATAAATCCAAATTCCTCCTCCAAAAACAATCATCTTATCCAAGCATTGAGAAACTGCAGTTCTGTTTGTCTAACTGGACCTTTGCGTGGAAGTGGAAATATTTCAGAGAATGCTACTATGGAGGTCCTGGACTTAATCTCTTACCTAGCAGTCTAAATTTGGCCTCCAGAATCTCTCTCCATGTCACTAGTATCTACAAATACCATGACCACCAGCTCCTCCCAAGCACTGCACATAAGCCTGTCTAGATGTCTTGAAAGGTACTATGGGATTGTTTCCCTCCACTGCAGCTTGATGTTCTGCTTCCCTGAGATTTTCAGCTTCCTCAATAACATGGGGGTGGGACTTCTCTACTGTGTCCCAGAAAGTCTCGGCTATGTACCTCTCTGTCCTGCATCACTGCTAGAGAGGAACCAGGAGACTCTAGAGCTGGTGCAGGAGTACAGGGCCTCCAGTTGTATGATTCTGGCCTCAGATGAATCTCCTCAGCCCTGTAGCTTCTGAGGAGATTCAGCACACACGAGAACTCCAGTTTTCCCTCACACCCAATCCAAAGAGGAATTTGTATAAAACTCTGAAAATGGTTGGAATATTATTAAAACTATGTGACTGGAGATTTCACCTGGGACGAAATACAAGTAAGTACTGTAATTACAAAAAAAATGCTAACATGGAGTTAAGATTGAGAGTACATGTCAGTATATAAGGGTAAGAATCTGGCTAAGAGTTTTGTAAATACCTTTACATTTTGCTAACCTACATAGTTCATAAGTCAAACACAGAGATGGGGTCTCCTTCCCACTCCTTGGCAAAGAGATTTAAGAATAGGGTGCTATCGTGAGATCTTATATCACTCAGACTTCATTATTTTCCCTGTATATTGCACAATATATAATAGTATGCTATGCAGTATTATAAATAGTTATTACTATACTGTCAAATTAATAAGTGTCAAAGAGTCCCGTGGCACCTTATAGACTTCTGTTAGTCTACAAGGTGGCACAGGACTCTTTGTTGTTTTTTTTTACAGATCCAGACTAACATGGCTACCCCTCTGATGCATAAAGTGTACATTAATTTGACAAGTAATGTACACTTTATGCATGTTCACTTCCTTGGCCTGTCACAAAAATATAGTAATTTGTAATTGTCTTCCCTGTAAATTAGGGCTCAGTTTTGAGCATTCTGGCCCCAATCCAGAAAAGCACTTAGGCATGTGCTAAACTTTAAGCAGGTGAGTGCTCCCACAAAAGTCAAAAGGATGACTCATCTGTTGAAAATTAAGCCCATGTTTAAGTGCTTTGCTAGATTGGGCCCAGAGTGCTCAGCTGTTTGAAGAAAAAGCCCTTTGTGAGGTTATACTATAAATGTAGGTGCTGAAAAAAAAATCATACAGTACTTACATTTCAAATTATTTCAAACATGCAAGTCTAGACTTGATAACTAATGATTGTATCAAATAGTCCATCTGTATGAATGGAGGCCTAGGATTACTTCCAATTAACATCAGATTTTTTAAATTCTTTGTTCTATATCACTAAAGTGCCCTGGGTTGTTCAAAACCTAAAAAGTTCTGAAGGGCTCTTTCTTGGGTCTCAAAGTCTGCTCTATGGTACATGTGTGTGATAACCTGAGAAGAGAACACAGGGAGCCTTTGTCACCCCCATCCCACAGAAAAGGGTTAAATCTGTGCCTTCAGAGCAAGGTGGTTTCTATGCTGCCCAGCACACCACAGCCTCAGGGAAGCATATTCTTACCCTATGGCATGTGGCCAGACTCTAACAAACTAGAATAAGGGAGCATCAAGGTACGCCCGGCAACACATTACAGCTAGCCTGCCATGAGTCATCTTACACTATGATGGCAGGATGCTTCTAGTGCTGGATGCATGGCTGACACCAGCCTACTCTCTCCCCTTCATGACCACATGTGAAGTATAGGACTTAGCTCTTATGTTTTACAGCTACTTTTTAAGAGAAAATCCTACCTTACTCCACACATATGCATGGGATGGCTATCTGCCAGCATTACTGGTACATGTCTGTTGTGTAAGGATCATATGCAGAGGCCCATAACTCTGCACACCATAGAGTGCTTTGCATCCCAGCATAGAGAAAGTTTTTCTGGGTCCCTCCCTCTCACATGTAGCACAGAAGGTACTTAGGGTTATAGATTCATAGATCCAGAGGACAGAAGGGACCATTGTGGTCATCTAGTCTGACCTCCTGTCAGGGGTGAAAGTAACTTACAGGACTTACCGGTATTGCCGGAGTCCTGAGGGGGCGTGGTCTCATCCGGAAGAGGCGTGGCCTCTCAAGATTTAAAGGCCCTGGGGCACCAGCTGTGGCTGGGAGACCCAGGGCCTTTAAATCAACCAGGGGCTCCCAGCTGAAGAGGTGGCTGGGAGCCCCACGGGGCTCAGGGGCAAATTAAAGGGCCCGGTGCTCTGGCCGCCGGGGGGAGCCCTGAGAGTTGCGGGGCTGGGGAAGGGATTTAAAGGGCCCAGAGCTCCTGCCGCTGAGGGGAGCCCTGAGCCCTTTAAATCCTGACCCCAGCCCGGCTGCAAGAGCCACGGCCGGGATTCAAAGGGCTCTGGGCTGCCCGCAGCCGCGGGGAGCTTTGAGCCCTTTAAATCCCAGCCGCGGCCGGGATTCAAAGGGCTCTGGGCTGCCCACAGCGGCAGGGAGCTCTGAGCCCCTTAAATCCCGGCCCCAGCCCGGCTGCTGGAGCTGCGGCCGAGATTTAAAGGGCTCTGGGCTGCCCGCAGCGGCGGGGAGCTCTGAGCCCTTTAAATCCCAGCCCCAGCCCGGCCACTGGAGCCGCGGCTGGGATTTAAAGGGCTCTGGGCTGCCCACAGCTGCAGGCAGCCCAGAGCCCTTTCAATCCGCGCCATGGAAGTCGGTGCGGTCCAGCACGGCGTACTGGCTCTTGCCAGTATGCTGTACCGGACCAGCTTACTTTCATCGCTGTCTCCTGTATAACACAGGCCACAGAACTTCCCCAAAATAATTCCTAGAGTGGATCTTTTAGAAAACATTCAGTCTTGATTTAAAAATTGTTGATGATTGAAAATCCATCACCACATTTGGTAAATAGTTCCAATAAAGTGAGAGTAACTAACTAAAAAGTTATGCCTTATTTTTAGTCTATTTTATTTTGTATAGCTTCAACTTCCAGCCATTGGACAGCAGCCTTGAGGCCTGACAAGAAGGTTCAATTAACTCTGGGTCCTGTGGCCCACTCCTCCACAGCCTGTGTTTTCTGGCTGCATCTGGGTCCAGGAATTGCCTCTAAGAGCTCAGTAGAGACCTTCAAGAGACTTCAACAAATAACATGATTTTGGAGTCATAGCAATGACTCCAGAGGTAATGTAACACCCATTCTACTATGAGCGCTAGTTTTGACTCTTCAAACTTTCTCCAAATAATTTCTCATGCTGTGAAAATTCCCATGCTTAATGTCAGACTAGAGTTTTCATTTTGAAGATTTAGTTTATAAAAGTTATCCTGTATAACTATCTACATTGGGAAATGAAAATTATTATTCATTGAGATTCTTAACAGGGAATTTCCATATGTTTGTGTGTTTACATTTTTAAGTGTAATGCCATTTCAAAATTGTTTTTGGAAGTAGGAATAACTTAGCAATCATAATGAAAGGTAAAGTTTCTCTGGGACTATTACATTAGCTTGACTGAATGATCATCTGCATGCGTAGCTTCATATTGTATATTAACTCTTTGCCATCACTTGAATTCCCGGGAGCACCGTTACAAAGCAATGATTTTTCCAATACTTAATAATCACGGAAATGACCAACATCTAATCTGTGCATTACCCCCTATATGCCTTACTGATTAGCCTCAGTTAAAACAGTTAATTGCTTAAACTGACTGTTTATATAGCATCAGTATCATTTTAATTAGTTGATGGGGGGGGATCTAAATTTAATTCAGTTCAAGTCAGATAAGTCCATAAAAGTTTGGAGGCTGATTCAAATTGCATCTGAATTATATGAATCTTACAACACAGTTTTGAGGAATGGTAAGTCTTGCAATAACCGACTCTTTAGCAAGAGTGTGAGGCTTCCTGCTTCTGGCTGAGTCAGAAAAACTGTGTGAAAAGACTTTCTGTTTCTGATCTCAGCCAGAATCAGGAAGTGCAAAGCTGCAAGAGAATAAAAGTTAACCAAACCTTTTCAACCTCAACAGCAGTTCATTTGAGTTTGATCAAAGGTCACATTGGTTCATCATTTATATAAACCAATTCAGCCCTCCACTTAATTTTAATTTGATTTTCTGTTGCACATAAAATGGGAAGTTATGCACAGACTGCAATCCTAGTACTGTATGTTTCTATATTGCTGAGAGTTTCATTCTTTCCTTTTGTAAGAGTGTTTGGCTTTCTTGACTCAGCAAATCTCTTGTTCCTTAATTTCCTTATCACAAGGAAAAGTAGTCCTGCAACTCAACAGCTGACAGTTTGTCTAAGAAAACACGAGTTTTGCTGCTCTTGAAGAGCTGTTATGTTTCAAGAGTACCAATCCTAAAGTTTACTTTTCCTGGGAGACCTGTCTGTAGATTATCACTATATTTCTACTTTGTTGTTACTCGAAGATGAACACAGTCCCTCGTCACATTTAAGAAAATGTATACTAAGAAATACTAACTTTCTTAGTTCTGAAAAAGACACGTTTTTAAACATGATTTGATAGAGTAAGCTTGATTATAGAATGTAAGCACTTCTCTAAATGAGTCTGGTTTTCTGTCCACAAAAAAAAAATTAACAACTTGGGCCAAACACTTCTGTACTTAGGGAGCTCAAACCCATCTGAAACACATGTCAAATTGCCAGTATTTCCACATACGTAGAGTGTGCTGCCCAGCTTTCTCTTTCTTTCTTCCTTCCTCTGTATCCACAAGGTTCGTCCCTCCCGCTTGTTGCCAGGCAACAGAATGATACTCTGTGCATACACGTCCAGCAATCACTGACATTGAATTTTAATGTTGCACAGTTTCTTAAAGAAGGAAAATAAAAATATCCCAGAATACACAGTCTGATGAACATCTAACATCCCAAGAAGTTTTCTAGGCTTTAAAATGTTGTTCTCTCTCTCTCTCATGCACTCACAAACACACACATTGTGAAACCTTTCAGAGGAACTCTCATAAGAGTGTGAACCCTATAACTCTAAACATATACTACAATATTACTCAATACAGAAAAACCTCTGCTGATACTCACACCTTCTTGTCAACTGTTGGAAATGGGCAACGTCCACCTTGATTGCATTGGCCTCATTAGCACTACAAAAGTAATTTTCCCTCTGTTGATATTCACTCCTTCTTGTCAACTGTTGAGAATAGGCCACTTCCACCTTAACTGAATTGGCCTCGTTAGCACTGACCCCTACTTGGTAAGGCAACTGCCATCTTTTCATGTGCTGTAATATATATACTGCTTACTGTATTTTTCACTCCATGCATCTGATGAAGTGGGTTTTAGCCCATGAAACCTTATGCTCAAATAAATTTGTTAGTGTCTAAGGTGCCACAAGGACTCCTCATTGTTTTTGCTGATACAGACTAACACGGCTACCACTCTGAAACCTGTCTACATTAGTTTTGTTACTCCACATCGTTAATAATTACAAATACAAACATGCAACATCTACATACACTTACATAAATCTATGTCATAATCAATGCAGGATTATGGCAGTGAGAAATGTTCATAACTCTGAACAAAAGATTACAGTGCTTTCAAAAGTTTACAATTGAACAGGACTTAATAGAGCTCTGAAACTTTACTATGCAGAAGAAAAATGCTGCTTTTAAACCATCTTAATATAAATGAAACAAGCACCGAAACACTTTCCTTACCTTGTCAAATCTTTTTTTTTTAAACTTTCCCTTTATTTTTTTAGTAGTTTAAGTTCAACACAGTACTGTACTGTATTTGCTTATTCCCCCTCCCTTTATTTATTTATTTATTTATTTGGTCTCCATTGTTCCCTGACTGCATACTTCTGGTTCCAAATGAGGTGTGTGGTTGACCGGTTAGTTCGTAACTCTGGTGTTCATAACTCTGAGGTTCTACTGTATATGATGAGGCTGGGATTTTTCTGTTTTGTTTTTCAGTTTGGTGCAAATCATTTAAGAACATTTAGTATTTCACTTTTACTCCTGATGCTAGCTATTAGAGATGGATCCAAATCCAAATTAACAAAATTCCTTGTCTCATCCCAAAATGGTATTTTTGTCTGAGAGGGTGGCTTGTAGCTCTAAGCCTGGGTTTGGATCTGGATCCAAATTTCATCTTAGAAAGATGTGAGTCCAGCTCCAAATAACAGTCTGACCTTTCAGGTAGTTTGGATTCAGACCCAAATTTCACACTTCAGATCCAACTAATTTTTATGTAGCTTCAAAGGAACTCAAAGTTAAAGGCTTTAGTACAGTCTATTTCATGTCTCCAAAATCAGGGAAATTTTCAACTGTAAACCAGTGTTCTAGAATCTAGATAATACCATTGGGCTGTAGAAGGCCAGTGAAGTGAATTATTAATAATTGTGAAAGTATGTGTCTCCAGATCCAAAGACATATTGCATGAATCTAAACTAGTAGCCTCACAAGTATATATTAAACCAGTTTATTTTAAACAGTTCCAAAAGAGGAGTTGAATCTATAGAATAATAGAGGGTGTGATTTCTCATTATGCAGTGGTTGAATTGCTTTTTCAACAGTTTTATAAGCAGTTCATTTAATAATTAAGAAAGGCAGAGTCTTTCATCTATGTTGAGGGTTCTCAAACTGGGGGTCGGGACCCCTCGGGGGTCATGAGGTTATTACATGGGGGGGTCGCAAGCTGTCAACCTCCACCCAAACCCCGCTTTGCCTCCAGCATTTATACTGGTGTTAAATATATTTTAAAAATGGTTTTAATTTATAAGGGTGGGGATCGCACTCAGAGGCTTGCTATGTGAAAGGGGTCACCAGTAAAAAAGTTTTAGAACCGCTGATCTATGTTGAATTTTATGTGCCTAAATTTTTCTAGATATAAAACTCTGTAATTAAAGTTTTCAATGTGGATAAAACCCTCCTATTAGCAGGGTTTGATCCCTGGACCTTCAGATTGCTAGAAAATACAACTACAGTAGGTAACCTCCTCACCCTGAAAGGGGATATGACACACACTTTGCAAGTAGATTACACAGCTACTTGCTAGACAGCAGTAGAAAGTTGGGAACCAAGATTTCTAGGTTTTATTTCTGGCTTTCGAGTGGTTACAGTAGTAGTTAGAAACAGCATACCCAAGTACACAGAGTTGGCATATTATTAATTCCAAAAGGCAGTGTGGATGAGACACGAGTCAGCTATATTAGATAGCTGGGTTCTATTCCCAGTTCTGACAAGAATGACCTTGTGTACCCTCTCAGTTAATTTATTTGTAAAACGGGAAGGATGATATGTGATTGCTTTCTAGGTTAGGGATATGAGACCTTGCTCAACAATAAAGGTTGTAAAGTGCACAAAAATATAAACAGTTGTCACTAGAACACATGTTGGTGAGATATTTTCTTTTCTCATCTTATAGTCTGCATCTACCTGTGAGACTGCAACGCAGGGGCTCATGGCTCTGAGCCTAGGGCCCTTTCTCCCATGCTAAAGAGCATTTTAGAAGGGAGCCTTTCCCCATCTCCTCTCCAAACACAGCCTGACCTAGAAGAACAGGAACCATAATTCAGCTGAATATGGTATGTCCTGTAAAGTCCAGTACACCTGCGAGCTCAGGGCAGCTGAAGCTGCTCCTTACTGAACAATATATAAACTAGCTAGATCTCTCATTTACAGACCTTTTAACATTTGGATTTTTCCCCCCAGAGGTACAGAAGTTTTGTGAAGCCCATGTAATTTTTTTCTTGCGGGGGGGAGGAGAGTGTTAGCTGGACTCCACTGAAACACTTTCACCCTCAACAAAGCATTTTGTCTGCAAATTGACCAGTGTGAAGTGTACAGGGTAGAACGGCAGGTTTGGTTAAAACTTCTAAATAGGGGCCAACAAACCAAGCAAAACAAATATTAACCTTTCTTATGTACCATATTGAGTCTTCATTTTAAACACACACTTGAAATTCAGTTGTTTTAAGCGGGGCCACATGACAAAGTAGATTGTGCAATAGAGTGACTATTGACTGGTTTTTAGGCTAACAGTCAATAGTCTCAAAACTATTGACTGCTTACGTAACAACCCATATTTTCCATTCCGTGTTAAACAGCTGTAGGAAAACATTTGCCAAATGTCCACTCTGCAACAAAACATTCCAATGTCTATGGTTCCTCCTATAATCCTGCATGATCTGATTCTTCTTCTACACAGCATTTTCTATTTCCTTCAATGTGCCAGTGTTGCAGTATTCTACAAAAATGTACTTGCTGATGATCTGAATGTTGTGGGTGAAAGTAATTAGATGAGATACTCATTTTCATCTCTTATTGGTCTGCCCCCAACTGTAAGAATCAGACCCAAATGCTTTTATCAAATAAAGGTATGCTCACCGGGGTAGGGGAAAGGGCAGCTGATCTCTCCATACAGACAGTTCACTTCCCATTCCACGTGTCCTGTAACAGGGTTACTTGTCAATATGCAACACAGACAGAGCATGTTTCTCTTGTTTACAATATATTCAGTTATCCGTGTTGAGACTCTGATTCTGGAGGTTCAGTATACTGATAAAACAGCTCTAAATTGCACCCTCTAATATCCTTTTTAATGCCTTAAAGAAGATGAGTGGTTTTTAACCTCTGCTCTGCAAACCCCTCGGGGTGCACAGACTATGTCTAAGAGGTCTGCAAACAGTAACTCTGAAAATAAAGTTTCAGATCCCAGAGAAGGCATTCCATTTTTCTGATCAATCAAAAGTATGTGAATACCCCCATCTACAGATCAAAACTCAGAAGTGTTGTTACCATAGAAGCCCACAGTTTAGCACCAAATGTGTCACGCTGTGTCAAATGCTGTGCTGAGCATGTTCATCATTTATAGTTGAATGCTGTTCAGTTAGTTTTCAGTCTAAGACTTCTATGGTAGGCGTCCGCAGACCACAGATTGACTGTCCAAAGGAGTCCGCACCTCCATTTGAAATTTTTTAGAGGTCCACAAATGAAAAAAGATTGAAAACCATTGAAACTAGAAGGATAAGTGACACATTCAAAATATCACTTTCCCTAGAAATCACACTTTTAAAAAAAATTTACAACATTTTCCTAGTAGCGGGGGCAGAGGGAAGAGAACAAAAGAAAACAAAAGAAAACAAGCCCCTTCCAAAGAAAGCTACTGTGACATTAAAACTGCAGTTCCTGTGCAGTGTTACCACCAAAACCAGAGTTTGCATGCTCAGTTTGTTCAGCCTATAGGTGTTTATTTGACACAATTGTATGTGGCACAGATGTTCACATGATGTGAGCTCCTGCACATTGTGCTTTCCCTCCACTCTCCCTGTGGGAGCACGTTAGGTTCCATTTGTCTGACCTAGTAACGGAATGAGATTGACAACAGTTCTCCTCCCTTCAGAGCCTGGGTGATGAAAATCTGGGATTTTAATACTGTCGCAGTTGTCAGTTTGGAGGAGTGAATAGATTTGGTGCTGTCAGTGCTTTTAAAAAAATATGTAATTTTTAGAAAGGGTCAAAACTGAGGGGTGTCAGCACTGACAAAGATTCTTTAAAATCCCTGTAGTAAGCGAGGAAGGATTTGAGTGGTGTCATCCTTCAGTTGCCAAGTCCTTTACACACCATATGCTTCCCCAGAAGATAGATCCTAGACGTGTCCCTGACAAAACTTGTGACAGAGACAGTAGCAGGACCTAGATTTGCTGCTACCATTTCCCCGTCCGCTACTGAATGTGCTCTTTCTTGCAGTGAAGTGTGATATAGATGTTGCAAAAGACAGTGGAGCCAGTTTTGACATGAGAAAAATAGAGACATTTTTCTTCCCATTTTTATATGGTTTATCTTTACATTTTAGTTTATCATTTAAGCATTACATTCTTTTTTCAATTGTGCCTGGCAGGTTTCTAAACTGAATCGAAAAGGCTCTTCCTACATTTGCAGAATTCTTTGATGCTAACATGATTCTGCACAGAACAGCTTTGAAGAGGTCTGACACTCAGTTCAGATTTAGCTGTGAACGTGTCATTTCTTCAGCCATTCTAAAAGAGTTCAATGGAAGCAATATAGGCTAAGGCCCAGGTCTATGACGGTACTTAGGCATCTAACTCTCAAGTTTAGGTGCTTAAGTCCCTGTTTTGGCTCCACTGCAATCCACACTTTTGCCCAACCCAGTAGGTGCCTAAATTCACTTGGTGCCTAAGTTTTCAGGGTAAAAGTTCTCTACGCACCTATGTTTCTGCCTCTAGGCATGCACACTGCTATCTTCATCTAGGTATTTGGATGCCTAAGTCCCAGAGCAATTAATGATTGAAGGGAAGATAGGCATTCATTCGCCTAAATTGTGAGTGGGGCCCGAACTGGTAGGCATGCTCAGAGGTCACTTGCCAGATCAAGTCCCATTCAAGTCTCCACCTTATAACTTTTCAGCCAGTAGAGCACTTGCTGGGATGTGGGAGACCCCGGTTCAATTGCCCCAACTCTGTCAAAGTGGGAGAAAGGCTTTGAACATGGGTGGGTCTCCCATCTATCAGAAGAGTGCTGTAACCACTGATTTATGGATATTCTGATGTGGGGCTCCTTCACTGTCTTTTGTTGAAGCTGATGCACTGTGGCTAAATAATGAAAGTGACTGGAGTAGGGGGACTAGACCCACGGTCTCCCACCTTGGTGCCCCTATCCTGGGGCTGCGGCAGTGGGGCTCCACCGGTGATTTAAAGGGCCTGGGCCTCCCTGCAACAGCTGGAGCCCAGAGCTCTTTAAATCACCGCTGGAGCCCTGCCGCCCCTACCCCGATACAATGGGGTTTCAGCTATAACACGGTAGGGATTTTTGGCTCCCCACCACCGTGTTATAGTGGGGTAGAGGTATATTCCACTGAACAAGACTGCCCCAGCCTTCTGTGTGGGAAATTAGTGACCTTATGCTCCCCTTACTTACACTGGTATAAGTTATATAAAATATATATTATTTTACTTTTACTGAAGTCAGTGAAGTTATGCTGGTGTAAATGAGAGAATGGTAAGGCCCTATGTTTTTTCACAGGGTTTCTGTAGTTTATAAAAAGCATTGGATTAATACAACCAAAGTATATTTTTAAAGTATTGTCAATGACTGTATTCAACATAACTGCAAAGATTAAAATTAATGGGCTAAATTCTATCCTCTTTTACAATTTCTATTAAGTGATCTGGGTTACAAATAATTAACTGAGGATAGAAGTGGGCCCAGTGATTGCAAGGTCACATTTCTGTTCAATACCTGCCAATGTCATGTGACAAAAAAAGATTTTTAGTTTGCATAAAATTACACAAATTGGCATATAAAGTACTGCTTGGTGGTACAAAGGAATTCAGTTTCTCCCTAAACAATTCATTAATTCCGTGCCCTACAAGTTCCACATCAAATCATTATGCATGCCTAACACCCCAACTTCAACTAGTTACACTCCTCCCAGCCCCATATCAACTAATTCTGGTCCTATCATCTTTACAACAGTTACTTTTGTGTGCCTAGCCCACACTAACACTGTGCACACCCAGTCCCAAACCAATTAATGTTGTGCTCCAGCCACATTTGCCTCAGCCCCACAGGACACCTCTGCTCCTCCTGCAGGTGTGGAAGTTTTTCACTCACCTCTCAGGCCTGGGGAGGCAGATTCCGAGGGTTATTCATCCCACCTCCCAGCCATGAAGGAGGACAGTTCTTTAGACCTCCACCAAACCAGGAGTTGCAAGGAGGAGCCATCTTATGGTTTACAGGAGGGATTGGAGTTGCCCTAAGCTGCTGTTGTGCTCTTTAGCTCCCTCTCGCCCCCTCCCTTCTTATAAATATGGTATCAGTTGTCCCTTTCCCCACCCAAAAAAACCTGACTGACTAGCTCATGATCAGTGGAACGGGAGTCAGAAGGCCCACGTGCCCTGGGGGACTGCTATTGACAGGACAACAGTGGAGCAGGGAATGGATGGAGTTAAGTCTGGAAGCAACTCAGCCATGTAGACACCATCACTTCAGTCAATCTTTCCTTCCAATCCTCCCCCCAAAGTCACCACCGTCTTTATGTATTTTTCACCCAATATCAAGTAGAGGCCTCAGTTGTATCTTAAGCAACCCACAATAGAGTCTCCTGTAGGTTACCAACATGTATTTATTCAATCTTTATTAAAAGTCCAACCCCTTCTAGGGGTTGTTCTTTATTTGTAGGTTAGATTTCAGTATAGAATATTGGGTGGGATTTTCCAAAGTATCTATAGAAGTTGGGTGCCACCTAACTTTCTTAGGTTCTTTTGAAAATCCCATCCAACAATTTAGCACTGATGGAAAGCCAATATTGGTTGGCTTTTATGCTTTTTAAAGTGGCAGCAGAGATTTTCATTAAACATGTGTAGTCAGCTCAAAATCCCCAAAGAAGAAAATATAAACAGTGTCATACTCCCTCATCCAGCTGTCAGTGCTCATTTCTTGTTCTGAGGATCAGAGAAACTCTAGTGCAGGGATTCCCAAACTGTGAGCCATGGCTCTGTTAGGGAGCCACAAAAGGTTCATGGGGGAGCCATAAGTGTTTGGGGGGGGAAAGGAATATTTTGGCTTTCTAATTAAGTGACAATTAAACTAAGCTTAAAAGTCACTTGAGTTGTATCTATGGGTCTGTCTCGTGCTGCTACTGCTAGGTCTATGAGCCTTTCTGGGTAAGTTTATGCTGCATCTGGGAATGTGCTCCCAGGTTAAGGTGACCAGATAGCAAGTGTGAAAAATCGGGACACTTTTTTTTCAGGGGGAAGAGTGGGGGGTGGAGGAGGTACAGTTGTGTATACAAGACAAAGCCCCTAATATCGGGATGTCTGATCACCCTACCCCTGACCCAGCTGGACAAACTCACATTAGCTTATCTCAAAAAGCCTTAGAAGTATCTTATGTTATGGCAATGCAATCTGCAAGCTAGCACACACCATTGGTGAGACCCTTAGAAGAACTCAGTATGTGGTGGGGCGACCACGTGTGCCAGGTGACAATTCCACTCACTCACATTTGTCCTGGACACACCCTCCCCAACATGTGTTTTGCATTTGCAGAAGACATAGGGGCTCTAACTATGGAAACCTAAACACTTTTAATGTTAAATTAAGGCAAGAGCTGAATGCAACTTGTCCTGGCTTTTAGTTATCTCCTCCAATCTAGTATTCAAAGCAAGGCTCCAGAAGGTCAATGCAATGACTTAAAAAAAAACAACTCAGTTGTGTCAATCATCCATCTCTCCACCCATTTAAGCTGTGTTCTGACTCATGACTGGCAAACACAACACAAATAAAAACCCATATGTAAAAAGAATAAATACATCAAAGCACATCCTAGGGCTCAGCCAAAGCACATCCATCCCATTCAGCTGCCAGGAACTGCTCTCCAGTGAATGAAAATTTTACATTTTTCCCCTCTACAATTGCTAAAAAAAAGAAAGATTTGAGATCTTACCCAAACAGTCTTTATAATGTATCAGAGACATTAGTTCCCATTGCACTAATGTCTCTTTAAACTCATAAATTTGCCCGCAACAGCAACCAGACACGACTCTTCTCTTATTTTTCCTTGCTGACAAAGCATGTGATAGTTTGGAGCGAGATTTCATGGTTAGAATATTTTGTACTATTAAATCTGTTCCTTGTTTATATCCATGCTAGCCATAATTTCCTGCTGCTTACTGTGTTTAGAAAAACTAGTTCATTTCGGTGGTTCCCCCCGCCTTTTGTTGAGAGTTATGCCAAGGCTGTCTTTTGTTCTTTTCTCTTTTGTTGTGTCAAGAGCACTGCTGCTAGATGTGAATGCAATGCTTAGATCTCTCTCTGGATGCATTCACTGTATTAGTGTTGACCATAAAGGACCAAATCGAGTTCCTAACTCCGTTTTTATCTTGTCCTTATTCAGGCATATAAGGGTGTGGACTCACCCCTGAGGTGCCTACTGCTGGTCGTCTCCGGAAATTAGCTCGTCCCAGCTCCAGAGTGCCCTCTGCAGGCGCCGGTGATCTACCTTACCTCACTCTGGCCCCCGTGTTCTTCCCAGGACCCAGTGCCCCATTATCTGGGGTGCTGCCTCCTGGCAGTAACCCCACAGTTCTGGGTCTTCTCCTCCCAGGGGAACCCCCACCCACTTCGCCTCAGTCTTAGCTATTGCCAGTCATCACTTAGCCCCCATTCACTGGGACAGACTGCAGTGTATCAGCCACTCATCACAGGCAAAGGGGTGTGGACCTGCTGCCTCTGCCTATCCGTGGGCTGCCCCTTTGCAACCCCAGTACCCAATTGGCCTTACCCTAGGCCTGCAGCCTGGGGGTTTCCAGGCCGGAGCTCCCTAGCTCCTCTTGCCTTCCCCCAGCCCTGCTCCACCTTAGGTACCCAGGTACGCTCCCTAGCAGCCAGGCCCTTCTCCCTCTAAAGGCAGAGAGAGAGTATTTGATCCTGGCTTCCCTGGCCTTTGTAGAGCCAGCTGGGTCTGTTTGGGGGGCGGCCACAGCTGAGGCTGTTTTCCCCCAATCAGCCCAGCTTTTCCCTGCCACAGTCCTCTTGAATGGCCGTTTTAAGTCCTTTCGGGCAGGAGCAGGTGACCACCCCGCTACAAGGCAAATTCCCATGAAAGTCAATGCTGCCTAAATAAGTCCTTCCTTAAAACACACTTCTCCATAAAAATCCAAGTTGTCCTCTCAGAGAAGTGCTAACCAACCAGACAGTGTAAAATCTCCATTAGTCCAAACACAAGTTGCAGAATCGCTTGATGAATGCTAAACTTCACCTTTCAAACACTGCCTTGCATTTCATCATAACCTTTTCAGCCTTTATACATTTTCCCTTCAGATTGTTATAAACTCATCAGGGCAGGGAACGTAGGCCAGATTCTAGGGTATGGGGGTAGTAAAGGGTGCAGGTGAGGACTGTCTATGCATGAGACCTTAAGTCCTGTTTTGTACTCCCCCATTTCTAGTGCTGCATCTGTGTAGAGCCAGTCCCCTTAAACAAGTGAGAGCACCAAGCTAATTTATACCAGCTGCAACAGTCCCAAGTACTAGAACAAAAGCTGAGGATTGACGTGGTGCAGGGCTCTCATCTCCTCCCACCACATAACCATTTCCTTGATATACCAGCAGCAAGGTAAGGGAAAGGGGTAAGTGTTCTTACATTAGCTCTATGTCATGAGAGGATCACCCTTAAACTAAAGTGTTCCTCCCTGGACCAGTTATTTTGTCACTAGGGTAAATTATTCTGTCACTATTTTGACATAAAACAGCTGCACTGCCCTAAAAAATCTGGCCCCTTGTTTTCACAAGAACACAGAACTGGAAGGGCCCTCCTGGGTCACAGAAGGTATGTCTACACAGCAAAGAAAAACCCATGGCTAGCTCATGCCAGCTGACTCAGGCTCCTGGGGCTCAGGCTGCAAGGCTGTTTCATTGCTATGTAGACTTCCAGGTTTGGGCTGGAGCCTGGGATCTAGAACCCTGCAGGGTGGAAGGGTCCTAGAGCTCAGGCTGCAGCCTGAGTCCAGAAGTCTCCACAGCAATGAAACAGCCCCATAGCCTAAGCCCCACGAGCCCGAGTCAGCTGGCATGGGCCAGCTGTGAGTTTTTCTTTGCTGTGTAGACATATACAGTGTCTACTCTCCTGCTGTAACAGGTGATCCAGGCACATAAGCTTGTTCATAAATTTATCACTGGTTAAGTTGTTTGCTCCCACTACTGCTATTGGGAAGCTGTTCCAGCACCTCACTCCTCTCATGCTTAGAAACTTTTTTCTAACTTCCTGCATACATTTATTCATGGCCAGTTTATATCCATTCATTCTTGGACCAACATTGTCCTTTAGTTTAAATAGCTGTTCTCCCCCTGATATATTTATCCACAGTAATTATATCTCCTCTCAACCTTCATTTTGCTAGGCTAACAAAGCCAATCTCTTTTAGCCTCCTCTCATAAGATGAGTCCTCCACTCCTCCTGCACCTTTTCCAGTCTGAATTCATCTTTCTTGAACATAGGGATGAAGAATGTATATGATTCCGGTCACCCATCTGTATAGCATCAACCTGTCATTGGTAGTCTATAAGTTATAAATGTTAAATAATGATTTTGATAGTGTTAGCGACAGCAAGAAGAATTTGATCATCCTAGAAACAATTGCAACCCTGCTGTCCATATCCTGTTGAGGATTTCAACATTTATTGTTTAAAAATAAATCTAAAGTGCCCTTTTAATTCAAGACCAGTTTTACTAGTCTGGAAGGTACTCTGGTTACAAATTCCTTCTATAATTCTATTTTGAGGAATACAGTAATCTGAAACTCCAAAAGAGAGAACACCACAGATGCCGTTAGAGGACTGAGAGGAAGCACTTCCCAGGGTTAAATGAGTCTACTGGTGGTCTTTTCAATAATTACTCGTTTGATATTTTGAGAGTTGTCTTCATGACTGGAGAGAGGCTGGATTTGTGGTTATTTGCTGAGTATTTCTTTTTCAATAAAACACTGCTTGTTCAAGTATGTTACACTTGGGGTACTGGGAGGGGAGTAAGACTATGGCTGTGATTTGAACTTTTAAGATAAGGAGCTTGTGAATGGTTTTTGACTTGAAAGGGCCAAATGTGTGTGAAGAAGAGTTATGGGGATGGGTCTTGAAGACAAAGGAGGATTGGGATGCCAAAGTACCTAGGAGAAAACAACAGAACTGCTTAATTTTTTTTGTCAAAAATCTATGTAAACCTGTTTTTCCCTAATGTGGCCCACTAGCAAGCTGTCTGGTTTAAATAAGAAAGGAGTGCTATGGAAGGGAATGAAGGTAAATTAAAGATGACAAAAGTAGAATGGCATCTACAAAAAATGTAGAATATGCTTCCAGGAGCAAAGCAAAAGCCTGGAGCTGGGTATTAGGAGTTACAATTCCTGTGGTCAAATTCTCATTTTGATCAGCCACAGGAATTACTCTGGTTTTACACCAATGTAATGACACAAGAATTTGACCCCAGTTTCTATTTCTGGACTTGCTACCAACTTGCTTATGACCTTAGGTAAGTCATTTGGGGCTAGATCCTGCCTGGTCCTTGCACGCTGTGCAGAGAGGGAGGCAATGGAGCCCCCACCTCCCTCCTGTGGCCCATGTAAGGGCTAAGCAGAACTGGACTATAGGGCTGCTACTGAGATGCTCCTCAGAGGTGCACAATGCCCCAGAACTGGGATGGAGGGGTGGGGAATAGGCAGAACCATAGCTATTCTGCCAATGGCTAGGATGGGAGGGGAAGGAGAGAGTATGATTCATCCCTTGAGTGATAGATTAAAAGGATGATGACGATGATGGGTAATAAATGGAGGAGCACACCCACAGGAAAGGGGAGAGAAAGGAAAAAGCTGAGAGGAAGCTTATGTGCACAGTAGGGATATAAATAGTGTTTGAAAAAAGTAAACGTTTAAATGGTTAAAATTGTACCAGTTAAACGTTTAACTGTTAGACTCTGCTGCCGCCCGCGTGCCCAGGATCCCAGCTGCCGCCCGCGCGCCCAGGATCCCAGCTGCTGCTCTGCATGCCTGTGGCTCTGCTGCCGCCCTGCACCCGGGATCCCAGCTGCCGCCCTGCATGCTCGTGGCTCTGCTGCCGCCCTGCACCCGGGATCCCAACTGCTGCCCTGCACCCAGGATCCCAGCTGCTGCCCTGCACCCAGGATCCCAGCTGCCGCCCTGCAAGCCCAGGGCTCTGCTGCCGCCCTGCACCCGGGATCCCAGCTGCTGCCCTGTATGCCTGTGGCTCTGCTGCTGCCCTGCACCCGGGATCCCAGCTGCCGCCCTGCAAACTCGTGGCTCTGCTGCCGCCCTGCACCCGGGATCCCAGCTGCTGCCCTGTACCCAGGATCCCAGCTGCTGCCCTGCACCCAGGATCCCAGCTGCCGCCCTGCAAGCCCAGGGCTCTGCTGCTGCCCTGCACCCGGGATCCCAGCTGCTGCCTTGCAAGCCCAGGGCTCTGCTGCCGCCCTGCACCCGGGATTCCAGCTGCTGCCCTGCACGCTCGTGGCTCTGCTGCTGCCCTGCACCCAGGATCCCAGTTGCTGCCCTGCACGCCCTGGCTCTGTTGCTGCCCTGCACCCGGGATCCCAGCTGCTGCCCTGCACCCAGGATCCCAGCTGCTGCTCTGCACCCAGGATCCCAGCTGCTGCCCTGCACGCCCTGGCTCTGTTGCTGCCCTGCACCTGGGATCCCAGCTGCTGCCCTGCACACCCGTGGCTCTGCTGCCGCCCTGCATCCGGGATCCCAGCTGCTGTCCCCATGTCAGGGACTATGCTGCCAGCCCCACGCCTGGGGTCCTGGCTGCCACGCCTGGAGAATCTGTTAGCTGCTGGCCCCACATCCAGGGCTCTGCTGCCACCCACGCGCCTGGAGACTCCGCTTGCTGCTGGCCCTGTCCCCAGGATCCCGGCTGCTGCCGCATGCCCAGGGATCTGCTCCCGCCCTGCACAGGACACCGCCCCCCCCGGTGCAAGGCCAGCAGCCAGGACCCTAGGAGCAGGGCGACAGCCAGGACCTGTGGCATGGGGCAGCAGCCAGGACCCATGGCATGGGGCTGGCAGCACTGTCCCTCAGCGAGGTTTAAATGTTAACCAGAATACCTTACGAATAAGACTGATGCTTATTGGTTAACTGGTTAACATTTTACATCCATAGTGCACAGCAGCAACTGTTGTTCTGCTCTGGAAGGTACTGAAGCCAAGCTAAGAAGGATCAAAGACAGGAAAGAAAATGGACCAAACAGCAGATATTAGCATGATCCTTCAACAAGGCCAGAAGAAGGGATAGCAGAAGACTTTGAGCAGAAATTAAAAAGTGAAGATATTTCCTTCTGGGTGTGCTAAGTGATACTATGAATAATGAATGATAACTTTTGATCATTTGTATTACCAGAACACCTAGAGGCCCTTAGATTGGGTTCCTTTGTTCTAGAAATTGTACAAACACTTGTACTAACTCAAATAACTGGCACTATAGGTGAACAAGAGTGGCGCAGAGAGATGAAGCAACTTACTCAAGGCCACACAGCAGGTCAGGAGCAGAACCCAGGACTCCTAACTTCCAGTCCCAGGCCAGATCCACTAGACTGCAATGCCTCCCTATTAGCTTTAGTAGTAAAGAAGAAAGAATGTAATCTATAGTTTGCACAAAGAAACTAGGATGGTGTGCTGCCTCTCTAGAGCAATCAAGCTGGACGAAATCCTGATGATGAACACTGGACAGAATGCTTCTTCTGATTGCACTTATGCTGGTATCAATTGGGAGTATGTCCACTGAAGTCAATAGTTCTACACCTACGTGAAAGCAGTGTAAGGGAGAAGAGACTCAGGCTCAGTGTGTTGCCAGCTGCCCGTATCAGGAATAAAAACAGAGAAGTAGAGAAGCAACAGAGAAGATTATATCAGATTTCAGGGAGAAGAGGAGGCATAGCAAGATCTCTAGAAGTGGATTATAGCACCATGAATGGGAAGAGAAAGGAGCTGAAAGATCCTAGAGACAAAGTGTTGGTGCATAAAGGAAGGGTGGGCTTTACAGCACATTCACCCTTCTTTTTGTGAAGTGGAAACTGTTTGGGGAGCTGGAGGCAGGAGACATCATTTGAGCAGATTGCAAACCAGTCTTCTGGGTTCAAAAGTAGCCGCTTTCTTTAGAGAGCATTAAACTGGGAAGTAAAGGAGAGGAAGACTATACTAGCGTATGCAGAACAATAGAGAAGGGATAACAATTTTTAAAGACAAAACAACAAAAATAAGGGGAGACAGGAGTGAGTTCCTTATGAGTGTATATACAAATGCTAGAAGCAAGGATAAGATGAAATGGAACTACATGGAGAAATTCATATCCTGACTGATCTACAGGAAAAAACAAAAAATTGAGGTGATGAAAAGAGGAGTATATGCTCAAATTCAAATGAAAGAATTCAAATTGGCCATAAGAAAGTAATTCTGAATGTTTAAGCTTTCTTTCATCACTGATTTTTATAATACCTAAAGACAATTTTTGTATGCTACTAAAGTGAGAATCATGAGATTATGTATATTATTCCTGTAGTGTTGTTGTAGCCATGTCAGTCCCAGAATATTAGAGAGATGAGGTAGTGAGCTAATATCTTTTATTGAGCCAACTACCATTGGTGTGGAAGACAAGATTTTGAGCTTATACAGAGCTCTTCTTCATGTCTGAGAAATTTACTCATGGCTTGTCTTCACATACAGCACTACAACAGCACAGTTGCCCCGGGGCATCTGCCCCACTCTAGTGCTTTAGTGAAGACATTGGTGTAGTTAATCCACCTCCATGAGAGGAGGTAACTATGTTAACGGGAGAAGCTTATCTACAGTATAACTTCATCACTCAGGGATGTGGATTTTTCACACCCCTGAGCAATGTAGTTATACTGATAAAGGTCTGTAGTGTAGACCTGGCCATAGGCGGCAGGTTCGTATAATTTTTGGTGGGGCCCAAAATGGTGGTGTCCCCCCCCCCCCCTTCTCACCCTGTAAGCTGATATAAAATGAAGCTACAATGCGTCAGCACCACAAGATTACAAGGGTCAATTAAAAGTGGAAAGTCAGAAGCAGCACTTGCCTGCTTCAATATACGGTATTAAATGTTGTTGCACCTGTTGTGACAAAGTGGGAATGTTCTTAATGTTTTCTCTGAATACTCTGTGGGTGCCTCAGTTTCCCCTGCAAAGTGCCAACTGACGGTGTTGGGGACAAAGAGATCAGGTGGCCTCCTTGTCCGGAAGAGACACAAAGGCCAGATGAGGGAGTGTTAGTTTGGAGCTGGCTGGGGAAATCGGGAGAGGCCCAGAACTTGGGTCTGGGCTCCCCACCCCCCAAGATGGACCTGACTGAGGGGTCCTGTTTTCTGTATTTACAAGCTCTGTTTTAGACTGTATCCCTGTCATCTAATAAACCTTCTGTTTTACTGTCTGGCTGAGAGTCACATCTGACTGCGGAGTTGGGGTGCAGGGACCTCTGGTTGCCCCAGGACCTGCCTGGGCACACTCGCTGCGGAAAGTGCATGGTGTGGAAGGGCATGCTGAATGCTCCAAGGTCAGACCCAGGAAGGTGTAAGCTTCTTGCCCTGGAGACAGTATGCTCAGACAGGAGGCTCCCCCAGAGTCCTGACTGGCTTTGTATGGAGTTGTTCCAAAGCATCCCAGCATCCCCTTCCATACCATGCGCTTCCCGGAAGTCTGCACAGGCACTGACACTCCCTCCTCTGGCCTTTGTCTCTTTTCCAGGCATTAGGAGGCCACCTGATCTCTTTGTTCTCCAACACCTTCAGTTGGCACCTTGCAGGGGGGTGGCCCAGGCCATCAATGGCTGCAACCCTGCCTCCAGGCAACTATCTGTGCAGACGGCATCACACTGGCCCTCTAGGGCTTTACAACAATCACACCCCCTTATCCCACCATCTAGAGCCTTAAGAAATGCATTGGGGAAACTGAGGCACACAGACAGTATTCAGAGAAAACACCTGTATATGACCAGTTACATACTTTGAAGGGTGTAAAATAATCAAATATTGTGCTAAATATAATGATACTCCAAACTGACCACCAAATTTAAGTTGCACGTTTTTCCCCTCAGGTGAGGGTTCTGGGGTGGGGCTGGGGATGAGGGGTTCACAGTGCAGGAGCGTGCTTGGTGCTGGGGGTGCAGGCTTTGGGATGAGGCAGGGCTGAGGATGAGGAACTTGGGGTGCAGACAGGCTGCCCCAGGGCTAGGGCCAGAGAGGACTCCCCATCACCACCACTGGCAGCAGCAAGCTCCAGGGGAGGGATCCCTCCTCTGTCCCCCTGCCCCCACAGCACACTCACTCTGCACCAGTCACTGCACATGCTCCTAGGGCCCCTCAGGTCCAGAAAGCTCACTCCCCTCCCCTATGATGGGTACTGGGGTGGGGGGGTTGCCATCACAGGTGGCCTTCCATGCTGCCCCTCACCATAACTTCACTGTGGATGGGGCTGCCCCTTGCCCAGCATGGGGCAGAAGTGGGGTCTGCATGGTGATGGCTATGGGGCAGGGGAGCAGGGTGTCATAAAATTCACCCAAGCCCCAGCTGCTCAGGTAGGTCTATGAATCCCCCTCCCCCATCTGCCCTTTGGTGGGTGGATGCTGGAGGGGAGGGGCACTGCCTTCACATATGGCTTCCTGCCTCCCTGACCCCTGCTGCAGCCTGCAGCCCCTCACCGTAGCTTCAGTGGGGGGGGGACGGTGGGAGGGGATGGCATGGGGCTGCCCCTTCCCCAGCGTTGGGCAGGAGTGGGGGCTGGGGGGGAATCATAGGGTCAAACACTCACGGAAGCCCAGGACCTGCTCAGGTGGGTGAGGTCAGTCTCCGAGTCCTGGCCGGAAGTGCCCTTTGCATCTCCTGCAGGTAGGGGGAGGGGAGGGCTGCCAAGCATGGCACAGCCCCCTCCCCTCCCCCGGCCACTCCGGCCAGTGCTCCAGCAAGCAACAGCAGCCGGCAGCAGCAGAGGCAACAGGCAAGGCAAGGGAGAGAGACATGCCTGCATTTAAGCCTCCAGCCTCCGGGGTGGGGTAGAGGAGAGGGCTGCCACCAGCACGGCGGGCCCCCCTCCCTCTCCCCCGGAGATGGTACAGTCGAGACACACAGACGCAGCTGCCTGCGTTCAAGCAGTTAAGCTCTCTGGGGCCGGGCGGGGAGGGGAAGGGGGAAGCTCTCCAGCCCTGGCGGCGGCGGCGCGCTCCAAGCAGGGGAGATTGGTGGGGCAGAGCCCCTGCTTGGGATTTATTCATGGGGCTAAAGCCCCAGAGCCCCATGTAAGTCAGCGCCTATGGACCTGGCCTAAGAGTGTCACCGCTAAATACAAGATGGAACAGATTGTTTAGCATAAGTAGTTAACATAATTCAAAGTGAAGTGGCCCATTAAGTAGCCACCCAAATACCCCAAGAAAACATGGTTCAATACAGAAATAAAACCCTCTCTGACCACACACCCCTAGTGGTCACCTACCACTCCTGGAACTCATATGGGTATCGTCAAACAACTATAACCCATGTTCAATGGGGATCCCATCCTGAAATAATTTTTTCCTGAACCCTCTCTTCTGGCCTTCAAACAGTCCCCCAGCCTCTCCAAGCTCATCATCAGAAGCAAGCTCCCCACCAACTTGGCCATACCAACTCAAAGCAGAACCAGACGCTGTCAGAACGTCTGCAGACATCACTTCACTGCTACAATGATCAACACAACACACCTTTCAAGATCCATGGGTCCTACACATGCTTATCACAACATGTGGTATACACAATCCAGTACACTAAATGCCCCAATAGCAATTATGTGGATGAAACCAGACAATCAATACATCAGGGGTCGGCAACCTTTCAGAAGTGGTGTGCTGAGTCTTCATTCATTCACTCTAATTTAAGGTTTTGCGTGCCAGTAATACATTTTAACGTTTTTAGACGGTCTCTTTCTATAAGTCTATAATATATAACTAAACTATTGTTGTATGTAAAGTAAATAAGGTTTTAAAAATGTTTAAGAAGCTTCATTTAAAATTAAATAAAATGCAGAGCCCCCCAGACCAGTGGCCAGGACCCACTGTGAGTGCCACTGAAAATCAGCTCACGTGCCACCTTCGGCACCCGTGCCATAGGTTGCCTACCCCTGCAATATGTTCTTGAATGAACTCATGCAGGAAAAGGATAAGAGACTAAAACACCATATCTCCAGTGGTAAACACTTTTCACAAAGTGATCACTCTATATGTGACCTATCAGTCCTCACCCTCAAAGGAAACCTGACCACTTTCAAAAGATGAGCCTGGGAGCTTAACTTTGCTAGACACTAAAAATCATGGACTGAATAGAGACACTGGATTTAGGCTTTTATTACAACAACCTATAACAAACTAAAACCCTCCCCACAGCTGCTTCTCCCCCTGCCAACCTTCCTTTCCTCCCTATGACTGGAGGGGCGTTAACTTCACCTTGAATGGTCCCTTGACATATGTGTTAACTACTTATACTAAACAATCTGTTCCATCTTATATTTAACTATATTGTTCTATCATTCTATATTATTTTGCTGTAGCAAGGAAAAGAAATAGACAATAAAAAAGATTCACTTCCAAAGGAACTTAATCAGCTCATTACTGACTAGGCTGCAGCTATGTTTTCAAGAGAGACATCAAAAATAATTCTCAAGACTCAGAGCACTTGATTCATCAGGACATTTTGCCAGTCTGTAGAAGAGCCCTGTCAGAGACAGAAGAACAACAAAGGACCATTTTCAGTGGGCAGAGACCTTGGATGAAGTGCAAAAATGCAAGCAATTGCACACTTAGATACTTCAAATGAATGCAGAATTTGCATGACATTTTCTCTCATAAATACTGTGACATTTCACTCCACATTCTTTATGAAAATATGTTTATGATATGAATATGACATCATTTCTGTATCTGAAGTTAGGAATATTGACCATAAAATATCAAGGCTGGAAGGGACCTCAGGAGGTCATCTAGTCTAACCCCTTGCTCAAAGCAGGACCAATCCCCAGACAGATTTTTACCCCAGTTCCCTAAATGGCCCCCTCAAGGATTGAATTCACAACCCTGGGTTTAGCAGGCCAATGCTCAAACCACTGAGCTATCCCTCCCCCCATGTACACCTCTACCCCGTTATAACGCCACCCGCTATGACATGAATTAGAATATAACGTGGTAAAGCAGCCCTCCAGGGGTGTGGGGCTGCACACTCTGGCAGATCAAATCAAGTTTGATATAACGTGGTTTCACCTATAACGTGGCAAGATTTTTTTGGCTCCCGAGGACAGTGTTATATCGAGATAGAGGTGTATCTGTATTTCAAATGTTACTTTGGGTGTCACTCCCAACTAGCACTTCAGATACAACAATTGAAAAGCCAAACAGGGCTAATGGGCCATTAGCAGAGACAATGTACTGTGAAAGAGCTTAGCCTTCCCGGGGACCCTCCAGACAGCCTACGAGTAATGGCTGCCACAGCCCTGCAGAAACATGGGCCTGAGTCAGCTGGTAGTGGATCCACCCCTTGGAATGCCAGTGTTCTTCCACTGGGAGACAAAGAGTTCCCACCATACACAAAAGCTATATAAGGAAGGGGAGTGACATCATCGAGGTTCTCTCCTCTGCGTCCCCACCCAAAGAGACACTGAAAAACACCTAGAAGCAAGAACTGAACTGAGGGGAGAAGGGCTGAACTCAGATTGGAAGGGCATCCACCTTTTGACTAATACCTGAGGTCTCAAGCTGGAGACCAGTGCAGCTGCCTTTTCAAGACTTTCTGTAATCTGCCAGCAACAATATCTAGGGTGAGAAAGTACTATTTGTAACCAATTTCTTTAGTGAAACAAACTTAGTTTGGTTTTATTTGCTTAGTAATCTGCTTTGTTCTGTTTGCTATCTTTTTAACCACTTAAAATCCACATTTTGTAGTTAATAAACTTATTTCTTGTTTATAATATAACCCAGTTTATGTAATTTCTAACTGGGCAGGGGCAAGAAGTTGTGCACATCTCTCTTCACACTGAGGAAGAGGGTGGATTTTTATGAGCTTGTGTTGTACAGATTTTTCTATACAGCACAAGACAGTATTATTTTGGGTTCATCACCCAAAAGGGGTGTGCACATGAGTCCCTGGGGAGTCCTCTCACACAGAGCTGACTTCAGCCTGTCTCTGCAGCGGAGTGTGGCCCTACCTATGTGTATGTGCTCGAAGTGGCCGGAGAGCCTAATTCAGCAAATCAGGGAGAGGGAATCCAGGATGGTCGAGAAGGAGAGGCTCAGTGAAATCCCAGTACATCAGGTGGCATCCCAGAAGGGGGGTCCAACCCATCATAAATAAATGCATAATAAACATGGAAGTGTGTACTAGTGGGTACTTGTACATTTACATGGCCTCTCTGCACATGCAATTACCCTAACAGTATATACAAAGTTAGACAAGCAATTCCTTGCATATGTTTGCAAGTAGACAAAAGCCTCTACTTTCTGGAAAATTGTCTCTCAACACCAACATCCACAATAACTAAGGTCTGGTCTACACTACGGGGGGGGTCGAACTAAGGTACGCGACTTCAGCTACGCGAATAGCGTAGCTGAAGTCGAACTACCTTAGTTCGACTGACTTACCCGTCCAGACGCGGCGGGGTCGAACTCCACGGCTCCAAGGTCGACTCCGCCACCGCCGTTCGCGGTGGTAGAGTGCCGGAATCGACCGGAGCGCGTGGGGAGTTTGAACTATCGCGTCTTGATTAGACACGATAGTTCTTCATTAGACGCGACTTGATTAGACTTCGAGAAGTCGAACTCACCGCGTCGACCCGCGTGGTAAGTATGCACCTACCTTAAGAAAGACTTGTTTGATGTTATTGGTGCGTCCGATCAAAAAAAAATCATCCAGCATACACGTCCTAGCACAAGGCCTTCTACGACATTTAAACCTACTCACTTCAGCCTTTCTGCACTGGGAAGGATTTCACCTCAAGGACACTTGCTCTGATGCTACTGAAATATTTAACCTCATTAATTCATAGAATATTTCCTAACAGTAGTGTGAGCCTCATCTCTCAGCCCTTTAAAAATTAAGGTTTGGCAAAGACTCTTATAGTAATTACAAATGTTCCCACAATTTAAAAGTCAGGTTTTCTTCTCAATAAGATTTTTTTTGTCTGTAAAGCCAAAAAGGCTTTTAGTTACTTTAAGTGGTAGTGCAAGACTCCTTGTACTTTGTACTTGACTATACTTTAATTAAGAAGCTAGTACTGTGTGACTGAATGCACCACTATATTCACATTCTACACATCATTGTAATGATCTTTGTATAAAATATGCCTTGTGAGATATCATTTGAAAACCAATAACTTGCTGGTCAATATTATCATGGTAAAATGTATGTAGCAACATTATATGTAAAGTTATGAGTATAAGCTGAAATTATGACTGAAATGTGTTTACCAGACAAGTGTGGGGTTGGGGTAAACCTGTTCCTCAAAGAGAAAGGATAAGCTAGCGCCTCTAGTGATGTGTCATCAACATTGATTGGCAATAGGGTGACCAGACAGCAAGTGTGAAAAATCGGGATGGGGGTAGGGGGTAATAGGAGCCCATATTAAAAATAGCCCCAAATATCGGGACTGTCACTATAAAATTGGGGCATCTGGTTACCCTAATTGGCAATCACCAGTCAAGTGGCCATTCTTTGGCAATGGAGGGGAGCAGGAATAGATGGATCTACATTTAACAAACAACAAAATGGAACTTCTTTTATCACAAAACTTCATGTCTCTGTCCTCGCAATGGGAAGGAACTTTTCCTGAGGGTTACCTCTAGATAAATGCATTTCAAAGGGTGACTGGATTATAAAAGTGATTTTAACTGATTTTTTTTTGCACTGTGAGCTGAATACATCCTAAGCATAGTTTTGTAGTTAGACAGCTTTACAAAAATCAAGCACAGAACTAGACACATCAGTATATTAAATGGAAATGTTCTCATATTGCTAATACATGAGGATTTTATTGACTAGGTTTAGAAATTTGAAACATTACCTTTATTTTTAATCCAATCTATTCCTAGATTGTAAACCCCCTGGGGGAGGGACCATCCTTTTGCTCTGTGTTTGTACAGCTCCTAGCACAATGAGTCCTAGTCCATGACAAGGGTTTCTAGGTGCTGGTAAGACAAATAATAACGACCAGTAGACGTGTCACCTGCCTAATATAGCTAGTGTCACTCCACTGCATCAAGTTCTGGCTAGCTGGCTTGGGGGCATGCCCAGGCTCTTGTTTACCTGCTGACTTCAGGAGGCAGGTGCTGGGAAAGTGCACAATACATCTTTCTGCAGCCACAACAAGGAATGCTGTTCTGTGTGCAGCCTCCTGCCTCCCCAGAATCTGTGCCAACAGAATAGCTAAGAGAATCTCCTTACAAGGAAGGTGGTATTAACCCCTATACTTATGTTCCCTAACACTTTCCACCATAAAAGTCCTGCAACCTTTCCTGTAATAAGTTTTCATATCTCCATTGTTTACAGCAGGCCTTTGATATTCCGCAAGGGAATAGTCCTCATGTCAGAGGAGTGTCTTTTCTTTGTCCCATGAAATTCTGTTCAGCTTTTGCTGAGTTACAAACTGTTAAAAATTGCTATTTCCCATCTCATATGTTCCTCAGTCTGTCAAAATAATAACTAAGAAAGCCCTGCACTGTAAGATGATCTCACTCTGCCACCAAAGAAGCAGCAGCACACCTTGTCCTAGGAACACTTAGGAGCTGCTGGAGTTGCTGCAGTGGAGGAAACAGAGTGGAGCTGCACTTCCCCCTAGGACTCAATCAGTATATAGCCTGTGCCTCCTTCTGGGACACTGCATGGGCAGGAGCTCCCCCAATTTCTTGAGGAGCATAAGAGAAAGTAAGCACACAAGAGAGCTGAGAATTCTCCCCCCTCCCCAACACAAACAACTTTCCTGAGCCCAGCAGTCCATCCCCCTCTGAGATAATAGCCTTTTCTTTCTACCAGCCTATGGAGTTAGTCCTGTAGCTCAAGTGGAAGCAATTTGTCCTGATGGTGCATGAGGAGAAAGTTGTTTGAGTTTCACATAATAACATTTTTTTATCTTTTTTTTTTTAAACTAGGAAATTCTATTTAAAAAAATCTAAGTTAAAAGATGTTATCTAGGTTGCAGAGTCAAGCACTCAAAAGTTAGAAAATGCCAGACTTATAGCTGACTGTGCCTAGATTAATGCCCATTGTGCAAATGTACTATGATAAAGTCTTTAATGACATGATCATATACTTTTTTTCCACATAACCCTGGCCTCATTCATTGCACAGGATAGACACATAAAAGGAAAGAATTAAGGTTGTGCGGGCAACCCTAAATCTGGCATTTCCTAATTTGGTATGCTTGACATTGCAACTTCAATAATTATTTTTATGTATTTTATCCCATATAATGGGAGGCAACATTCAAAGGAACACATTTCACACCAAAAAAAACATAATGAAAAAGAATTTTCTTTCTTTTTTTCTTTTCAACTTGCCTCTTAAAATAAGAGAAAAAAAATGGAAAAAATGTTAATGCAGTGTTACAAATCAGAATTAATATACACTAATGTCAGGAAATTAAAAGCTTCATTTCCCACAGCAACTGTAACAGCACATTGCACAGATATAGTGAGTCATACACGTAGCATATAGAATACCACATTTTCACAAAGGAGGCTGACTTATGGTTGCCGTGGGAACCCTGAACTTCCTAACATGGGTATGCACAGTCCTACTGCCTCCTATGATGTTGCATTATCTTTGAGGAGGAAGAGTTAGCACTGAATATCTAAATACTCTCCTTCCATACTCAGCATCATGCTGTGAGAAATCTTGTATTCAAGCCATAAAAACTCTTCCTGTCTTGCCTCTAGCTCACTATTTGCATCCCTTAAATCTCTTCTCTTCTCTCCTACTTTCCGATTTTCTTCCTCTTTCGCTTGCCTTCTATTCCAGGATCACAGGCACGCAGGATCCATGAGCGAGTAGTGAGGATACTCTAACATTAAGTGTAAATAAAATCCTCCTAAGTGAAGTTATTATATTCAATTAATAGAAATGTATTTAAAACTGTCCCTTGACTTTGAAGCTGCAGTGGCAGCTGTTGCTGTCGGTAATCTTCACTTGTGCTGTGTTGCATTGGCTCTCCCAATAAGTACTGCTGCATAAGTCTGGAGTGCTCTGATTAAATGAAGAAAAGAAATGTGTCTGAACTCTATCCTTTAACCTGTCTGATTTATATTTTACTGTCAATATTTTGAATTTTAGAAAGTCTCTTACCTGAGGTCTATCTATGTAAATTATACTGGTGCATTTATGAAGAAACTGAGGATAGATTTTATTTAAATGTTCCTGAACAAATTCAAACACCTTGAACAGGATCTGCAGGTTGTTTTCTAACATTCTGTGGATTTTTGTAGAGGGAGCATAGGTAGGTGGTTAGAACACAGAAATGGAAATTGGGATTTATTTATTCTAGTCTTCATTCTGTCCATGACTTTGTGTGAAAGTGGACTCTTCATCTCAGTTTCCTTCATCTGTAACAGCGGGTATCATCTGCAGATGTGTTCCTTGTAAAAAGGGAAGTCTGCATACACAGTGACTTAAACTATGTACACATGTATATAAAATAGCAATAGTACAATGTGTGGGTATAAAAGTCATGGCTGTGAAGGTGGTCCTTTAGGACTCCAAAAAGCTGAGCTTTATTTTTGGAACTTGCCCTACCATAATCCCTTCTCTGATCAGTGTCATGTCTGCTTTTTTGTTCTGAATGTAAGATAATCAGCTGAAGACACAGGCTATTGATTTTCAAACCATACAATATATATACCTGGAGGTCCGTTTCATTCAAAAATACTTTAAGAAAACTTTGAACTGTTTCTGTTCTCTCTTGCTGTGGGAAATATTGCTGCATATATCTCATGTGTGCTTCCAGCAGCTAGAGAGATTCGATACACAGCATACTATTCCCTTCATTGTTTATGTACAGACTAAGATGAAGGGACATAGTGATGAACAGAGTAGCCAGAAGCATTGTGTTTTCTAAGCGTCTAAGGAAGGCTTTGGCAAATAAGAGCTTGTCTACACATAAACATTTTACCACTTTAACTAGTACAGTTAAAGCAGTACAACCCTGCTAGTGTGGACACAGTTAGTTATACCGGTACAAAGGGTGCTTATACTGGCATAGCTTATTCCATATGGGACGGGAAATAAACTATACTGGTATAAGGCCACTGTTATACCATATAACTGCCCACATGAATGGTTATACTAATATAATTATAGCCATAAAAAAAAATCACCTCTCACCACCATACTTATACCAATACAAAAGCTATGTGTAGAGCAGGTCTTAATGTAGGTAGCAATCATCATGAGTGAGATGTTTTCATTGAAGGTTATAGTAAGTGGCACAGGTTGGTCAGGAAAAAATATAATGAAAAAAAGTGGCGAAAATCATCATCAGCAGGACCAAAATCTTAATAGCAAATACAAAAATGCCCACCAGTACCTCAAGAGCAGGCAGAAGGAAGGTATACAGTACCAAGGTATTCACAGAATGCTGCTATCTAGCTCGGGCAATGCTTGTGAATGACTACGAAGATTGCAGTGTACATTTTTTGTTATGGTCTAGTGGGTGAACATGATGAGATGCATGACATCATTGAACCAGAAGGTTCATTTCAGGCTAATGTGCAAGCAGAGCTGGAACAGCTATGGGCCCCATTATCTGATAAAGGTAACCATGGAATTCACATCCAGCTTATGCAATGTGCTTTTCTAGAAAACAGCCTTATGGGAGAATAAGCCCCAATGGTATTTGTTGAATAATACTGATCTTATTCATTCAAATTTTAACCCCAACTGTAAATAATTCCATTTGTTAAAAAGATGCACTTACAGAAGTTACTAAGAAAGGAAATACAACATTTCATTTATCATGATATAGAACCCTTAATAGCATCTATGGAGTACAAGATTTGTCATTAAAGATGTGCTTATATGACCATTCTGTACTCCTAAGGATACATTTACAATGAAGAAGAAATACTGATGAAGACAAGTAAATATCATTTGCTTATTTCTTAATTCTTTATATTTATTAACTTTTCTGTTATAGAGTAAGAGAACCATACAAATAGCAATAAGAATTATCTTGCAAACATCCACAGAAGTACAGTAGAGATCAAGGCAGATTCTATTGGGTCAGAATCTGTTCAGTTACACCCAGACACCCCCACTTGAATCAATGAGATTGTTCAACTGTCACAGAGCAGAATCCGGCTACCGTCTCCCAAAATCCAGAGAGGACAAACGTAGCACCACATCTAATAGAAGATGCCTCTCATATAGCAGACAAAGGCTTAATAAAATTCAGTGTCTAGAAATTGAAGTTAGAAAAATTCAAACCAGAAATCAGACACACATTTTAACAGACAGAAATTAACCATTGGATTTGGTAAATTCTCTATCGCTGAATCTTTAAATCAAGACTGGATGCCTTTCTGAAATACACAGTCTAGTTCAACCACACATTATTGAGCTTGATGCAGGAATTTCTGAGTGAAATTTCACGGTCTGTGTTACGCAGATCAGACTAGATGATTATATTAGTTTCATTTGATCTAAAATATAATCTACCTATCTATGAGCATTCTCCATTTGTAGAATTACAGTGCAAATGGCAGACGCTTCCCTCAAAAAGCAGTGCCCTGGGTTTATGGATTTAATACACAGGGTTCTCATAGATTAAAGCCAACGAAATCTAAACACACAACACCATAACTGTCTTGAAAATAAATTCATTTTTAATATATTAGTTATATGTAAAATAACATTTGCTATTTAGGTCTTACATATAGGCTGAACACTCTCCTGTGAGTCCAGAGATGTTTTAATCCATCACTATTCAAAGAGCACATTGGTTTGTGCAATAAATCTGAAGGGAACAGAGTGATAAGAATGAAAGTATCTCTGATTAAAACAGTAATTCCTTAAAACATCAGACTAATCAAAATACCAGCTTGTGCAGTGAGGAATAAAATGAAACATCGTAAGCAATAAAAACTAACCGGTACAACATAGGAAACAGCTATACAATCTCATAAACCTACAAACTTCTAATAGCACCTCATATTCAGTTTAACAATTCAATTTTACCGATGAACAGTTTATATCACAATAGCAATGAATATTCAAGTCAGCCATTGATTTCAGTACTGTTATCCCCTGCTCTTTTAATTTTTTCCAGGAGTCTAAACTTATTGAGGGTAAGAAAAAAATTGTTTTTAGTGGCACATCCTATTTCGCAAGCCAAAGCAGAGTTACAGACCTTTTTTATTTATTTATTTTTTTTAAAATCCATTTCTCTGCTATCAAAAGCTTTCGCTTTGGCTGGCTTAGCAGTTAGCACTTTGACAGTTGCCAGAAAAGATTAGGATTTTTATTATAGCCTTCGAATATCAATTCTTTTTCTGAGTTATCCAAAGTCTGTGAGCCTTTTCTGTAGGTCTGAAGTGAAGACAGTGCCTGAATATTTTTTTATTGAAGGTTTTCTTTTCTGGCTGCAGTATGCTACTTACCTGTAGGAAGGGTCTTCCACAATATCAAAGTTTAAACTTCGGAAAGAAAATCTCTAATCAAACCAGAGACAAACCAGCCCCCTCACTAGGGAGAATAGCAACACATTTTTTGTTTGATTCCAGTTTTCCCCAATGGTAATCTTTCTTTCCTTCATAATAGACAATTTTTTTCATGTACACAACACCTATGTGACCATAAGTATAACTCAGAGTTTGTCTACAGTAGAGCGCTCAATTATTTATGTTTCTGTATGTGAACTTGCACCAACTGATGCACCATTCATCCAGGACATCCACACCAGCCAGCTTCAGTTGGCATCAGGTTTCCCTTTGACTCCACTCTTGGTCTGCCTTACTCTGAAAGAGGAAGATGAAGGACTGTGAGAAGCTACCAGCCCAACTACTATCTCCTATTGTAGACCCATCTGTGAGAAACCATCTATGGTTCATCAGAGAAAAAGCATATGACAATGAAGTATCAGTGGTTCACCAGCTGAGAAGTTGCAGGCCTGAAGCCAGGAGGATTTAATGGTGATAATAAAAGTCATATAAGGAAAGAGGTCAGATGCATCGTCAGCTGACAAGCCATAGCTGATCACTGGTCTTAATGTAAATGAGAATTAGGCTACTTGGGCAACATTTTCAAAAACATGTATGTGATTTAGGAGCGTAAGGCCAATTTTCAAATGTGATGTAGGCCCAGATCCTCAATTTAATTTTTAATTTAAATGGGAGATAGGTGCCTAAATACCTTTGAGGGTTTGGATCTAGGTCTTTTCTGAAAATGGGACTGTAATGGGAGTGTACCAGGCCCTTTGAGGCCCCCTGTTAGAGGCCTCATGTCCCTACCACACACTGCCCCAGGAAAGGAGCAGTGAAGGTGGGTCCTTCAGGCCTTCCTAAGAGAGGCTGCAGGGAAGCAGCCAATAAGGGCACAGCAGGCTCAGATAAAAGGAGCTGCAGGGGGTGAACAGGTCAGTTCCTGGCTGGGACCAGAGGAGTAAGAAAGGGAGCTTGGAGCTCAAGAGAGAACCAGAAGATGGGTTCTGGTGGCATTCGGTGAGGAAGGAGAGGAGTAGAGAACTTCAGCCCTGAGGCAGGGGCGGCTCTAGCCATTTCGCCGCCCCAAGCACGGTGGCATGCCGTGGGGGGTGCTCTGCCGGTCGCTGGTTCCGCGGCTCCGGTGGACCTCCCGCAGACGTGCCTGCGGAGGGTTCCGCTGGTCCCATGGCTCCGGTGGACCTCCCGCAGACGTGCCTGCGGAGGGTCCGCTGGTCCTGCGGCTCCAGTGGACCTCCCGCAGGTGTGCCTGCGGATGCTCCACCGAAGCCGCGGGACCAGCGGACCCTCCGCAGGCACGCCGGCAGGAGGTCCACCGGAGCTGCCTGCCGCCCTCCCAGCGACCGGCAGAGCGCCCTCCACGGCATGCCGCCCCAAGCATGCGCTTGGTGTGCTGGGGCCTGGAGCCGCCCCTGCCCTGAGGTAAGGGTGAAGAGGAAGGGGCTATGGGGGAAGCAGCCCAGGGAATAACAATAGCAGCAGCAGCAACTATTAAAGGATGCAGTATATGACTGTTACCGGTATTTGTAGGGTCCCCAGACTGGGAGTGAGAGTAGTGGGCAGACCCAGGTCCACATACTGACCTGGAGGGGAGCAGCCTAAGCCTGAAGAAGGAGATAAGACGCAGTACTAAATGCCCAAGAAAGGAGCTACATTTAAACAGGACACCAGAGAACTCCTGAGGACAGTCTCCAGAGAGAAAGCCCTGGGGGCACTTCTCTATACCAGGGCAGGCGTGGTCTTAAAGCTAGTCCAAAAGGGGCTGAGTACTGAGCCCAGAGATAGGGCTAAAGCCATTAACAAGGGCTCAGGCACTGGCCCTGTTGGACCTTTTACCCCAGAAGAGGTTCATCCATCCTTTCACCTATTAATTGACTGACTTAGCCAGAGGGCTGAGCCACTGAAGACCTGCCTGATAAGAGCAACAGCTGACAGGGGACACCATAGGCAGAGAGAGTGCAGGTTTGCATCCAGCTGGCAGGAGGCACTCATGGGAGGTGAGTGTACCCCGTCACAATGACTTAGGCTCCTAAAACACATATATATTTTAGAAAATTTGTTGCCCCTTATCTCAACTATAACATATCAATAAATGTGCATTTGATAACTTTACTACTGTTGCATTAATGTAAAAATCTTACTTGACACTCTAATCTGGCAGATTTTAAACATGACTATGATTTTCCCAGATGGTGTTTCCCAGTTATATTTCTGATTAGTGTATGTTAAAATTTATAACTTGGATATGGTTCCATGGAATTAACAATATCAATGAGCCAACATATCCTGTACTTGATTACATGGAAGTAAACTAAACTATTCTACATATAATAATGAAAACTCAAGGTGCGCAAGCAAAATTTATTTGCAACATGTATGAGAATTAGAAAGAAATTGTTCTTTGAGAATTGAAAAGCAGAGAAACTCATGATTGACCAGAGTGATGGGAAGAACAGAAGTATTTTCTAAGGGTCTATCTACACTACAGCTGATAGGGCACTGACACTGCAGCTATGCTGCTGTAGTGTAGCTGCTTCCTACATCGACAGTAAGGGGATTTCTTGTCAATGTAACTAATCCACGTCCAAAAGGTAGTAGCTAGGTCAATAGAAGAATTCTTCTGTTGACCTAGCCATGTCTACAGTGGGAGTTTTGTTGACCTAACTATGGCACCCAGGACCTGAAATTTTTCACAGCCTTGAGTGACAAAACTAGGTTGATCTAATTTTTCAAAGCAGATCAAGCCTAAGGGAGACTATCACTCTGATGCACAGTTGTGCAAGATACTAAGTAAATGGAGTTGAATAGGTAAGTGTTATTTATTGCAGAATTCAGTGAAGAGCTGCCATATCTGATTATATGCAGGGAGTTTGCCATTTTGTCTGTGTGAAATAGTCTCACATTTAGCAGCTTCCATTAGAATAATCGACTAATGAAGTTGCTGCAGCCTTCCATGTCAGAAGGATTTTTGTTCAGTTAGCTACAAAAACCAACAAGAAGTTGAGTGTGTTTCTTCTTGTTCTTCTTCTGGATTTGCTTAATTTAAAAAAGCCCTCCTATTAAGAAGAGTTTGTTTTCACTTAGCTTTTGTCTCTGCTTTGCAATTCATAGTGTTTCACTGCCATCTTGCTTAGACTACTGCAATACATTTATTTTCCAGTCTGCTTCTGGCTGCAGGTAATTAGAAGATCCAATCCCTGTTCGTCCATCTGTTGTGTTAAATTAAAGTAATTCCTTCCTGCGTGTGATTATTTACACCATATAAACAGGGCACAGGCACCAGTGCACAGAAATCCAGTAAACTGTAATTTAGAGGGGGAAAAACAAAGCTAAGATTATGGGGCTGGCAGCCTTTATTTACTGAATTTATGATATGAATAAACATATGTAAAGTTAGTGGTTTTATTAACTATTTCAGTGCTGCCTAACATATTAGGAACGAAGATCTGGTTAGCTGGTTTTTCACCCTTAAAACTGTGAGTCTGGTAGCACAGAAATCATCTAAGAAACACATTAGTTAAATCATTTTCACTAACTGAGTGATCATAGCAGGTTTTTGCAAGCTCCCTGCTGTGAAGATGGAGTGAGCATGTTGTACCATTCTGTCAGATGCTGTTGACTGGAAAGATTATGGCCCTTTTCTTTTTTTTAAAAATGCCTAAGACTTTATTAAACATCTGTGAGCAGTGAAAGAAGTCACTATATTGAGTACACCAAACACTTTCATAATTCCTATGTCCTTCATTGCTACAGCATGTATCTTTTTCAACTGGAAGAGGGTTAATGTGGACCAGGTGTGAAACCACGTAGATCTATTTCACCACATTCTAGTTCATCTGTTTTTTACAGCAACCTAAACTGGTGTAAAGAAAGCTGATTATCCCATTAACGCCAGATCCTGATGGTAGAGCGAAGATAAAGTTTTCCATGATTCCATGATTGTAAAATGTCTGAACAAATCCACTACAGAGTTGTGCTTCAGAATCTAAGCTTTCATTTAAAAATAAGAGTTATGATTCTATCCCAGGGGTTATGAAGAAAACTTTAAACATGAACCAAGTGTAATTTAATATAATTTTATTTTCCTGAGCCTGCTGAGAGCCTAGGGTTGCCAACTTTCTAATTGCTGAAAGCCAAACACCCTTACTCCGCCCCCTTCTCTGCCTCTTCCGCCGAGGCCCCACCCCTCCTCACTCCTCTCCCTCCATTGCTCATTCTCCACCCCCTCCTTGCTTATTACCCTCTCTCCTGGGACTCCCCTGCTGCCTGCAGAGCCAGGCTTGGAGAAGCTGATGTGGAGCCAGCCTGCCTGCCTAATCAGGGCACAGCGAGGGTCGGCCCCCGGAGCAAGAGGCCAGGGAGGGGCTGGTCCCTGTAGCAAGGGGCCAGGGCAATCAGGGCATGGTCCCCGGAGCAAAGGGCCGGGACACGGAGGGGTTGGACTCAGTCCCCATAGTGAGGGGCTAGGACAATTGGGGTACGGCAGGGTTGAAGCGGGGGTGGACAGGATCCCTCCCCCAGACAGTGGCACCTACCTCTTGGAGCCCAGTCTGGAAGCCAGTCACTGCTCTCTGTCAGGTGTCAGCAGCTGAGCAGAAAGCATCTCCTCCATGTGGCTCCAGCTGCAGCTCTTCCTGACCCCCAGTGGTGGAGGATGGTTACTGTGGCCAACTGGACTTTTAGCTGACCAGATGCTGCCAGGTTCCGTTTTTGACTGGACATTCCAGTCAAAAACTGGACACCTAGCAACCTGAGGAAAAATGCTCTGATTGGTAGTAACTGCCCCATCATTTCAATAAGGTGTAGACTCTGAAACCTAGAGATGAAAATCTAAATGCCCTGATTAACTATTTCATTGCTGTTCATTTTAGCAGAAGCAATCACCTCTCAAGCCCCTACTGTCTTCTCCTTAGCCATCAAACTCTCCATCTTTGCCTGACAACTTCTATAATGCAGCTGTATGTCATCAATGCAAAAATCTGCAGCAAACGCAAAACTAAAAAGATGGGACCAATCTAAAGTAAAAATTGAATGTAATAGAAATACCCTTGCATGCTACTGTCTTAGACTGTATTATTTATTTTCATGTGTAGTTCAATAAAAATCTATTTTAAAAAATTTAAAGTTATTACAATATTTTTGCGGCGTGCTGCAGAAACCAGATGCTTTGCAGTATCATTTAGTCACCCAACTTGCCACAGAACACATGGGCCTTTGTGTATAACGTACCTATTTTTGTCTCATAGACTCTAAGGTCAGAAGGGACCATCATGATCATCTAGTCCAGGGGTAGGCAACCTATGGCACGCGTGCCGAAGGTGGCACACGAGCTGATTTTCAGTGGCACTCACACTGCCTGGGTTCTGGCCACCGGTCCGGGGGGCTCTGCATTTTAATTTAATTTTAAATGAAGCTTCTTAAACATTTTAAAAACCTTATTTACTTTACATACAACAATAGTTAAGTTATATATTATAGACTTATAGAAAGAGACCTTCTAAAAAGATTAAAATGTATTACTGGCAGGTGAAACCTTAAATCAGAGTGAATAAATGAAGACTCGGCACACCACTTCTGAAAGGTTGCCGACCCCTGATCTAGTCTGACATCCTGCACAATGCAGGCCACAGAACCTCACCAACCCACTCCTGTAATCGACCTCTGGCTGAGTTACTGATGTCCTCAAATCATGGCTTAGAGACTTCAAGTTACAGAGAATCCACCATTTACACTAGTTCAAACATGCAATGACCCATGACCCACGCTGCAGAGGAAAGCAATAAAACCCCAGGGTCTCTGCCAATCTGATCCAGGGGAAAATTCCTTCTTGACCCTAAAATGCTTGTCCTCCAGGCATTCAAGGGTATGGTAAATGGTACAGTATGAACAGCTGTAGGTTATTATAAATATAGAAGGTAACTTAAATAAAAAAATTCTGTTTATAAACTGACTTCATATTCTTCTCCATTTTATATAACGTGTGAATTGAATTGGGGATATGCGGAGCCATAAGCAGCAATACATACTCTTTACCTCCTGAGTTTCTCTAGATCGGCTACTCCTCTATATTGTTGTAGTTCAATATTATTGTCAATTTCCCCCCCAAAATAAATAAAGGACCAACGCCAAAACCATACAATGGGGAAAAATACCCTTTGACATCAATGTGTGCCCTTAATAGTCAGTATCTCAGAGATCAAAATACACATACTATTCCCCGCCCCCACCCTTCACAGTAGTAAATCCTTCTATGGGACCTACTCAAAACACTAAGGGAAAAGATATTCCAGCTGATACTTCCTGTTCTACAATGGAAATAAAAAAAAATCACCACCTCTGTGGTGGAGAAGAGATTTCCAGCATACTCCTAAGAGACTAGAAGGTACTTTAGATATTGTTTCATCAACTCCACAAATTTCCCTAATTGTCAAGCTACCTCAGAATCTAGTTACACAGAACCAAGCAGTGCAAGAGAGGCTGGCTGAAGATAGTTACTACACCGAAGAATAGCTATACACCATTTCTTCAGGAAAGTGCAACATTCTAACTACTTGAGTACAGCACTGACAGTACAAGTTACTTCCCACAGACATCATCATTTTGCTTCTTGTAAATCCCAGCAAACTACGTGCCATCTTCAACTTACATGACAACACAATATCCCTGAAGTGATCCAGCACACTTGAAGATACACATCTAAAGGCCGCGTTGTCTGAATAATGCATTTTTCTCTGTAGCTTGTTTCTCTCTCTTAGAGAAATCAAACTGAGAATTTAATTCATGAAAGAAAATGTCATGCCCATTGACCTGACATAAGGGTAAAGTATATCAGGAAAAAGTAGATAGATTTTATTGTACAAAATAGTCCTGCTTCCCTGAAAAAGTATCTAGTGCTAGGCAAAAGTGTCACATTATTGTACATCTTCACAATAGCATATATAACCATTCAGAAATATATTAATATTTTAGAGGGAATTTGTCAATGGTACAAGTGTAAGCTCTTTGGGCCAAGGACTGCCATGGTGGTCTGTTTGAGATCATGATCAACGACTGGGCTCCTAGGCACTATGGTAGCAACACTAATAATAAATATAAATGGGAATTAAGTGCCCAACTCACCTTGATTTTCAATGGGATGTAGGTGCCTAACTGTTCTTTGCACCTTTGAAAATCTCCCCCTTAAATTCTGTTTTATTCTTTATAGGAAAGAGACTATTGCAATCCCTTCTCTCCTAGAGTACCTGCTGATACTGTTTTTAAAGAAAGCTCATCTGAATAAATTAAGAATCTAGGAGCTCTTTTTAATGCAGAATTAATATTACAAACGCCACCCAACATGATATCAGTATGTTCACACTAGTATTAAAAACAGAATTACCAAGTTTCTTAAATTTATCATTTTTCATGGATTAGAAACATCTATACATCTATTGGTTCAGATTTATAAAGGCCACCAGAATCGCCAGAGGCTGAAAAATTCAACTGCCCAAGCACCAGTGTTTTTGCTTTACGTAGAAGCTATGATTAGGAAGGTAAGTATTGGTATCCCATTTCAAAGCCAAGGAAAGAGGCACAGAGAGATGAAGTAAATAGATTTTACTCCTAGTCCTGTACCTAAACCATTTAACCATTCTTCTTTCCAGTATAAAAACTATGTTTTCACTCCCCTCACACAGACATCATTTACCAGCACCATCATGACCTCACAACTGCCACCCTGCTCCTGGTGCCACCTACTGGTCCTCATTAGTGGTACCTCCTTGGTACTGCTGACATCCTCTGTCTGGAACTCAGATTCCAAGGAACCATTATGATCATCTAGTCTGATCTCCTCTCTAACAAAGGCCATAGAACTTCCCCAGAATAATTCCTAGTGAAGCATTGTTACAGCTGCTCTTCCTGAGGGGTGGGGAGAATGGCTTCCCAGCATCTGCAGCAGAGCCCTCTGCTGGGAAGATGTTCACATATGTGAGAGAAACTACTGAAAAACAGGACTGTCCTTGAAAATGGGATGTCAGGTCACTAAATGCATAAGATACCCCAAGCTAATACTTTTTTAGGTAGCAGCACTATAAACAAATACTCTTTCTTCCCCAATTTTCAGTGACAAATATCTCAATTATGTGAACAACTGAGAGGTAGTTACATAAAATATTTGACAGTTACACATTTCAAAACTTTCATCCATCAGTCACTCCAAAATACGTTTGCATTTACGCGCTTTCACCTCGCCGGATAATTGTCAAGGCTATGAGCATGCACTAGGAAACACAAGAGGTGTCCAACAATGTACACAGTCTGACTGCCTGTATAACTACACACAACTGACCTTTGTTCCTGTGTTACCAGTTAAGGGTAGTAGTTGTAAACACAAGATTAACAGCCCATGCAGGAAGGACATATGTTTCGCATAAACAGGTAGTATGTCATAATTGTAATAGACATGTTTGTGGACTGTAATATATGAAAGGGGCCATTTTCATATTAGTTTACATATAAATCAGTCTCTCATTCAAGATCTCACATAAGGCCAGTATGTAAAACATATGCTACTTATATAGCTTTAATGCATAGTATTGATTATATTATATTTTGGAGTATTACTCAAAAAATCCAGTCAACTTCAGGTTTACTCCAATGTAACATTGCAGGATATGGCCCACTGTACATATTACATCAAAAAAAAAACATTAAAAGAAGATAACTGTTACAACCTTAATTCGGCCTCATGATGGTACTGTCTTTAGTTACATAAGCACACAGTGCTTTTTCCACTTGACCCATGCCTCATTCAGTGCACGAGGACAGACCTGCTCTAGTGATGAATCAGGACTGTGTAATGAAGGAAACTGTTGTTTGTAGGGCCCCTGCCTCATTTGTTGCACTAGTTGGAAGGTGTGCATGAGTGAGACAGGGGATTTCAGGAAGTAAAAGGAAGTTCTCATGGTCATAGCAGTTGAATGCTACCCTGAAGAACTGTATTCTATCCATGCCTCTCCCACAAAGTTCTTATGTGATGCTAGACAAGTCACTTTAACCAAACCCTTCACAGGTGGTCAATAACTGTGTGTTCTCCATTTTCTGGGGCTTCATGTGCAGGAGTGCTGAGATCCTGGGGCTTCATGTGCAGGAGTGCTGAGCACTCATAGCTGCAACTGGGGTCAATGGGAGCTGTGGTTTGAACACATTAAGTGCAACATACTCTGAAAATTCAAAGCCCTAGGTTTCTCAAACTGGGCATTCAAAATTAGTGGATACTTTTGATAATTTTGGCTTTAATCTCTGTGCTTCAATTCTCCATGTCCAAGACCTGGGTCCATTCAGTGTCTAGCCCTAGTAGCTGAAAAATGAGGATAAAAATATGTATTTAACAGCTGCCTCATTTACTAAGCCTCATCTATATTGTCCACTGATTGAGGCAGGGATCCTGTTGGAAAAACAGTGTGTATTCAAGAGCAGCTGGAACTGTCCTGTGTGCCTGATATGTTTCATCACAGGAGATGATGCAAAAATACCATGATGTCAGCACTTCATGCCCAGCTGCTGTCTGGCAGAACCCATAACAGTCTGACCTCAGATAGCAGCACCAGACGATGAATTTGGGAGAAGATGGCATAGACTAGAGTCCTTCAAGAACTGGATTAGGATTCACAGGGGAAGAGAGAAGAAAGGGACAACAGAGAAAGAAGTGACAAGGGAGACTCCTAAAGGCGTGTGCCACAAATAACTGCACAGAGGAAGAATCATGAGCTGGAGAAGGGACCCTGAGGGATCATGTGGAAATGGAAGAGGGTGGTGAAGGATCATGGAGAAGAGAAAGAAGGACTATGAGCGGTTGCACAGAGAAGAAGGGATGGGAACAAAAATAGATGCATAAGGGACATGTTACAAGGGAGGAATGACAAGGCAAAGGAGAAAAAGGCTACATAGGTGTGATGACTCACTCAGAAGAGCCACCTAGGAGTATGTGAAACTTCATTCCCTTATGGGAATTGTATTAACCCCTCCTTCTTGAGGGGGCATTATAACATGTGTATTCAAGGGGCTTTATTTCCCAATTCTGGGGTTGCCTTGGGTGGCTGGGCTTTCCTGCTGTTCTATTCCTGAAACAGGCAGCACTAAAAACACCCATCTTGCACATGGCTCCGTGGATGACTCTGTGGATGAGTTTCATCGAAGGATTTGGTTGCCAGTGGAGATATTCATTTCACACATGCAAGCATGGGAGCTGGTAGGGTGCAGGTGTGCAGCACAGCTCCAGCAGCTGCTACTGTAGCCTGTGGGCTGGAATTGTACATCCCTCAGCACCATTCCAGTGGCCTCATTGCCCATAATTATGGAAGCCATGGCCCATCCGTATCCTGCCCTCTGCAGCACCCAGTAGGGCAGATGCCTCCCTGTGCAGCCCCACTCTACAGGATAAGTGATAGTGGGTGCTTTTGCACAAGCCCTGGGCACCAGGGTGAATTTCATTCCACGTGTCTTGTATTATAGGCAGCACACATTGCAACACCTGTACTTCAGGCTTCCCAACACTTCTCACTATAAGCCCCTATTTTCAGTGGCTTATAAACTTTCCAAACTTTAACTCTTCGGGCTAAAATTTTCCATATTGGGTGTCTGCCTCAGGATGAATTTTTTGGACTGTTTCAGCTAAAGTGGTCCAGCCTTTTCTGAGAATGAGGTTTCACTGAAAAGCTCTAGCATCTCCATGCTTTAGAGCCAGCGACTGAAATCTTGCAGAAGGATTGCCTTGAGGTCAAGAATGTACCTTTTATTATGTCTGTGAAAATTCACCTAAATTTGGTCATGTTGTAAAAAAATCTCAGTTCATACATGCTCAGTAGAGATGGATTTGACAGCTAAATTGTCTGAAGATGCTGTCTGCCCTGAGCATGCTCTATCCCCTCACAGCTATTATGCGCTGACCACGTCATGTACTATCCCAACAGAGCACATGAGCATGCCCCATCCCAGAGCTGAGCAGGCTGTTTCCTGAAATTTCTACTCCCAGCTGCCAGGAGCCGTTTTGGAACCAAGCACTAGAACTGACTGCAGTGTCTCTCTCTCTCTCTCTCTCTCTCTCTCTCTCTCTCGTAGTCTCAATATTCACCCTCCTGGTGCCCAAGCAGCCTGAAGGGGAGGGAGGAGGAAGACATGGGCAGGGGGGCAAGGGCAGGAACAGAAGGCATAAGGGAAGGATAGGAACAAGTGATAATGGGCAGGCATCAGGAGGATGTGCAAAAGATAGGAGGAATAGCAGGGTGGAGGGATGGGGCAGGAGCTGAGAACGGAGAAGAAGGAGTGGAAAGGGACAAGGAGAAACTGAGGAGTAGGCAGGGGCAGAAGGGTCTGTAACCACTAGAGCATCATCCTCTATATAACTGGGGACTGAACTCTATTCCTGAAACTCAGCATTCCTTTACTGTCTACCTAACAGCTGTGAAACCTACCAGCAAAGTGTGGCTCCATCACCCATGAACGGCAGGGCCACACGGAAAACAGCTTGCTATTGCTATCAGTTATTCTGTTAGCTTACCAGTAAAGGCCTGTGCTATGGATCTAAAGATCCTGCCCTGCTGATGACCAGAATGGGAAGTTAACATGGTTCCATATGATGTAATTTTTATTTTTTTAATTTGTAAGTTTTAAAAAAGAAGTAGGAAATTACATTAAAAACAACTAAATAAAAAGAATGTTAAGGTTACAAAGCCAATCACTCAACGTTAGGAGAAGCCAGTATTAAGATTGGTTGTGCATTCATTATAATAATAATAATATTTATTATTAATTGTAATCTGTACTTTCATCTAGAGATCCCAACCAAGATTGGGAACTCACTATGCTAGGCACTGTGCAAACACACAGTGAGGGACAGTCCCTACCTTAAAGAGGCATACACTCTAAATAGAAAAGACAATGGGGCGGGGAGGAGAAACAGAGGCAGAGTGACTTGGCCAAAGTCACATGGCAGGTGAGTAGCAGCACCAGGATTAGAACGCAGGTCTCCTGCCTCCTAGTTTATCCACTAGACCACATAGCATCTCAGAAGTGGATATGGTCATTTTTAATAGAGATAATAAATTCAGTGAATATTAGTAGAAATGAAGTGCAACATTAGACCTGTAATTTGTATAAATAAAACAGACAGGACAGACCCTGCGGTAGTGCTAACACATGCCTAATTTATAGTGGGACTAACTGCCTCCAGTGACATAGCCATTCAGCTGTGATTTCAAAGGGACAGGTTCTGCTACCCTTATTTATACCAAGAACTCCTCCCATATCTGTATATGTATTTTCCTTCTTGTATTCTGACCCTTTTCCTTTGCTTTGTTTGTGTTTTGGGATTTTTTTTGTATCTCTTCCTCTGTCTGATTTTCCTTCCCCCCCAAAAATCAGAGCTCCCAACTTGCCCTTTTCAGATTTTTCTAACTTCTAAGAAATCCCAATGAAAAGATCTGCACATATCTGACTTGCTACTGACAATATGGTTTATTAGGGCCATACATTCACTCCTGAATTTGGATAGCTATATAAAGCACTCAAATTTGTTTGCATGAAGTATCAAAGCTAGGATTCAAAGACTATTACTGACCTTGCAAATGGACTGCATTTTACTCCCATCACCTTAGTTTCTCCTAAAATTACTCAGTAGCCAAGAGTATGAAAGAAAAGCTAAAGCTATTTTATTTTTTAAAAATTGTCATGTACGTTAATCACTGATGGATCCAAGAACAGGACATCAAAGCACACACACAGTGCTCCCGTTAAATTAACTTTTGAAACATTGTTACTTCATGTATTGGTGTCAACAATAAATATCTTGTTTTTCTAGATCAAAGAGACTGTAAAATATGGAGTCAGATGACGGCTGTCAACAGAGCATCAGGTATGCATGCTCTTTCAGGATTCTTTAAACAGGAGCAGCTGAAGATCATCTCGCAGGGGTTTTGTTTCATTCATTAATGTTTGTGAAACATGCAGATATTATGGTGATGAGCACCACAGAAAAGCCCAGGAGGAAATTAATAATTTGTGTTCAGAGCAGGGTTTTAATGGTGTGCAGTAATAAGGCCTGGAGCCACACTTGAACAATGAGGATACAAATATTTTTAAAGATAGGTCCTATGTTTGTGGACCCATCCTCCATGAGTTCTTAAAGATAATTGCTAATGGTTCCAGGATTGCTTCAGTTAGTTCCTTAATTACAGAAGGGTGAATTTTGTCAGGATCTACTGACTTGGATAAATCTAACTTTTCTAAGTATTCTTTAACCTGTTCTTTCCCTATTCTGGTTTGTGTTCTTTCCCCCTTGGTTTTAATATTAAATTGTGTTAAGCATCTGGTTACAATTAATATTTTAGTGAAGATTAAAGCAAAATAGGCACTAAGATACCTCAGCCTTCCCGGTGTTGTCCATTATTAGCTCTCTTTCCCACTTAGCAGAGGGGCAACACTTTCTTTCATCCTCCTCGTGCTCCTAATGTATTTACACAACCTCTTCTTACTGACTTTTATGACCTTGCAAAGTATAACTCATTTTGTGCCTTAACCTTTCTGATTTTGTCCCCACATGCTTGCACTGTTCTTCTGTACTGATCCTTAGCAATTTGCCCATTTTTTACTTCTTGTAAGATTCCTTTTTGGGTTTCAGGTCATTAAACAGCATTGGGATAGTTTAATTAAGTGTGCTTAATATTGTCAGTTGAGTTTAATTGGAGGTGTGGATATCACGACCTCTGAAAAATCACATCATATGTGCCTATTATTTGGTTCCCCAAAATGGAGATAGTTAAAATTATTTACTTTTAAAAAATTTGACTTGCTCAAGGCCCCAAAACAATTCATTTACAGAATCAGGAACAAAAACCTCAGACTCCTGACTCCCAGTCCTGAGTATTTAACAACATAGCCTACTTTGTAATGTCTAGTGAAATCATCAAGTAATCTACAAAATAAACATATTAAACAAAAACAGGCAATCAGGACCTATGTCCTAGGACCCTGCTAGTGAGCTTGGTCAGAGCCTGACTCCCATTGTGACTTGGGTCCAAGCCCTGTAATTTTGCAGTGTGGATGCAGCTCAAGTCATAGTACCAGAAGGTCTGTGTATAGTTCAGCATTGACACGTTAGCATGGCCATGAGACCTGTTTTTAATGCAGTGTGGTTGTTCAAGCACAAGCCAGGAAACACCAAATCCACAAACTGTCTCACAGTGGGGTCTACCGTGCAGCATAGACATACTCTTAGAGACTCCAGTCCATGACCCCAAGTTCCATGAAGAACTCTAGCAGACACCAACTAAATACTCCAAAGAGGAAACTTATTCCCTAGTGAACAAACCCAGTGCACTGTCTCTGCACCTCTGTGTTTTGGTGTCACTCTTCTAGGACGTCTATGTGTTTAAGCTGGGTCCAGAGTGACAACTGCCTATCATCAGAGTGTGGGAGCATGTTGGCATTGAGTGGATAGAGGTTTGTCTGTGGGCAGAGCATGGGAGAGAACCACCATCTACTTTTTCCAACTTTGATCATTGCATATGGGCATCTTAATACATAGGGTCTGGTTATCTTAGGCTGATATGACAAACTATATTAACTTTATTTTTGAGCTTTTCATTATTATCATTAATAATTATTTTTATTTCCTTAGCACCTAGGACAGAACAGAAAGGCAGTCCCTGCCCATGGGTTCACAGGTCTACATTTTAGAAAGTTTTAAGCTGTTGCATATCAAAGAGGGGATTTTCCAAGCTCTTTGTAGGTTTTGTCGATATAGTACTTTTTGTAGTTACACACCAACACCCATTTTGATCAGGCAAAATAACCTGTGTACAACCTTGTTTCAGCTGTGCTCACTGGGATAAGTTTAGGTAAGATAAAGACTACATTTGCTATTTTGGAAGGCTCTGTTTTTTAAAAAGCTTGTCAAGGCAAAGTCTCAGTATAATCTGTTAAGAATTAACTACAGTTGGGGGATTTCCAGGGTGGGTTCCATCATGTTTTCTAATTCCTGGATCAGAGATGTGTAGAGAGTGGAACTTTCATTTTCAGAACCATAAAGCCGTAAGAAATTGGAAATGTTGCATTAAAAGGCTGAGTACGCCTCTTAAGGCTACACTATTTTGTGGTATATTTGAAATAAATCAGACAGATGAAGTGAGACAAAATTACAGAGAGCAGAAACCTCTAGTTAAATCAAGCTTGTATAGTAAAGTGTTCCATTGCCAGATTGGAAAAAAAAAAAGGCAAGTTAGCTAGGGTAAAGTGAATGAATTATCTTTGATCTGGGTACTGATGCTATGCTTAATTTTACAAATTCTCAAGCCTTACTATGGGAGATTAGTATAGTTATTTTTGCTTAAAAACATACTACAGCTTGGCTGCATCTTCCCAAACATATTACCATATAGTATAGAAAACAAACAACTTGCAGATTTTTTTGTGGAGGTGTGTAGTCCGTTGGGGGGAGTGGCTCCTCCTCTGTGTCCATGGGTGGCCAATCCACCCCACTACATTTTCGGGGGTCACCTGACATGGGGAATCAGCAGGGCAATGGGAGATATGAGCTCGGGCCTGTGGTCAGGGCCGAACAATAAACACAGCCCCAGCACCTGGTTGCGGCAGGGCAGCAAAAAGTCTCACGCTCAGGCCTATACTCAGGCTGGGTAGCAAACAGTCAATCAGCCCAGGTTCTGGTTCAGAACAGGGTGGGAAACAAAGTCTCTCAGCTCCAACCTGTACTTGGGTGGGGCTGCAAACCAAAGTCAGTTAACTCAGGCTTTCCTTCAGCTAGCCTGAGGGAAGGGGAGACTGCACCCACTGCTTGGGTGGCAGGGGGGACGCAGGCCCTCCCACTCCACTGCTTCCTGGCTGAGGGCCCTAAGGGTGGCGGCAGGGCCGGCTTTAGGACATGCGGGACCCGATTCGAAAGAGCTTCCACTGAAATGCTGCTGAAGACAGCGGCAGTGATTGAGCTGCCACCGAAGATAGCGGCGACAATTCGGCAGCAGCTCAATCGGTTGCCGCTGTTTACAGTGGCACTTCGGCAGAGGGTGTGGGGCCCTTCTTCCGGATGCTGCGGGTCCCGATTCCTGGGAATCAGGGGAATCGCCCTAAAGCTAGCCCTGGGTGGCGGAGGAGTCTGCCACCAAGTCAGCAGAGATCCAAGCCGCAACACGCTGACTCACCCTCTGCCAGCGTTGCAGCCAGACAGGAGTCTAGTATCCCTGGGCCGCTTCCACACTCCCCCTCCCAAGGTACCTGCTGGTCTGGTAAGGTAAGGTGATTGGCAGGGGACCTCAGTTGCCAGCAGAAGCTCTGCCAGGGTTGGGTCAGCCGGCGGTCCAGGCCAGCAGTCTGTCTCCTGCGGGGTTGGGTCATCCAGGGGTCCAGGCCAGACATCTGCTTCCTGTGGGGCCGGGTCGTCCAGGGGTCTGGGTGGTCCGGGCCTGTCATCTGCTTCCCCCGGGGTCAGGTCAGTCCAGGGTCCAGGCGGTCTGGGCCAGAAGCTCAGCAGTGGCAAGCACTATGCAAAATATGTTCATGAAGATTCTGATCTATTTATACGTATGAATATTAACTATAGTACAGTAATTCAGAACCAGTAACATTTTTAATCTCAAGTCCTCGAATAAGCTTTGCTGCAGAAGCAGTTTGGTTTTCATATTAACAAACAGTTTAATTAAATCGGTTTATGACAGGCTCCCTCCACCCCCATAGGCTACACTATCAGTGTGTTAATGATACTTCAGGTGATAATTATGCACAGCATACTTTTAAATCCTTGTAGTGTGAAGTCCTTATTCTATTTTATTTTCTCTGAAACCAATTTCTAGGCAAACCTTGTGTGAAGTAAAGAGAGGGTTAGTGTCACGAATGAATGGGAGAAGTTAGTTTAAGAATATTTGCATCAGTGAGGACAGAAACACACTTAGCCAGATTAATTACAAATATCCACAGATTTAGAGAAGCCAGGGCTGGAGGGCCAATTGCCATATGAAGACAAGATAGAAAAAGACACCAATAGCCACAAAAACAGAAAATTAGGGGACAGATTCTTGAAGTGCCTAACTCCCATTGGGCTTCTGGCTGTATATGAGCCAAAGAGAAAGCCAGTACAGAACTAGGAACAGAGAGGAAGGGTGCTAAGCCAGGTAGATGAGAGTTAGAGAAAGAAAGCTGAGAATCAAGGGATTCTTTGGATAAGCCACTCAAGGAGGAAAAGACAGAGAGATGGTAAAAAAAGAGCACAGGGGTACTTGGCAAGGAAAAAGATGACAAATTAAAATCCTTGTTATCTTATACATTTTCTAACAGAATTCCCCAAGTAACAGCAACACTAATCTTATGTCAAAATGGAATGTGTTCTTTGTAAGGGTGTTGAGTTGTGAGAACAACAGATATTAAGGGAGAATAAATAGTAAAGCAAGCTCTTACTACTAGAAGGAGAAAGGCAACTAAGAACTGCACAAGATAATATCATGGTGATGGATGAATGCACATAAATTCTGTCCTAGTTTAGCATGCATTAGACTCTGTGATAAATAAGAGTTTTCCAAACGCTGCAAAGGAAACATTGCAGTAAGAGGATTTTTACATATATCTTAAAAATGAACTGCAAATGCAACATTAAAATTCTGTTTACTTCATCCATATGTGCTGAATATCCTCACCCCAGGCAGGGTAAGAGGAGCATTTAGCACATTAGCTACTAAACATATTAATTTAAAAATTCAGCATAGGTCCCACTAGATGGCCCCACTCCACAGTCTCAGAATATATTATTCTGTGACATCCCAATTACCAAGGAAATGCTTTTAACGCATGGATCTGGCCTACTGAGGGCAACTATGTGTAGATGTTCAGCAAATGGCAGATCTTCTTATGCCTACTTAGGCAGATGCGTGTTCCCCACCATAGTAGGAGCATCTTCCAAATATTTAAACATAAAATAACAATCTCTTTTTTCCCAGCCAGAAGGAGAAATAGGAGGGTTACTTTGCAGTGGGGGTAAACATAGAAGTTTACTGGCTATTATGTATTTACAGAGAGTCTTTTTAGGGGACTAGCTGAGTAGATCCAGCCAGCAGGACTGTGTGTGACATCAGAAAGTATGTTAAAAAGGTTAATTTTTCGTTGTTTATGTGCTAAATGCCCCACTTATCCTAGTTACTGAGGGCACTCATCAGACAGTGAAATAGAGAATTTTTGCATTTGCAGTTTGCCTTTAAAGTATGTGAATTCTGCTTGGAACAAAGGGCTCTAACAAATGTTAAAATGTTCTCTTGCATGACTGACCAACAGTGTAACATGAAAGCTTTGCTAAGTAGTTGCTTTAAGGACCACTTTTCCACTCTGGGACTTCTAACAGATTAACTTCTCTCAAAGCTTCCCCAGCCTGCAATAATGTTAAAACCAACTCTGATAACAGGACCTTATCATGATTGCCTCCCTCCCAGCCGGGACCTAAATGTTTTAATTTGTTTTTTTGATTCAATATGCAATTTTTACCGTAATGTGTCAGTGGGCTGGCAACATTAGCAGGAGCTTCGGAAGAGGACAGTTAATAGGACGTAATAAAAGCATACCAAGATGATAAAAATAACAGCCTGTGGCCTTGCCATAATACAAAGTGTAAAAGGGAGGAAGAGTTTCTTTCTTTCCATGGGCAAACAATAATGTGCTCTTTCATTTCCTTGGTAGGCCCTGCTACTTCTGTTGGACTGAGACATCTACAAAGCAGGTTTTGGGAGCAGACTCTCAACCAGTGGAGATGGAAAAGGCTCCCAACAGCCAGTGCTCCCAGTTCTAGTAATTGCAACCAACATCTAAACACCACACAACACCAACTACATCATCCCAGCCAGGGCTTTGTCAAGCCAGGCCTTAAAACCCTCTAAGGACAGAGATTCCACCTAGGTAACCCACTCCAGTGCTTCACCACCCTCCTAGTGAAATAGTGTTTCCTAATATCCAACCTAGACTTCCCCCACAGCAACTTGAGACCATTGCTCCTTGTTCTGTCATCTGCCACCACTGAGAACAGCCAAGCTCCATCCTCTTTGTAACCCCCTTTCAGGTAGTTGAAGGCTGCTATCAAATCCCCCCTCACTCTTCTCTTCTGCAGACTAAACAAGCCCCTTTCCCTCAGCCTCTCTTCATAAGTCATGTGCCCCAGTCCCTTGATCATTTTTGTTGCCCTCCACTGGACTCTGCAATTTGTCCACATCCTTTCTGTAGTGGGGGGCCCAGAACTGGATGCAATACTCCAGATGTGGCTTCACCAGTGCTAAATAGAAGGGAATAATCACTTCCCTCAATCTGCTGGCAATGCTCCTACTAATACAACCCAATATGCCATTAGCCTTCTTGGCAACAAGGGCACACTGCTGACTCATATCCAGCTTCTCATCCACTGTAATCCCCAGGTCCTTTTCTGTATAACTGCTGCTTAGCCAGTCGGTCCCCAGCCTGTAGGGGTGCAAAGAATTCTTCCATCCTAAGGGCAGGACTCTGCACTTGTCCTTGTTGAACTTTGTGATGGGGTTGAGACTCACCACCGCAGCACCTCCTGCTGGTCGCCTCTGGGAATTAGCTCAGTTCATGGAGAGCGCCCTCTGCCAGTGGTGTCCCGTCCATCATCTGTTCCTCACTGTTGTCTGGACCCGCGTTGCTCCCCACTTGGCGGCGTCCTCTTCAGGCCATTGCCCTCTGGCAGTGCCCCCTAGTCCATCCTCACCCCCTTCCAGGGGTGGGGGGGGATTAGCAACAGTCCTTGCACTGGCCTCAGTGGCCAACCATAACCTCCAAAGTCTAGCCCCTTGTCTCAAGGGCTGGTTGCAGTTTATTTCAGCCACCCTACTGCATGGCCAGGTGCAGTACAAGGGGGAAGGGGGGGTCCCAGGCCCACCCATTACTTTGGGTCCCAACCCAGGGACCCTTTAGTGGCAGTCTCCCTGCCCTCTTTCTCTCCCCTTGTGCGCCTCTCTCTCTCTGGGCCACTTCCCCTTCAGCCCCTTTTGCACTGACTAAGCCCTTCCCTCAGGGCCTGCAGCCTGGCAAGTAGTGGGCTGGAGTTCTCTTCTGCTCACCCAAGCCTGCCCAGTACTACACTGTCCCAGGTGCTGGTCTCCACACCTTCCCCTGTGTGGAAGACAGACCTTCCCCTCTGAAGGTCTGGGAGAGACTACCTGCTGCTCTTCTGGGCAGCCTTTATATAGGGCCAAGCTGAGCCCTGATTGGCTATCTCCAATCTCGGCCCTGATTGGCCCCCGGTAAGCCCTTTTCTAATTGGCTGCTGGCCCGCGCAGCCGCTGTGGCCTACTCTAGCCCCCTCTCACATGGAGGTGGGGCAGCCACCCCACCACAAACCTCATCAGACCCCTTGTGGCCCAATCCTCCAATTTGTCTAGGTCATTCTGGACCCTATCCCAACTGTCCAGCGTATCTACCTCTCCCCCCAACTTAGTGTCATCCACGAAGTTGCTGAGGGCACAATCTATCCCATCATCCAGATCATTAATAAGGATGTTGAACAAAGATGAAATGCTGCATGACATAATGGTCAAGTCAGATGACCAACAGGACTACCAGAGAGCAAAGGAGGAGTGGAAGGTGCAGAGGGAGACAACTGAGCAGGAGGAGAGAACGGTCATGCAGTTCCTTGAATAGAACTGGAGGCTGAGGACAGAGGACAGAGCATAGCAGAAGGACCTGTTTGAGATGCCACTCACACTTGTGAGCTCCAGCCCCCAATACCACCCCTGACACCATCACAGGTTGCCACAGAGTCTCCTTCATTATACCATTTTCTGCAGCCAATGCAGCCACTAGACAGTTCTGGCATTGGCTGGGCTATGTACCATTCAATGAATTTGAATACCCAGATGTATCCTGCTTAATCCACCCCTGTACAATTGCATACAACACACACAACACATTCTAGCAGGGGCAAGGAGAAACAGCAAACAGTGGACATTCAGTTCCACTACAAGTAAGACTGTACTGATTGCCCTGCAGATAATTATTCAGTTTTGAGATGCTTTTGCACTGTTGTGGGTGGACGGTTCTACACAGATCCTGCTCTGGTATCCTGGTGTTAGTTAACTATGGGTTTCCCTTGCAGGAGTCATGGTGACCCCAGCCAATAAGTTCAGGACATGAGACTACAGCAACAGCTGCTTGCACGCTGACATGAATCACCTAGTACTTGCTTTAGAATTCTTGGGGAGCTACAGATTTTCTGAAACTGTTTTCTAGGGACTTGCCTACAGTGTAGGCAATGTAGTGCTTCAGTGTAGATACTACCTACACCAAGTGGAGTGATTCTCCCTCCCATCAACACAGCTAATCCACCTCACTGAGAGGTGCTAGCTAGGTTGACAGAAGAATTCTTCCATTGACCTAGTGCTGCCTACCCCAGGGATTAGGTCGGTATAACTATGTCTCTCAGGGTGTGGATTTTACATTCCTGAGAGACGTAGCTATACTGATATAAAATCTTAGTGTAGACTAGGCCTAAGTAAGATGGATGCTTGCTTGAGCCTAAATTCCAGTCTCAGATATACACACGGCTTTGGGGAGTGTAAAAATACATCAAATGTTAGGGCCTAGCTAAATCAGAGGCAAATTTCCTTGTGACAGGCAAGTTGAGAGTATAGTATCAAATTTGGGCAACAGTAGTCGGTGTAGAGTAAAGCCTGGATGGCCTGGAATCAGTGCAAGGTTCAAGGTGGCGTGGTTAAAGTAATCTCTAGAGTAACTAAAAGCCATATTAAAACAGGGTGACAAAGCAAATGGTGAGGAATAACTAGGTCTTTACAATATCCTGAGGAAAAAAGGTATTGGAAACTGATGTTTGCCCATCATTGTCGATGAAGACCTCAACAACTCATACATTTGATGACCAGACTCTGTGCGTCCGAAGATGACTGATCAGTCCGATTCGGGCGTGGAACATCCTGTCACACGTCGGGCAGACATGTGATGGCACTGTCGATGATGTGCGGGCAGCTCTGGACTTGCGCAGCTCACGCTTTCTTTCAGCCTCAGCAGTACGCCTCGCCTCAAAAGGTATTACTGCCTGTGTGAATGAGGCTGCGCCATGGTGGACAGTTCAGTGCGAGGGTTTCCCATGTGGCGGTGTTGATCTCGAGGGACTTCAGAGAGGTCTTCTGCGTGTCCTTGAACCGCTTCTTTTGTCCTCCATGGGAGCGCTTTCCTTGGGTGAGTTCTCCGTAGAAGAGCTGTTTAGGAATGCGCTCATCTGACATTCTCATGACATGTCCGGCCCATCTGGTCTGGGCTCTCATCAGCAGTGTGTGAACTGACGGCAGACTGGCTCTGGTAAGGACTTCAGTATTGGGCACTTTGTCCTGCCATCTGATTTTTAGAAGCTTTCGCAGACAGGAAATGTGGAAGTGATTGAGCCTTTGTGCATGACTCCGATAGAAAGTCCACGTCTCGCAGGCGTACAGCAGAGTTGGAAGCACCACTGCTCGGTAGACCTTCAGCTTCATTGGTAGGCTGATCCCTCGACGTTCCCAGACGTTGGCGCGCAATCGGCCAAATGCAGAGCTGGCTTTAGCAATTCTGCAATTTACTTCATCATCGATTGACACTGCTCGGGAAAGGGTACTGCCCAGGTACGTGAAGTGGTCCACTGCCTGAAGTCTCTGTCCATTTACAGTGATGGACGGTTCAGAGTACGGAGCTTGGGGAGCTGGCTGATGCATGACCTCAGTCTTCTTGATGTTAATGCTGAGACCGAAGTTGTTGCATGCAGATGAAAACTTGTCCATACTGGCTTGCATTTCTGGCTCTGTACTTGCATTCAGAGCACAATCATCGGCAAAGAGAAAGTCTCGAAGTACAGTTTCCTTCACCTTGGTGATGGCACGCAGTCGCCTCAGATTGAATAGTTTCCCATCAGTTCTGTACTTCAGGCCTACTCCTTCAGTGCAGTGTTGAAAGGCATCAGTCAGAGTGACAGAGAATATCATGCTGAACAAAGTGGGTGCTAAAACACACCCTTGCTTGATGCCCTTGGTGACTGGGAAGGTGTCATAAAGGTGGCACCACTGAACTCTATGTTAAAGCTCTCATTGACTTAAAAAGAGCCAGGATTTCACTCTTTAAGTAGTCACAAAGAGCAAATTTAGCCCTTGATTACAACAATGTAACCTCATTAAAATCAGGGAGATAGCACAGGTGTAATTAAAGGGGGAAAAAAGAGAGAGAAAAAACTTGAAAGAGTATTTCAAAAAGCAAAGAAGTAAAGCAACTGGACATGGCTTAACAGCTATTGTTGAAAAAGTATAGAAGTGTATGTCAGAATGACATGGTATAATCCCTGCACTACAATGTCTCATCTGTTTATCCATAACTAAGGAGTCCTTTACAAGAGGAGGTAAATAGCTTAGTATCAGTCTCAGTACTAAGAGAAGTCAAAAGGTTCAATTACATCTCTTATCCTTTCTTTCTCCCTCTTCGGTGGAAAAAAACCCCCAAACATCTGAGACAAGCATAAAGTAATGAGCTGAAGTAGCAGGATTTGATCAGGGATAATCTGTTCTTAAAGATATTAATAAAAATCTCCTTTTTAAAAGCAGATTAGAGCTTCAAGCAATGAACGAGAGTATCTTCTCTCTCTCCTAAATAGTGTCTCTTTCTCCACCTGCCTTTTTCTTCCTTGCTGACAAATTATTTCACTGTTTTCTTAAACCTATGCGAAAGTTTTATTATCTAGAAACATTTCAGAAAATTGTCAATTTATTCAAATGCAGCAAGTGCACTTTGAGTAGAAATCTCTAATCGAGGAGAGAATGGTACATGCTGAATCTGTTCTTGTGCTAGTCACTGTAATTTACACGTCTCTGTCTTTAATTACTCTCCAAGGAATACAGATTTTTTTATTAACTATAAAGTTCAAACTTCAAGAGCAGCTGAACTATCGAGAAGACTAGAACTTTGAAGACATGGCTAACTAGGGCACTGAAGTTAAATTATGCACGCATAAACCATCTAATATAGGGACATGTTAAAGATTTGTTGGCTATGCCTTGGTGACTGCTACCCCTGACTTGAGTCATCACTTAGAAAATAAAGTGTTCAGGCTTCAGTGGTCTCATCGTTTACAGTGAATTCCACTTCCTTCATCAAGATTTAGCACAGGGCCTACACATCATATTAATAATTTACCTCTAGAAAACCTATATATAGTCTTAACTCAGAAAAGATCAAAAATCATTGTCCTGTCTAGTTCTTAGATGACATGCCTGTATCACAGAAACACCAGCTGAGTTTCCATGTTGGACAGTGTGTATTCAGATGGAATCCAGGATTGAAACAGCATGGGTATTGTGCTGTAAATCGAAATTGTGATGTATTGGCAGAGCTTCCTGGGGGGAAAACTTGCACAGAACCTCCCTGCACCAGCTCGTGCTCTCAGTTTCATCAACACAAAATATAAGTACATTCACCCCCATCCCAATCTCTGGTTTAAAAACATGCACCAAATTGTCAGTTAGGTTCATTCATATGCTTAATTTAAACACATAAATAGCCACTGTGCATACAAGTTAGACAGAAATTATTATAGATAACATACACATGACTAAAAATCTGGTCTTATTACTCTGCCTGGTTACAGAAATCAATAGAATTTCCCTAGGAATAATTTGAGTTCATCAGTTTGAGCAATACATTTATAGATATAGCTTTTGGTGTGTGAATTAATGTGTTAAAGGTCATCTGCAAAGGTTTAGAAAGCATGTAACATTTCAATTCTGAGCCAAATTACCCAGTGAGGGTAACAGAGCACTAAGCACACTAGACAACTACAAAATTACATCTTTTAGGTGGATGGAACTATTTACTTATACTCCTGGAGCCAGATTGCCTGCTTGTGTGGATGCATAAACAGGGGAATCTTGAGTAGGAGTAGAGAGGTTATTTTAATTCTTTATCTGGCACTGATGTGATTGCTCCTGGAATACTGTATCTACTTCTGGTGTCCACAATACAAGGATGTCGATGAATCAGAGACAGTTCAGAGAAGCACCAAGAAGGATAATTAAAGGATTAGAAAACCTGTGATAAACTAAATAGATTGAGGTCATTGAGTTTAACAAAGAAGGTTAAGGGGTGATTTGCTCACAGTCTGTAAGTACCTACATAGGGAATACAAATTTGATAATGGGCTCTTTAATCTAGTGGACAAAAGTATAACAAGATCCAATGGCTGGAAGCTGAAGTTAGACAAATTCAGACTGGAAATAAGGCAGACATTTTTAACAGTGAAGGTAATTAACAATTGGAACAATTTACCAAGGGACAATTTACTATGACAGATTCTCCATCACTGACAATTTTAAAACCTTTTTTTTCATGTTTTTAAAGATATGTTGTAGTTAAAAAGGAATTATTTGGAGGGGAATTCTATGGTCTGTGTTATACAGGAGGTCAGACTAGCTGATCACAATGGTTCCTGCTGGTCTTTGAATCTATAAAAACCCCACAAAAGGAGACAAGAGCAAGAAAAATCCTGTGGGATTCTTCTTGTGGAGTTTCTTCCACAGTCCTCAACTGGGGGCATATCTACATTGCAGAGTGCTCCCATGCTTGTCAAGACCACCTGCAAATGTTCACCTTGCAGAGCTGCATGGCCTGTACCCACCTGGTCATGACAACAATGGTGCTGCAGTTACATGGATTTGGTGCTATGATTTCTGGGGGCATATCCCAAGGTTCTTAGTGCCTAACTTAAGCCACTCTAGGAATTGTTCTGTGATGAACTGTGGAAGAACTTGTCTGTCATTCCCAAGCTCCTGTTTGGAAGTGTTCTTAGCTTCCTAAAACATTTAGCCAAGGCCCTTCCAGTTTTGTATGCTCCTTGCCTCTGTGTGTTCCACCTCTCTGGATCCAGCACAGGTGAATGAGCTGTTGTTGCTTGCAGCTGTGATGTTATTACAGCAGGATGCAGTCAGAGGGTAATTGACACGTTGGCGTGCATTTTAGCAGTGATTGCCAACCCTCAAAAGGTGGAAGCAGGTCGTGGAGGGGTGCTCAAGCATGACAAAGTGAAGATACGTGTTGTATTCTGCAATTGCTATGAATTCCACATATGTAGACCAGGGCTTCTGGAACAGGACAACTAGCACATTGTAGTGAGATCATATTGTCATGCAGATCCAGGGTGAGCAGCAGTGGCTCCAGAATTATTTCCACATTGTAAGGGTCCGGTGGGGGGCTCGGCCGTCTCAGGTGCGGCCGGGAGCCAGACCGCGTCACTACACGGCCTAAATCCACAAATCAGTCTCTGAAGGTCCACGGGCTCAGACCCTCAGGCAGGGGCTGAGCAACAATAAACAGAGTCAATAGATTAGGCCCCAAGCCCTCAGTCAGGGCGGGGCAGCAAACAGCAGTTCTAGTTCAGACCCTCAGGCAGGGGCTGAGCAAACAAAGTCAGTGGTTTAAGCCCCAAGCCCTCAGTCAGGGCGGGGCAGCAAAACAGCAGTTCTAGCTCAGACCCTCAGGCAGGGGCTGAGCACACAGAGTCAGTAGTTTAAGGGGCTCAGGTCCTTGAGCAGGAGCTGAGCAGCAGCAACAATAGTTCAGGGCTCAGGTCCTTAAAGCAGGAGCTGAGCAGCAGCAACAATAGTTCAGGGCTCAGGTCCTTAAAGCAGGAGCTGAGCAGCAGCAACAATAGTTCAGGGCTCAGGTCCTTAAGCAGGAGCTGAGCAGCAACAATAGGTGAGTCCAGACTTCGGGGTCTGAGCTCTGATGTGAGGGGGAGACTGCCACCCGTGAGAGGGGTGGCGGGGGGGGGGGGACACAGGCCCACCCACTCCACTGTGTCCCAGCCTGGGGCCCTAACAGCGGCAGTTAGTCTGCTGCTGTGTCGGTGGGGTCCTGACCGCAACACACCGACATCGGCTCGAAATCCGCAGTAGCCAGACTGGGGTCAGCTACCCCCGGGCCACTTCCCATCTCCCCCTCCATGGGTACCTGCTCATCGCTGGTGTCTGGAGCGGGGTCCCATACCATGGGTTCCTCGTCGTGCTGAGGGCTGGCTAGGTCGGGCTGCTCCTCAGGACATGGGTCGGGGTTATGCTCGGGCCGCTCCTCGGGATACCGGGCCCGGGGAAGGCTCGGCCAGTCCTCCTCGGGGTACCGTGCTCGGGGACGGCTCGACCAGTCCTTCTCGGGGTACCGTGCTCGGGGAAGGCTCGGCCAGTCCGCTTCAGGATACCGTGCTCAGGGAAGGCTCGGCCAGCCTTCTTCAGGGTACCTGGCTCGGGGCAGGCTCGGTCCAGCAGGAGCTTGGTCAGGAGCATCTGTCCTCTCCGGCCGCCGGGCTGCAACTGAGCGCTGGGCCGGGGCTCTTATACTTCCTGTCCCGCCCCTTGACTTCCGGAGGGCGGGGACAGGCGGCAGTGGCTCCGCCCACTGTGGCGGCTGTTCTGGCTCCTCCCTCAGGAGCGGCCGGGAGCCAGGCCGCCTCACTACACACATGAAGAAGCAGACCTTTATGGAGCTTGTGTGAAGAATCTGCTCCAACCCTCCAGTGCTAGGACATACAAATGAGGGTGGCCATATCAGTCTAGAAGCCGGTTGCTACTGTCATCTGGAAGCTCATAACCTCAGAATGGCTACAGGTCCATGGCTAATCAGTTTGGTGTTACCTGTTTGGACAAGAGACCTTATTCCCTCCAAATAATACGGTTAACAGTAGGCACAGAGACCTAACTGATATTTTAGGGGACCTCACATACAGTATACTGTGATGGCTTATGAAACCATACCTGACATCAGAGCAGCTGTCAGAAGAAGAAATGGTTACTAACCTTTCCACAATTGTTGTTCTTCAAGATGTGATGCACACGTCCATGTGACCTAAAGCATCCCTGTATTCACACCCTGCACACTACTGTAATAATCTTTATACAAAATATATCTTGTGAGGTATCATCTGAAAACTAATAACTTGCTGGTCAATAATTTGATGGTGAAATGTATGTAGCAACATTATATGTAAAGTTATCAAATCCCCATGTATAATGTTATTAGCTCATGTTCAAAACCACACATCCCTGCCAAGGCAAAATGTATTAAACAGCTCTGTCCTAAACAAAGGAATGTGTGTTTACATCAAATTTACGTATATGTAGTAAACAGGGTCATTGTGACAACAGGGGGAGGAAATGGCAGGAGACACAGCAAATTTGTATTTCAGCAAACACACGTGGGAAGAGCATGGGGCCTCCTTCATCACCAGGTTCCATGTCTCCTCCTTTACTGTTTGAATAAGAGATAATCTTTAGAAGAATCCACTTCAGTGGATCACTGGACTATAAAAGAAAGGGGCAACGAACCCCAAGTTCTCTCTCTTTCACCTAAGATGGCAAAGGTGTCAGAACCTTTGGGCCTCTGGGAGAGATTCTGACTGAGGAAAGGATCAGTCACCATCTTCCTGGAAGACTGTGGTTGAGAAACTTGCTGGATTAAGTTTTAGACTTGTAGCTGTGTGTTTTCACTTTCATTTGTTTGTAACCATTTCTCTTTCATACTTGAATTTACTTAAAATCCTATCTTCTTTTGTTAATAAACTTCTTTTTTTATTTTTTTTTATTTAAACCAGCCCCGTGCTATGTTAAAACTGAATTGTTTGGTAACTCCAGTTAAAGTAGCAAATTGTTGAATATTGAGTCTTTAGAGAAGTAAAAAACTTTCATATCTGAACTATTCAGAAAAGGGCTGGACAGTGCAGAATACATGTTTTTTGGGAAATCCAGAACTGGGAGGGTATTAGGGGCACCCTGCAAGTGGTCATCAAGGCTGGTGGAAGCCAGAGTGTGAATGATGTGTTGCTGACAGGATGCTGGGGTCACAGCTACAGGACCAGGGCTGCAGCTATACACAGACACTCTGGGTTTCACCTGCATGCTGGTAGGCTGTTTGTGAGGGGCCCAGAAAAACAATGCAGGGCACCCAAGGTTGCCAGACAGGCGGTGACAACACCTCAGTGGTCTGGATTGCAACCCAAAATGTGACAGTCCATTCCACTGTAGGTGGGTGCATTCCAGTGCAGAGTTGTCAGAGTTTTCCCCTTAGTGGCACCCATTGGTTTACCTTAGCACTCTTTGGTGCTTCACACATAGTGTGTAGGCATAAAAGGCAGAGCCATCCCCACAGTTCCTTTCTACTGGAAAAATCCAAGAGAGAGGGAAGGAGGGCAGGTCATGGAATGGACATGTGCAACACATCTTGAAGAACAGTTACAGAAAGGTAAGTTAATGTTTCTTCTTCATTGAGTCATTGCACATGTCCCTTCCACTGTAGGAGATTCACAAGCAGTCCCAACTGGAGGTGGGTTCAGAGTTTATTTGAACAGGGATTGGAGGACCACTCATCCAAATTTAGCACAGTCTCTAGATTGTTAAGAGACAGCACAGTGAGAGGCAAATGTGTGACATGATGACCAGATTGCTGCTCCTCAAATGTCTGTTATGGGAACATTAGCCAGAAAAGCCACAGAGGTCGCTTGGGATCTAGTTGAATAATCCAAGTCTTTATTCAGTAACTTGACATTAGCCAACAGGTAGCATAGGCAAATACAACTGGATATTCCAGATGATATTCTTTGAGTTGAAACAGACAGGCATTCATTCTGTCCACAAACACAATGAACAATTGAGTCAAAGACTTGAAAGATTTAGTCTGTTGCAGACAAAATGCTAACGTTCTTCATGAAGCTTTGGGAAGAAGGTTGGTTAGAAAATTGCTTAGCTAATACAAAAAGCAGAGATTACTTTTGTAAGAAACTTTGGGTGAGGATGAAGGAAGACTTTGTCCATGGAGAAAACCAGCAATGGAGGCTCTTATACTAGAGCCCTCAACTTCCCACTCTCCTGGTCAACATAATGGCTACTAAAAAACTACTGTCATCAAAAGATGTAACAGAGCAGATCACTAGAGGTGAAGGGGGGAGGAGACGGAAACCCATTAGCTTTGATAAGAATAGATTCAGGCTCCATAGTGGAATAAGATTCTGTACCCGTGGAAATAGTCTGTCCAAACCCTTTAAAAAAAATCTTACAGTAGGGGGTCCAATTGTTAAACATTTTGGTTGTGTTCTGGCTCAGGTTCATCAGTATTTCCTAACTCTCTGGTTCTGTTCCAGTTCAGACACTTTGAACCTGTATGAACCAGTTCAGATACACTTCCTGCAGATTAAATGCCACACTCTACTAGCAAAAGAGTACAATGATAAATATCTCTTTCACTGTAGAAAAATTATTTATTTTTTAAGCAAATTAGTTACATGCATTAGTACAACATCCTCCAGAACTCTGTCAGTCATATTTGACTGCTGAGATGACAAAATTAATTTCAGCCAGAAAATGCCCTTTCTACACTGACTTCCATAGCGCAGTGGTTTTCAAGGTTTTTTCATTTGTGGGCCCCTAAAAATTTTTTAATGGAGGTGCAAACCCCTCTGGAAATCTTAGACTTAGTCTGTGGACCCCCAGGGGGCTGTGGACCACAGGTTGAAAATCACTTGCATAGCAGAAACAAGCATTCACCAGGAAATGGGAGGCGATTGGAGAGAGGTGTTCTGGAAGTTATAGTTCTCTTCTATGGGCAGTCCTCTACCAGGGCATAAAGGACAGGAGAACTATCAATCTGAGAACCTCTCTCTCCCCCTCCTCATCCACCTCCTGGGAAAAGTAGTCTTTGCCCCTCTATTTCTAGGGTTGGAGCAGAGAGAGACCCTTCCTTGGGACCCCCAAAACACCCTCCCTCAGCACCTGATTACTGAACCTGTTATTTTGAACTGGTTATCAGTTTGGGGGGGGGGTTCGGTTTGGTCCAATTTGGGTTCAATGTGACTGAGAGGCTTTCAGTTTGAGTTCCATTTGGATTCACTCAAAAGACCTCTTTGAGCTGGTTTTTAGATTCTGATTCAGTTTGACTACCTGGTGACAAAGAAGCCCCCCAACCCAAGTCTGAGGCACCTGTGACTAAGGTGAAAGACTCTTTTGCAGACACTAGCCGGATCCGTCTGCCAATCTAGGGAGGATAAGATTCAATTTGGCATGTGAATTGACATGTCTATATGGCTCCTCTTTGGTGAATACACCTCAGCCAACCAGCCTTGTAGCATCTGAAATGCAGTCTGGCATACTGGAGTACGTAAATGCATGCTGCCATGTGACCCAGCAACCTTAAACAGTTTCTAACTGTGATGAGGGGATAAGCCTCTAAGTCCAGAATGATGCTTTAGATTGCCTGTAATAGTAAGGCCCTGGCCATTATCAAGTCCACAACAGCTCCAAAAATTCTATTTTATGAACTGGAAACAGGACTGACTTCTGTGTTGATCAGCATGCCAAATGCATTGAACATGAATCGGATCACGCTGGATGACACCTGCAACCCGGATCATCCTCTTATCAGCAGCCATCCAGGTAAAGAAAGATATGGACCCCTGACCTCTGGAGGAATGCTGCTACCACTACCATACACTTTGTAAATACTTTGGGGCAGCCAAGAGACCAAAGGGGAGCATTGTGAACTGATAATGGTGGCCACTGATACTGAATCTCAGAAATTCTCTGTGGCTCTGATGAATCGCCACAGGAACGTAAGCATAATTTAAGTCAAGAGCAGCATACCAGTCTCCTGGCCCCCAAGAAGGAATAATCACTATCTGGAATTTTGATTTTTTTTATGAACTTGTTTAACTCCCTTAAAATAGGCCTGAGACCCCCTTTTGCTTTCAAGATCAGGAAGTATCAGGAGTAAAACCTTTTTTCTCCGAGCAAAAGAGGAACCTCTTCTCTAGCTCGCTTACAAGAAGAAGTGATTGTCTCTCTTGCAGTGACACTGCTTTGTGAGAAAGGTCTCTAAAGAGGGATGGGGAAGGGGGATTGGAGGGAGGGGTAGAAATAACTTGGAGTGTTTATCCTATTTCCACTGTTCTTAGAACCCACCGATCCATTCTGATGTGGGCCCAAGCACCATGGAAGTAGGACAGGCAGTTTGCAAAATTTTGGGAAGAAAAAGAACTAATAATAAGCTCTCAACCCACCCATATGAATGAGCTCTTGGAAGATGGCACCTGCCTTGATGAACTGGCAGCTGCAGAAGCAGAGGGTAGTAAAGGATGTCTGTTGTAATCTATGCTCCTCCTCCTTGGCGTGACCTGGGTTTGAGGGGCTGGTGAGGATGGAATGCCTTTTGTTGCACAGCCAGGGTATGCTTCACATACAGAGGATGTGGAAAAAGCTAATGTACTCAATGCTTTTTTTACCTCTGTCTTCACGAACAAGGTCAGCTCCAAGACTACTGCACTGGGCAGCACAGCATGGGGAGGAGGTGACCAGCCCTCTGTGGAAAAAGAAGTGATTCAGGACTTTTTAGAAAAGCTGGACGAGCACAAGTCCATGGGAGTGGATGCTCTGCATCCGAGGGTGCTAAAGGACTTGGCAGATATGATTGCAGAGCCATTGGCCATTATCTTTGAAAACTCATGGCGATCGGGGGAGGTCCTGGATGACTGGAAAAAGGCTAATGTAGTGCCCATCTTTAAAAAAGGGAAGAAGGAGGATCCGGGGAACTACAGGCCAGTCAGCCTCACCTCAGTCCCTGGAAAAACCATGAAGCATGTCCTCAAGGAATCAATTCTGAAGCACTTAAAGGAGAGGAAAGTGATCAGGAACAGTCAGCATGGATTCACCAAGGGCAAGTCATGCCTGACTAACCTAATTGCACTGCTACAGACTAGGGACCAAATGGCTAGGCAGCAGTTCTGCAGAAAAGGACCTACGGGTTACAGTGGATGAGAAGCTGGATATGAGTCAGCAGTGTGCCCTTGTTGCCAAGAAGGCTAACGCCATTTTGGGCTGTATAAGTAGGGGCATTGCCAGCAGATTGAGGGACATGATCATTCCCCTCTATTCAAGATAGGTGAGGCCTCAGCTGGAGTACTGTGTCCAGTTTTGGGCCCCACACTACAAGAAGGATGTGGAAAAATTGGAAAGAGTCCAGCGGAGGGCAACAAAAATGATTAGGGGGCTGGAGCACATGACTTAAGAGGAGAGGCTGAGGTAACTGGGATTGTTTAGTCTGCAGAAGAGAAGAATGAGGGGAGATTTGATAGCTGCTTTCAACTACCTGAAAGGGGGTTCCAAAGAGGAAGGATCTAGACTGTTCTCAGTGGTACCAGATGACAGAACAAGGAGTAATGGTCTCAAGTTGCAGTGGGGGAGTGTGACGGAGCAGCCCCACCCCACACTAGCCCCAGCGGTGTCAGACCAGTAGCTCTGACGGAGGAAGTCCCACCCCGTTTGTACTGGGCATGCTCCAAGTGCTCTGGGAGTATAAAAGGAGGGAATTCAGCTCAATCTGGGCTGGTAGCCGCAGGGGAAGGACCTAACCGCAGAGCTCCTGCAGAGGACCAGCCAACACTCTTGAAGCTGCTGGGAAAGGAGGCTTCTACAGGCCGGCGCAAACCCCTACGTCTGGAGGAACCAGGAGAGGCAACGGACCCAGACAGCTGTGGAGAACCTTGGGATTTGTGGGAGACTCCAACTCCCAAGCTGGTAGGAAGCGACCCGGGGGGGGGGTGATGGACTGGTACTTGGCCCCTGGTGAACCTCAGCATGTTTTGGTAGGATCTCCCCACCACTGAGCCAGTAGTAAGCTACTACTGCCCTGCGACCAAGGCTACCTCTGTGGACTCTGGCCATTAGGCCATGCTGCCTTGTGATGAGGGGCAATTCTATAGACTCTGACCACTAGACTGTGCTGCCCTGCAACTAGGGCTACTCCTATGGACTCTTGCCATTAGGCTGTGTTGCCCTGTGACCAGGGGCAATTCTATAGACTCTGCCCACTAGGCTGTGCTGCCCTGCAACTAGGGCTACCTCTAGGACTCTGGCCATTAGGCCATGCTGCCCTGCAACAAGGGCTGCCTATATGGACTCTGGCCCTTAGGCTGTGTTGCCTGGTAATGAGGGGTGTAAGCCCTCACAGGGAGGTTTAGGTTGGATATTGGGAAAAACTTTTTCACTAGGAGGGTGGTGAAGCACTGGAATGGGTTACCTAAGGAGGTGGTGGAATCTCCTTCCTTAGAGGATTTTAAGGTCAGGCTTGACAAAGCCCTGGCTGGGATGATTTAGTTGGGGATTGGTCCTGCTTTGAGCAGGGGGTTGGACTAGATGACCTCCTGAGGTCCCTTCCAGCCCTGATATTCTATGAAATGCCCAGGAATTTCAGGTTTGCACCAGAGTCATTGAGACTATGCAGAGTCTCTTCTTTTTTTGCTGAGAAGAGCAATCACCCTTCAAACGGGAGGTCCTGAACTGTTGAACCTCTAGAGGGAGGCCAGAAGACACTAACCAAGATGTGCACCTCATCATGATGGCAGATGCCAGGCCATAAGCTACAGAATCGGCTGCACCGAGACCTAGTCTGGCAACCAACTTGTCGTCCTCAATTAATGGCTGGAACGCTTGTTTCACAACATATGGGAGCTTGTCTTTGAACTCTGGAACTGTATGCCCCAGGGTGAAATTGTAGCACCCCAGCAAAGCTTGCTGGTTTACAATGCGAAGCTGTAACCCACCTGTGAAATAAAGCTTCCTCCCAAATAAGTCCAGCTTTTTGGCCTCTTTGTTCTTTGGGGTTGATGCCTGGGGACTTTGTCTCGCTCTCACTGGCTGATGACACTATGAGGGAACCCCGAGGGGGATGATTATAGAGAAGACATAGTATCTCCTTGCAACCCTTTTTGCAGTAGACAGCAGGAAAGCTGGGGTCTGCCAAATAATATGCTCTAAAACAGTGTCATTAATAGGGAGAGCTATCTTAGCCAGGGCTGCAGATGCCAAGATATCCACAAGCTTGTGGGACTTTTCCTGGACCTCCTCCAAGTGGATGTCCTGGGCTAAAGCCATCCTCCTCAACAACTGCTGAGGTGTCTTAAAATCATCAGGAGGTAGAGAAATAGGTTCCACCACAATTGCCTCATCAGGAGACAGGGAAGAGGATGTCAATTGTAGTGGAGGCAGTTCCAGTTCTTGCTCTTCTTGTGGATGCTCGTGAAAGGAATCCTGAATCTCTCAGTGCCAGGCTTAGTACGGACGCTAGGGTGTTTGCAGCATCAATGCTCCTGATAGCAGTAGATGGAGCCAAGTGAGGTGGATGCACGGACGTTCTTGATTTGGGGGGGGGAACCCAGGGGTTCCTGAAGGGCCACTGGTATGGTCCTGTGTAACACTACACCCCATAATCTTCATAAAGATTATCGACCACCTGACCAGGACAGTAATAGTGATGATGAAATGCTAAGGGCAATTAGAGAGGCTATCAAAATTAAGAACCCAATAATAGTGGGGGATTTCAATTATCCCCATATTGACTGGGAACATTTCACTTCAGGACGAAATGCAGAGATAAAATTTCTCAATACTTTAAATGACTGCTTCATGGAGCAGCTGGTACGGGAACCCACAAGGGGAGAGGCAACTCTAGATTTAATCCTGAGTGGAGCACAGGAGCTGGTCCAAGAGGTAACTATAGCAGGACCGCTTGCAAACAGTGACCATAATATAACATTTAACATCCCTGTGGTGGGAAGAACATCTCCACAGCCCAACACTGTGGCATTTAATTTCAAAAGGGGGAACTATACAAAAATGAGGGGGTTAGTTAAACAAAAGTTAAAAGGTACAGTGACTAAAGTGAAATCCCTGCAAGCTGCATGGGTGGTTTTTAAAGACACCATAATAGAGGCCCAACTTCAATGTATACCCCAAATTAAGAAACACAGTAAAAAAACTAAAAAAGAGCCACCGTGGCTTAACAACCATGTAAAAGAAGCAGTGAGAGATAAAAAGACTTCCTTTAAAAAGTGGAAGTCAAATCCTAGTGAGGTAAATAGAAAGGAGCATAAACACTGCCAAATTAAGTGCAAGAGTGTAATAAGAAAAGCCAAAGAGGAGTTTGAAGAACGGCTAGCCAAAAACTCCAAACGTAATAACAAAATGTTTAAGTACATCAGAAGCAGGAAGCCTGCTAAACAACCAGTGGGGCCCCTTGACGATCGAAATACAAAAGGAGCGCTTAAAGACAATAAAGTCATTGCGGAGAAACTAAATGGATTCATTGCTTCAGTCTTCACGGCTGAGGATGTTAGGGAGATTCCCAAACCTGAGCCAGCTTTTGTAGGTGACAAATCTGAGGAACTGTTACAGATTAAAGTGTCACTAGAGGAGGTTTAGAAATTAATTGATAAACTCAACATTAACAAGTCACCAGGACCCGATGGCATTCACCCAAGAGTTCTGAAAGAACTCAAATGTGAAGTTGCGGAACTATTAACTAAGGTTTGTAACCTGTCCTTTAAATCGGCTTCGGTACCCAATGACTGGAAGTTAGCTAATGTAACGCCAATATTTAAAAAGGGCTGTAGAGGTGATCCCAGCAATTACAGACTGGTAAGTCTAACGTCGGTACCGGGCAAATTAGTCGAAACAATAGTTAAGAATAAAATTGTCAGATACATAGAAAAACATAAACTGTTGAGCAATAGTCAACATGGTTTCTGTAAAGGGAAATCGTGTCTTATTAATCTATTAGAGTTCTTTGAAGGGGTCAACAAACATGTGGACAAGGGGGATCCAGTGGACATAGTGTACTTAGATTTCCAGAAAGCCTTTGACAAGGTCCCTCACCAAAAGCTCTTATGTAAATTAAGCTGTCATGGGATAAAAGGGAAGGTCCTTTCATGGATTGAGAACTGGTTAAAAGACAGGGAACAAAGGGTAGGAATTAATGGTAAATTCTCAGAATGGAGGGGGTGTAGGGATATTAAAGAAGGTTTATATTAGACACGGGTAGGAAATCGGACTATTAATATCATACATGCCAACGGGGACATGTTAAGAATTGCCACTGCAGAGAAACAAATAACAACTTATCATTGGTATGATATATTCTCTGGATGGTCCCCAACCACCACTGGCATACTATCAGTAATGCTACATCCCTTAATAGTTGTCTTGGTATTGAATTGTATTTGTATTATTGGAATGTTTAGCATGTGCTTTTGGATAAAAAGGATGTACAATAGATTGAAATCACAAACCCATGTTGCCTCACAGTACCTTCTTTTAAACAGGTTACATAGAAAGTGACACTAACGAGTATATGTATATCGTAGTGTCAAAAGGGGGATTATGTAGGGATATTAAAGAAGGTTTATATTAGACATGGTTTATATGAAAAATGATTTATTGTTAGAAATAATTTATTGTTAATTGATACTTTATAACTGAAGGTTTATATTAGAAGTAAATGTTATTCCCAAGATTTAGCCTCTGCAAGCCACCAGCTGTGTCTCTGTGAAGCCTGCTCAAAGAAATACTTTGTATAAAACTTGTTAAACATTAATTAACTCTAAGTAAGCCAAAACAGTAGCTGTTATAGTATATAGATAGAGACCCCCACCCTCTGCAAGTTTTCATCTCACTTTATTTTTGAATGTTAAAAGACAGGGAGTCTCACATAAATTGGTAACACCCCAAAAGGTAAAGAGACAGTGAAATAGATGTGATTAAGATAGAGAATGTATGTGAATGAGTGCCTAGTTTAAATAATGAATGAATGGTTAGGGAGTTACCAGCCTGAAGAATTCAGCTGAAGAAGGTGTCAAGTGCGATCTACCAGATGACCCCCGGAGGGCAAACTGGAATCCACCCCACCACCTCAAAGGAAGGAAAAACAAACATCTGACAACATGGAGCCAGCCACCTGCTGATTGATTTAGCAACAGCAGAATGAAGCAACTCTCATGGACTGACATAGGAATAAATTCCTATAAAACTGGACTCTGAAGACTAAGGACTTTGAGTCTATGGTTCTGCTGCCAGCCTCCAGGAGCATCAGGTGCATCTGACACAGACTCGGCTCCATCCTCATGACCAAGATACCTGGCCAGTAACTTGGCAGGAGCAACGTCTAGGCTGGTGATAGAAATAAGTAGTAAAACAATGTTGTTTGCTTTTATCTTTTGCTTTACTATTATATTTACAATAAATGTGGCATCTTTGCCTTAGCCCTCTTAATAAGATCCTGCTGGTTTTTATTATATTGGTATAACAAGGGGTAACTAGTGGTGTTCCCCAAGGGTGAGTCCTAGGACCAATCCTATTCAATTTATTCATAAATGATCTGGAGAAAGGGGTAAACCGTGAGGTGGCAAAGTTTGCAGATGATACTAAACTACTCAAGATAGTTAAGACTAAAGCAGATTGTGAAGAACTTCAAAAAGATCTCACAAAACTAAGTGATTGGGCAACAAAATGGCAAATGAAATTTAATGTGGATAAATGTAAAGTAATGCACATTGGAAAAAATAACCCCAACTATACATACAATATGATGGGGGCTAATTTAGCTACAACGAGTCAGGAAAAAGATCTTGGAGTCATCGTATATAGTTCTCTGAAGATGTCCACGCAGTGTACAGAGGCAGTCAAAAAAGCAAACAGGATGTTAGGAATCATTAAAAAGGGGATAGAGAATCAGACTGAGAATATATTATTGCCCTTATATAAATCCATGGTACGCCCACATCTCGAATACTGTGTACAGATGTGGTCTCCTCACCTCAAAAAAGATATTCTAGCACTAGAAAAGGTTCAGAAAAGGGCAACTAAAATGATTAGGGGTTTGGAGAGGGTCCCATATGAGGAAAGATTAAAGAGGCTAGGTCTCTTCAGCTTGGAAAAGAGGAGACTAAGGGGGGATATGATAGAGGTATATAAAATCATGAGTGATGTTGAGAAAGTGGATAAGGAAAAGTTATTTACTTATTCCCATAATACAAGAACTAGGGGTCACCAAATGAAATTAATAGGCAGCAGGTTTAAAACAAATAAAAGGAAGTTCTTCTTCACGCAGCACACAGTCAACTTGTGGAACTCCTTACCTGAGGAGGTTGTGAAGGCTAGGACTATAACAGTGTTTAAAAGAGAACTGGATAAATTCATGGTAGTGAAGTCCATAAATGGCTATTAGCCAGGATGGGTAAAGAATGGTGTCCCTAGCCTCTGTTCATCAGAGGATGGAGATGGATAGCAGGAGAGAGATCACTTGATCATTGCCTGTTAGGTTCACTCCCTCTGGGGCACCTGGCATTGGCCACTGTCGGTAGACAGATACTGGGCTAGATGGACCTTTGGTCTGACCCGGTACAGCCGTTCTTATGTTCTTAAAAATATTGTTATAATATGACTGACATAACTATGTGTTTTATTCAAGATGGGTCTTGTGAGATATCATTGGGAAAGGTTATGATTTACTGAATATGATTATCATATTTGTATGCATGTATCATTTTTATATCTGAAGTTAGGAATATTGACTATGGAACAATTACCAGTGGGTTTACTCCTGGGGAACGCCCAACAGACAGAATGCAATCAGTCTGGATGAGCCATTAGGGAGAAAAATACGATTTTGAAGATGCTAATCTCCCACCTTCCTGAAAAGCTTCCTGGGATGCTACAAACAACTTTTGACTCATGGCTGCTTTGACACTGCAGGGTCATGTGATTAAGTCACCTGGTAATGGATTCCATGGTAGAATATCAGTAGATTTCCACTGGGGGGAGAGGGGAAGCACACTGGCAAACAAAGGGTTCCCGCCATATGTAAAACCTATTTAAGACAGGGGAGTGGCTTAAGGTATGTCTTCACTACCAATGTTAAAGCACTGCCGTGGCTGTGGAGTCGCATCACCAGCGGTGGGAGAGAGCTCTCTTCCAGCGCTGTAAAACAACCACCCCCATGAGGGGAGTAGATCCCAGGGCTGGTGCACTGTCTTGTCTACACTGCAGCGCTGAAACTTGCAGCGCTATTTGGAGTGGTGCACTCTGGGCAGCTATCCCACAGAGCGCTTCTTTCTCTTTTGCAGCTAAGACTTGTAGGAAGGCGGAGGGAGTCACGGGACGTCCTGGGTCCAGTCCCAATGCCCCATGATATATTGCTTCACATCCCAGCAATGCCTATGCTTCCGTCTGCATTTGGCGCCATCTTTCAATGGTTTATGTACTGCATGCCCCACTTCTTTCAGGCTGCAGGAATGGATCCCGAACTGCTGACCAGTATGCTGCTTGCTCTGAACAACACATCATGAGTGGCAGTGGAGTTATTCCTTAAACTACAAAGGCAAGAGGAGCACGACATTGATCTCGCCATGCATAGTAGCTACGACATGAGATTGCTTGTGGCATTCAGAGTGGAACATCACTTTTGGGCTCGGAAACAAAGTGGGGGATCACATCTTGATGCACATCTGGGATGCTCAAACAGGTCCTTCTGCTGCACCTAGGCCTTTCCCTGCCATGCTGTCTCAAGCACGACCATTATATCCTCCCTCTCTGCTTTCTCCTTCCCTCTCCTTCTTTCCTTAGAGTCATCCAGATATCCATCTGACCTGCACCCAAAGTCATGCAACAGCTCATGTCTGAGCCTTTTCCTATGCTGGTTCAGGGACCTATCCCCAAGAGCCAGGGGTGGCTGCCTTGTCCCAGATAAAGGGAAAGGGAACAGGGGATGTTAAAATGAAAGCCTTGTGGAAAATGAAAAACAGTTAGAGCATCTGAAATGTAATTATAATAAAAGGATTTTTAATGGGCTCAAAGCTGGGTAAATGCACAGGGTAAGCCTGCAGTGTAGGTGTATCAAGGGAGTGGGAGAGAGAAGGGCTCTGTATAACCTTACTTCCTGTGGAAGTAGTACTTGGTCTCAGTACACACAGGACTTCCCAAGGGATGCCAGGGGGACATGTACCCCAGCCATGCTGCCCCCCCTATAATATGCAAATGCCCAAAACTGCTGAGGCAGTTCTATTTATTCGGATGGGTGTGTCATGTGGGTCAAATTCACCCATGATGTAACCGCAGTGAAGTGAGACGTTTTAGTCCATGGTGAAAGCTGACCCCTATAGATATGGTTTTCATTTTAAAACAGCAGTAGTTTAAATGAGCAGAGGCTCACATAGTTTATCTTTACTGCACTTTCTAGTGTAGTGCCCCCTTTCCACCTGGTTACCTTCTTTAATGTTAATCTGCTTACAGGTTTTGATGGACAGGTCTGGGTTCTTCTGGATCCGGCCACCCACTCAGCAGGGTGTATCTTCTTTATTTTTTCCTATAAATTTATTTGGCGGTCCCTCCACCCCCATCGCTCCTTCCTGGTAGGGTCTCCAGGGCAGCTTGGGAGAAAAATTCTAACCACAAGGTAATTCCCACTTACTTGCCGGATAGTTGGAGACTTCCAAGAAATAACACAAACACGTACAATATATTCAACACAATAATTATATTAAACAGGAGACAAATATAACCAGGTAAACCACTATTTTTAGTTTCACGGTGCCTATGTTGCTAATACCTGTGACTTTCCCCAGTCATGTGACTTAATGTAGCAAATATAAGGATTAGTGTCCCATTGGTACACACACTTTATTGGGGCCCTTGATGACCTATGGCCACAAAATTATCTGCAGTGGTTTAGCAGTGTGGCTAACTGGGTTCAGTACAGCCCAAAGGACTCACAAGTGGGAGAAGGTGGTAAATCCCTCCATAGGTTTAATATGCAGCAGGTTATAAAATCCCCAAACCCTTAATCTCTGGCTTGAGGACAAAGTTCAGGGAGTAGGGGGTCCCCAAAACAAATTCCCTGACTAACTAAAAGATGGTGCACTCACAAACTCCATGAATGATCTTCAGGTTCAGAGATGACTCTGGACTCCTCAGTCACTGCAAAGGGGCTGATCTCTGCTGGCAGGGATCCTCTTCAGGCAGGAATCAGGCTGCTTCTGTCCCAGGATTTCCCCTCACCACAAAGGGGTGCAGGGCTCAAGGTGCAGACTATACAACTGCACTAAAATCCAAACTGTAGTCTCCTAGCCCAGGGTCCAGACACACACACAGCAGGCAGCAGCCCTGAACTAGCAGACAGAGCAGAGCAGACCATGTGGTGACTGGTCTCACCTAGGGAGCTGAAGGGCTAACTCAGCCTGGTTGTGGAAGTTTCCCAGCAAAACTCTATAAACTGGGAATCATCAGTGGAGAAGGAAAAGCCCAGCTGAGTGATCTTGCTCTCAGGTCCCTAGAGGCCAGCTCTCAGGGGGAACCCTGCATTCAGGCCTAGGACTCCCCAGCTCCCCACACAGTCAGTCCTGACCTTGCCCTGGCTGGGTCCAGACTGACTCAAAAATAGCTTCTCCCCTTTCCTGAACTCCTTGGGAAGGGCATCTCACTCCCTATTGGTTGCAGGGCAGACTCTGAGTTTGCCTTGGCTCTCCCTCCCTCCCTACCAGGGACAGTGTTCCTCTCTCTGAGCTGCCAGTAGACAGAGCCCCAGGAATCTAGGTAATCTCCTTGGGAGTTACACTAGGGCAGGAAGTCGTGGCCAGCACATCCCTCGCCTGCGCCACTTCCTGCTGCCCCCATTGGCCTGGTACGGCAAACCGCAGCCAATGGGAGCCGTGGTCCGCCGAACCTTCCGACGCGGCAGGTAAACAAACTGGCCCGGCCCAGGCGAGCCCTTACCCTGGCGAGCCACGTGCCAGAGGTTGCCAACCCCTGCACTAGGGTAACAAGAATACCAGTGAACGCACTCCTGTGTATGGCAGCGACTTTTCATAGAATCTCAGGGTTGGAAGGGACCTCAGGAGGTCATCTAGTCCAACCCCCTGAATTACCATACCTGGAAAAAAAAGAACAAGTCAGTTTAATTTTGTGTCTCAAATGAGTTATTCTGTAGCAGGAGGATGAAGTTTCTCAACAATTCCCTAAAATGGGGAGGGCTGTTATTGTTTTGTTCCTTCCAGCTTTTTAAGTTCTGTCCTCATAAACTGGGGATTCCCAATATGGCAGATGTAGGATGTTCCTTGTTTATACACTTAATTAAAAGGTAAGGGGTGGCAATCTTACCAAAATGCCATTTAAATTCTCTTCCCTTTCCTCCAAATCATGCAACTTTTGAAAGAGTGCAATTTTTAAAATTTAGATCTTTCAAAAATCAAATTCTATGGGAGTTTGGGCAATTAAGATTACATTATTATTTTGTATGCAGTATTGTTGTAATTGCCATCTTGGTCCCAGCATATTAGAGAGATAAGGTGGGTGAGGTAATATCTTTTCTTGACCAAATTCTGTTGGTGAGAGAGACGAGCTTTCAAGCTCACCCAGAGCTCTTGGTGTGGGAAATGTACCCAGAGTGTCACAGCAAAATACAATGTGGAACAGATTGCTTAACACAACTAGTTAACATAATTCAAGGGACCATTCAAGGTGAAATCACCCTTTTCCCCCTGTGATTGGAGAAGGGTCAAGGAAAAAAAAAAAGCTGATGCAGGTTTTAAGTATGTTATTGACTTCTGTAATAAGCCATAAATCCAGTCTCTCTCCAATCAGTCTATCATTTTTAGTATCTAGCAAAGTCACAACACAGCTTTCAAGATCCATGGGTCCTACACATGCCTGTCACAACACGTGGTGTACCTCATCCAGTGCACTACATGCCTCCCCACTCCCCCCAGGACAAAGCTGCTGACCCCTGGGTATATACACTGCCACTCTGCTATTTTTAGCACACTAGCTTAGGGTTTAACTTGACTAAATACACTAAGGTACCTCATTTCTACTAGGTTACTATGAGTTAGTGATCTTGTAAAAAGTCCCATCTTTTTTCCTGGTTATAATACAGGGCTGAAACTCTGTTACTGGCTTCAGGGCCCCAGAATCTCTCTCCATCTGAAAATCTCCATTAATTGGTACTAATGCATCAGATTGAAAGCTTTCACCTCTCATACACGATATACACAAGTGTTAAGAAAAATATAAATGCTTAGATGGTTATATTTCACAGTACTTCTCTCCTTCACATCATCATATTCAGATGATACACTGGTGAACTGAATTAATAGTAAAGGCTTTCAACCTGTGAACAGGAACAAGATGGATTTGTGCCTAGGTTTGCTGATTTACGTATAAAGAAAAATGTGGGATATATGAAGTTTTAAAAGATATTCAGATTTGCAGGAAATGTTGTGTTGCGCACATATGCGTTGGTTAGTATCTCAGAGTAGACTATATCCAGGTAGTGGATTAGAACTTACAACTTAGAGGGAAAAACATATGTCTTAGTAAATACAATAAAATTATACCCTCTGCATTTTTAAATGCACTAGAAGCCAAGATTTTCTATTGCTGGAATAAGGGACAATCTTGATTTGCTCCCTTAATACAGACAAGGTCTAATGCTATGTTCATTTACACCCAACAACCCTATTGAAGTCAATGATATTGCAGTAACTAAGCTAATGGACCTCTATTCTCTTCTGATTTGATTCCTGTATCTTTGTATAGGACAAAAGATATAGGTTTTGATTCTGCTCTCAGTTATACTGGTTTCAGTCATAAGTAATTGCACTGCAGTCAATGGAATTACACTGGAGTAAGTCTTGAAGACCTGAGAGAAGAAACAGTCTGTAAAAAGGTGGATTCACCACTGGAGTACCTCCTCATGGCCAGGAATGACAGCTCTTGCTCTTCATCTACTGACAGACACTCTGTTGGTCTGCCTCTTCCTGTGATTTGGGCCTCCTGCCAGGTCATGATTTAAGTCCACCCCTTCGAGGTGGAGAGTCCAAGACCTTGTATCAGCTCTTTGGTTCCAACTCTGGGCCCTGCGGGCCTCACTCCCTTTTCTCAGGGCTCTCTGTCATCCTTGTCCTCTTCTCCAGCCTCATGCCACTATACCAGTGGCTGGTAGGGGAACACAGGCCCTCCCTCTTCCCACATTCCAGCCCAGGGACCCTATAAACCAGCAGCCAAGGGCTGCTCCATCCTACTCTGCTGTGGCCTCCATGGATTTCTTCCTACCCAGCTTCTCAGGTCTCCTCCTCCACAGCTTCCCTAGGTTCACCCTTCTTTCAGGGCTGGGGATCTCAGAGCCCACCCCTAGAATCCCCTAACAAACTCCCAAACCATAAAATAAAAACATAAACCCCCTTCCACCCTCCATGGGGGCTTGAGTTTATGTCCCTCTCAACTTTCCAGTGCTCTGTTCCTGGATTAAACATCTGCCAGGCTCTCTCCCTGGAAATCTAGTTCCTGCCCTTCTTTCAGAGTGTACCAACATAGCCTGCTCCACCACAGGGGCTACTCACCTCTCTTTGTGATGCTTGCCAGCCTTCTCAACTCAGATGAGGATCTCCTCCTGGGTAAGCAGTGCAGCATAAAGCCCATAATAACAGGGAGGAGATAAAGATCCACATTTTGTGCTGTCTTATGTAAAGGAGCTATAACAAGGGTTTAAATGTTCCTCCTCAAAGGTGGATTATCTCGGTCCAGCATACAGCTGGTGAAATGGCTCTATACCAGCACCCCACCCTGGAAAGTTGGGAGAGAAAAGGGAAAGACCACAAGATGCTGGACATTCTACAGGGGGCTTTTATAAACCACGCCAAATTTTGTTTGGGGCTGGCCAGACCCCCAGTATGGTCAAAAGGGGCACCAAAACACTTTTTGTGTCCTTTCCTCCACTCCTGCATCCAGCACAGGAATAGAGCACCACAGAATCTATGCCAAAGGGCTATTAAACATACAATTTCTTATACAGTTCCCTGTGTACCCATTCATGTACATGAAGGCTTGTCTCAGCATGGAGTTATTCCTGATTAACTCTGTCTAGAATAAGTGCCTTGTTCCTGTTTAGCTAAACTCCATGTATAGACAGGCCCTGAACTTGGGAGTCACTTTAAAGCTACATTTTAATAGAGAGCATTTTTCCTCAACTATACTTTTAATCATTTCAGCAAAATCTGATACTCTTTCCCCCTCATAATGCAAACAACTCACATGTCACTACTTTGATTTACAGCAGAGATTATTTAACACAATTTTGAAGTTAATATATGTACAGTTTATGGCAGCAAATAGGATTAAGTCAACTGGAAATGTGTGGCATAACAGTTCCAGTAATTCTGTAACAGCTAGTCAAGATAAATGTACAATTAAGAAAATAAATGTTGTTCGCAAGGCACTCATCAGGATACAGAGATTTTCATGTGAAGTTTTGCTGTAAATAAGACCACAAGAGGCAGGCACAGCTTCTGTGCAGAACAAGAGAACATTGCTGCAGTCATTGAGACAAACAGGCACAGCTTTTTATACAAACATTCTTTGCCTGAGTGGTTTCATCAGTGTGACTCCCAAGAGGTGCTGAGCACTCAAGTCTTTGACTGACATCAATGGGAATTTGAGGTAATTAGCACCTCTCAGGGTCTAGTCTACTAATTTTCAATGTGTGAAAAGAAAGATGGAGGTAGAAAAAAAAAATCTTCCATTCCAATGGCTGAAAGGGGGTTCCGACAAATTACCTCCAGATTTACTAGTACTTCTGACAGAGCAGAAGCCAGGGAAACAGAAATACTGTTTTGTCACCACATATTGCTGTGATATTTGTAGTCCAACCTCAAGGGTAAAGTACATGAAATCGGGAAGGGCCACAGCACTCAGCCAGTCCCCAAGCAGTGCAAAAGCCTAGGCAGCCTTTATGACCTACTTTAAAAAAAACCTGAAGTGAAGCAAAGAGCATCAAGAGCTTATTTGAGCCATGCACCTTGCAGAGCAGCCTCACCTCAGATTTACAGAAAAACAAATTAACACTGAAATCAAACATAGCCACCTGTGCATTAAAGTCCATAACATAACATAAACAACATTAGCCCTTCACAGAGCTCCAAAGCAAATACTGTCAAGGTTAGACTCCTGATCAGGCCAGATTACAAAAGACCCATCTTCCCTGTCTTGGCTTCATCCAGAACTAGCCCCTAGTAGAAGCAGCCAGTTTTATCTACTCTGCAGGGTCCTGATTGGCCTCTGCCTGCTCCCAGGCTTGCTAGGTGCAGGAGGTTCTGCCAGCAGCTGATCATGGGAGGCCTATCTATGCAACCCCTGGACATTCAAACTTGCTGCTCTTCCCTTCCTTAAGATAGGGTATGCTGAGGAAACAAGCCTTTGGCAGGGGGGTAGCAAACACCAGATACTCCCTATCACAGACAGGAACAGGGATGTTGGCATTTCAATTCAGTCATGATTTTTCTGCATTAAGTCACTGACAAATTTAAGTGCTTAAAATGCAACAATGGTGAGGCAGAAATCTGTTTACTACAGGATCTGAATCCTGCTGGATACAGACCCTCTTATCCAACAAGTTCAGGAGTAGTATGAGAAACTATGGCAAAATGTAAGTGATTCTCAGATCTCACACTGCTAACTAAGACACTGACTCCTTCTTTACCTCCATGTGGAAGAGTAGTTTGTACAGCTTTTATATTTATTTTCCTTATTCTTAAACTAATGTATGCAAACAGTATTTAACATGCTGTGTAAAATCTGACTGTGCATTGCTCTGCAGTAAGAGACATAAAAAGCCTCTCTATAAGAACAAGAAGACTAACAACATATCTCCTGAAATCAATGACCAAATTTACTGCTGGTGTATGCAGGTGGAACTCCACTGACTTTCCTGAAGTTTCACCCACTTTTATCAGCAGAAAATTTGGCCATGTTTGTCCAAACTCTTCATGGTACTTACTGTACATGAGAAATATATTCCCTCTATCCATTAAGCTAGGAAAGAGCTGTTTCATGTCATATAACCCCAAGACATCATAATATATAATGCGAGGCTGCCTAACTGGATATTGTGGCTACAGCTGTTGGAGTGAAAAAAGTGAATGTGTAAGTCCGTTGCAGTGATGAGGGAAATACTAGTTGTTAGTACAACCACTGCTGAACAAATACCAGTCACAGGAGCTTTGGAACTTAGAAAACGCTAGATGTTAGCTTATTCTATGTGCAGCTTAGAGTAGTAGTGTGAGGGTTAGGAAAATAAAAAAAATGGGCTTGGTCTGTAACTCCTGTGTCTATGGTGAATTATTGTCATGGGGCTCTGCTTTCAAACATACCCCCATGTGGCCCTGCAGGTGCATTGCCCTGAGCACCCACTTGGCTTCCTTCAGTCAATTACTCAGACTCAATTAGTTCAAAGGATATGCCCCCTCATAGGGGGGTCTGGTTTATTAATCCTTTCTATAGAAAGTAACTCCTTTCTTTAGTCACTCAAGTTCACACCCACTCTGGGTCCATATATGAGTCCCAGTAGGTTTTTCTTGCCCTGTTCAGGAGGTCTCCCCAGCCCCCTTCCTGGAGCTGGAGTTGTACTTTAAACAGTCACACTCTCAAGACAAGAGTTCCCAGTTCTCCTCCTTGGAGCTGAGTTGTAACTTAGGCAGTCCCTCTGCTTCTCCTTACAACAAGAGTTCCCCCAGCTCTGCTCCATGGAGCTGGGTTATAATTTAGGCCAGATATAAGGCTTAGCCAGCTTCTCCTTAGGCGGGTCCCTTTTCCACAATTAGTCCCCCAGCTCAGAGGGTTCAGCAGGCAGCTTTCTCCTGACATGAGGGAACATATAAGCTGGTTCCCCTCCTAAAGCTCATACCAACTGGTTGAGTGAGAGGGATGCCTGGCCTCATCCACTTGTGCAAGGCTCCTCCTGGTCCTGGGCACATAAGGAAACAGTGATTGGATTTCCTCCCAAACACTACGTATTCCCAGGACTGCTTCCTATCTACCTATAACTCCTAGGTCCTTGTACATATAAGACTGTTCAAAATCCTAAAGGACCACATCACAGGATGGGGATGAGCTGACCCCTAATCACCATTACTCTTAAGGGGGTGGACTACCCTGTCACAAATTACATTTTGCATAAGGACCAAAAGATTTATCTCTTGGCTATGCTATTTTAAGATTTTTGTATATCTTAGTGTTGTGGTATTTTGAGGAGATGGGAATGGTAAAGTGTAAAGAACCTAGAGCACAAGTTCCTGTCTAGAACTAGAACAAGAAAATGGGTGCTAAGTTACAACACAGAAATACTTTTCCATTAATTTAATGGATCTGCTTTTATGTACATTTTATTATGAGCATAGTAATAAAGTTGAAAACTTGTCTCCTCTCTTCCTATATTAACAGCCTTAACATTGTTAAGACTCAGTTGTATTAGTGTGTTTATTATTTTAATAGATGATGCCATCATACAAATTTATTTTGCTACTATATCTCATAGGGTGATATTAAAATGTAATGGTCTTATATTTATATTTCAAATGGATTTAAAAAAGATATGAGATCACTTCATCAACCACTGAAATGGCACCACTGTGCAAAAAGGCAACTGTTTACAATGACATGCAGCAATGTAGTAACTCAGTAGTTTATAGATGAAAATCAAGAATATCTTATTAAAACTGAAGGGGTATTTTAGGCAGGCAGAATGTACCTACTTAAACTGGAATTTGTGCCAAGCACTAAGATTAACATCCTATTTATGAAGCATATTGTGGGATCTATTGACCATAAATTCTCATCCAAAAGACTTATGCACCTTAAACAATGAACTGAGAAACAGGAGTGAGGCTAGCACATCCAAATGCTTAATTGCTTTCAAGTTCTTTAAATTCAGGCTCAACTCCAAAATATTTAAGTGCTCTTACCACTGTATTTTTGTAATTTAAGTATGAATATGTCTATACTAGGAATGCTACAGCAGTAATGCTGCTGCTATGCCACCTTAGCACTGTAGCGTAGACATTACAGCAAAACAAGGGGTTGTTCTGTTGCTTTGTAGTAAATCCACCTCTTTGAGAGGTACAGTACTAGTTAGGTTGACAGAAGAATTATTTTATCGACCTAGTTGTGTCTACAGAGGGGGTTAGGTCCTAAGTACACTGCACAGGGTGTGAAATTTTTCACTGTCTTGTGGGTTGCAGGTCACTTAACCTGTTTTAGGTGTAGACCAGGCCTAAGTAAAACTACATAGAATGGCCTTGCTAAGTCTTACCATTAAGAATAAGATTCTGTTACTTTCATCCCTACATTAATTTGAAGTAATTTAATTGATTACAGTTCCATTATGAATGTTTAAATTTTATTTTATTTTACTTCCAATGACTATGGGCCAAATTCCACAGCCTGTACTCAGGCAGAACTCTCACTGAAGCCAGTTAGAGTCAATACAAACACCTAACAAGGACCAGTTTAGCATTAACTAAATCTGATCTCAATTAAACTTATGCAAACCCTGTATGGACACTTGTTTTAGTGTAATAGTGCCTTATTTTAGTGTAGCTTAAACAAATTATAATGTAACCTTCCCCCCTCCTTTCAGCTTGCCTTTCCTTCCCCCTTCCTCTCCTACAATTCTCACCCCTTCTCCCATCACAGATGCAGAAGTTTCTAGTCACTCTTCTCTTGCCCCAGTGATCACATTCCCTCCCATTCCATCTCCAGATCTCCCTCACATCTACTCTCATCTCCACACTTATTTTTCTCCTTAACCTCTTGCTCTCATCTTGCTCTTTCCTCTCACAATACAACCAAGCCCTAGTCTCCCTCCATCTTAAAAAGACTCACCCTTGGCCCCACTTGCATCTCCAACTACCACCCCAAGCTCCCTTCTCCCTTTTATCTCTAAGTTCATTAAAGGCACTGTGTACAATCACTATCTGGAGTTCATCTCCTCCAGTTCCATCCTAGACCTTCTCCAATCTAACTTTTGCTTCTTAAACTATCCTGAAAAACCACTCTTGCTAAAGGCTCTAATGACCTCTTCCTAACTCAAAACCAGTACTCCATCCACATCCTCCTTGATCTGTCTGCCACCTTTGACCATACTCTTCTTTTAGAAATGTCCTTCTGTGGCTCTGTTCTATTCAGGTTCTCCTCCCACCTCTCTAATCGTTCCTTTACCTTGTCCTTTCGAGGATCCTCCTCAGCACCCCTCCAACTTTCTCTGCGGATTCCACAGGGCTGTGTCCTTGGTTCCCTTCCCTTCTCCCTCTACATCTAATCTTATCCACAAACTCAAATTCAGCTACCATCTCTGTGCTGGCGACTCACAGATCTACTTCTCAACTCCAGACCTGTCTCCTTCAGTCCAAACTAAAATCTCAACCTGTCTCTCATACATCTTCTTGTGGATGTCTAGCCATCAGTGCAAGCTAAACAAGGCTAAAGCAGAGCTCCTAATCTTCCCACCTAACCCCTGCCTGGTACCTTCTATCTCAATCACTGTGAACACCAGCATTCTACCTATCACTGGCTCATGACCTGGGTGCCATCTTCAACTTGGACCTCTCTCTGGGTCCTCACATCCATGCTATATCTAAATTTTGCCAATTCTTTCTGCAAAACATCTCTAAAATATGGTCTTTTTATCCAGAGCTCAAAATCTCTTCCACTCTCTCATCATCTTGTGTTTCAATTACTGCAATGTCCTTTTCTCTGGCATTGACAAATGCAAAGTGGATTAAACTGATATAGAGAAAAGCACTCTGATTCCCGAATAAGAGCATCCACACATGGAGTTATTCTAGATTAGCTATTCTGGAATAGCTCCATATGTAGACAAGCTCTATTTGTGTTAAAACTACAAACTGCCTTGACTTCACTAGGATTTTACTTCATGCCAGGCCTTGCCTGTATATAAAAGGTTTGCTTGTATAGCTATACCAGCAAACCCTCCTAGTGTAGACATTGTTTATACAGACAATGCTGGTATAATTTATATGGTTTCCTGAGTGATATCGGCAAAAGGATTTTTTCTGCCAGTATGATTTTGTCTACACTAGAGCTTTTGCTGACAGCTATTTCAACAAAAAATCACATCTCCAACTGACAGCTAAACCAACAAACTTTTAAGGGTAGACCAGGCATCATACATCACACGCTAGCAAACACAAGTTAACAGAACACTCCTTTTTTTCCATTGAAGACAAGCCCTCTGGTCTTGTCCACCCCAGGAAGAAAAGTGTTTTTTTTTAAAAATACAACAGATGTTTTAAAATCTTAGGGTAAAACACAAACTTCTGTTGCCTGAAACAAGTATTTGGGGAATGTACAAACTAGTATTTATATTAATTGGCAAAAGAAAGAGAAACCTAAATCCTAGTACAGAAGCATGGATTTACCTCGATCAGTTAACATGTGTTAAAACTACAGTTTGCCTTATCTGCACTACAGTTTTAATGTGTGTTAGCTAATGTCTTAAAAACACACCTACTTTCTTAGTGAAGAAAAGGACTAGGAGTGAGTGTGTGTGTGTTGCTTACATTGGCATAGATCCAAAGTAACTCCATTGACGTCAAAAGTAGTACACTGGTGTAAAACCAGTGTATGTGAGAAGAAAATCAGTCCCAATATTCATACTGGGGGAAAAACAGCAGAAAAAACATTAAAACAATATTTGAGGATGTCTTTGCATCATGTGCAAGCAGTAAATAGCAAAAATAAGTAAATAAATAAATACATAAAAGTTGTCCTATAGTGTTTTCCCAGGAGAAAAAGTGAGAATAATCCACATAAGAAAGTGTCAAAAACAAGGAAAGGCTGGAATACCAGGTTCTTTCAGACATAATTGATGTGATTTTTGATTGGTATGTATGTTGCCAAAATACTACAGTTACGGACAGATGACACTTGCTTATACAGATAGTTTGGATTTTTTTTGTTGAGACGGGGGGCCAAAGTGCTCCTACTTATACTGCAAGCTCTTTGGGGCAGGGACTATCTTTTGTTCTGTTTGTACGCAACAGCAATTCCGGGCCCCAGGGAAGAACAGTCAATGGGCGCTCTTCCGGCACGGCCAGGGCTTCCACATGCTCACCCGGATGCCTTCACCACTGCCACTACCACCCACACGCGCCTAGGAGCCCAGTGGCCTGCCCGGGCGATTTAAAAGGGCCCGGGGCTCCTGGGCCCTTTTAAATCGCCTAGACCCCTGGGTAATTGCCCCCCTTTAACCTCCCCCTCATCAGCGGGCCTGGTACAGTTCCTAGCTCAATGGAGACCTACCTCATGACTGTTGCCCACAGATGCTAGTGCAATACAAATAATAAATAATAATACATGCCTTCCCCTCAAGCTGCAGAACAGTTTCTCCCCTGAGCTGAAGGCAGAATGTGATCTTTTACTTTGGAACCTTACAATCAGGGGCGGCTCTAGGCACCAGCAAAACAAGCTGGTGCCTAGGGCGGCAAAATGTAGGGGGCGTTCCCTGCCGCCGGGGGGAGCGCGGCAGGCTGGGCCGGCGGACCTGCCGCAGTCATGCCTGCGGGAGGTCCACCGGAGCCCCGGGAGGACCGGACCTGCCGCAGGCATGACTGCGGAGGGGGCGCTCGTCCCGCGGCTCGGCTGGACCTCCCGCAGGCATGCCTGCGGCAGCTCAACCGGAGCCGCCGGACCAGCGAACCGCCCGCAGCTGCGGGAGGTCCAGCCGAGCCGCGCGACCAGCGGACCCTCCGCAGTCATGCCCGCGGGAGGTCCGCTGCTCCCGCGGCTCCGGGGCGCCTCCCGGGCATGACTGCTTGGGGCGGCCAAAAACGTAGAGCCGCCCCTGCTTACAATCTACCTTTAAGGAATTCTGTATCACTAAGAACTCAGCTGCCTTTTAAGCACTGAATTAAACACACATTGCATGCTAAGTTCTTTAGATTAATCTGGCCTTTATTTAGGTGTCTAAATGAGAGCTGAGCTTTTTTTGGGAGTGTGGCACCACATCACAAGAGTATCCTGTCTCTCTTAAGTGACACTGGGCACTGACTTGTTGGTTGTCAAGAAAAACAAGTAAAGGAAACAAGTTAAGATTTAATGTTTTCCCCATGCCTTCAAAATATAATTTTTATAAACCCTACATTTATAATGTAAGAAAGTGGCCTTAAAGGCATCCAGCCTTTGGAGATTGTGTTTTTAACGAGCTGTTGCATTCAGTATAGTAACTTTGATTTGGGCCACAAAGCTATGCTTTTGGATTGAAAACTGGATAGATGCCAGTGTTTTATTTGAAGGCAAACCATACACTGTGGTATTAACAAGTCAAATGGAAATATTAAGGGTATGACATAAGCAAAGAAATTCAGAGTTAATAAGACCTAATCACTCCAGAGTGATTATGCAGAATTAATTATTCCTCCCTATAGTAAGTGCAGCACATATGCTGTAAAAACCATAGACTACATAAGCACCATATGAAGAAAAGATATAGCAATATGTTTGGCCAAGTCTACACTACAAACTTACACTGGTATAATTACATTGCTTGGGGTATCCACATCCCTGAGCAATGCAGTTATACCGACCTAAACCCCGGTATAGACAGCGGTATATTGATAGGAGGGCTTTTCCCATCAACATAGCTACCACAAGGGTGGATTAACTATGCCGATGGGAGAAGCTTTCCTGTTGGTATAATAGCATCTTCACTGAAGCGCTACAGCTGTGCTGCTGCATCGTTTTAAGTGTAGACCTGCCCTATAAATCATTTACACAGTGTACATCCTGGTTCCACTGAAGCCAATGCCAAAACTCCCATTGACTTCAGTGGGACCAAAATTTCACCCGTAATGCACAAAGTTGTTGTGGTCGTGCTACATGATTTTCATGGAATATTATAGAAAAGCCTTAGAGTCATGGAGACAAAGTCATAGGTATCATAGCAAAAATAATGGAAAGTTTGTGCTTTGTGATTACAAAAGTGCCTTTACAAAACGGAACCACTGCATTTTATTGTGAGGGTTTTTTTTTAGTGATTGGGAAGCTTTTCTTGTTCACTCAGCTAATGTCATTTTTAGGTACAGGCATCTTTATTTCTTTTTTCCCTAAAAGGTTTGCCTTGAAAATTATGGGGGGCATAATTAAGAGAAGTGTTGCTTTTGGATCAAGACAGTAATAGGAAATTGATGGCAGTTTCCCTATATCAGGGGTGAGGAGAGGGTAAGTGACGTCTACATCTAAGCAGACAGGAAAAGGTGTGCTTTTGTGTGCATGTTAAGGTTGACTTTTGAACCTGAGCTTATTGGCAGAGGAATAGAAGGCAGTTAAAAAGTCCAGTAAGAAACATAATTTAATTTAAAACAACAAAAAACCCTCATGACTTTTTCAGGCTGTCTCAAGATTTTTGATTTCCTGAGCACGTCTGACTCATGATTTTTGATCTCTTGAGATTGGTAATACTGTATTTCCAACTTCCATGATTTATCATGAGTCTTACAATAATTGTTTTTCATGAAGCCTTAGCTGCTGGAGTCATATGAATACACGAGAATGTCTGCATTCATTTTAAAAATAGTAAATTTCCAGCCTATATGGTTGGGGAGAAAAGCATGAAAATGTGAACCAAGTGTACACTAAAGGCTCAAAAATCAGAAGGCAAATAAAAAAACCCTAAACTGTATTAATTTTTTAAAAATCTCATAGTGTTAAAGCCAATTTTCAGAATGGAGGAGGTAAATAGCGGTGTCCCCCAGGGGTCTGTACTGCAACCAGTACTGTTCAACATATTCATAAATGATTTGGAAAAAGGTGGCAAAATTTGCAGATGATCAAAACTACTTCAAGATAGTTAAGTCTAAAGCAGACTGCAAAGAGTTACAAAGGTAGCTCACAAAACTGGGTAACTGGGCAACAAAATGGCAGATGAAATTCAAAGCTGATAAATGAAAGTAATGCACATTGGAAAACATAATCCCAACTATACATATAAAATGACTGAGTCTAAATTAGCTGTTACCATTCACAAAAGAGATCTTGGAGTCATTGTGGATCAGTGGTGGGTGCGGTCTGTCAGGGTAATCTGCTGGTGGGCCGCGAGACAGTTTGTTTACACTGACCATCCGCAGGCACGGTCACCCACAACTCCCAGTGGTTGCGGTTCGCCGTTCCCGGCCAATGGGAGCTGCGGGAAGTGGCGTGGATTGCAGGGACATGCCTGGATGCTGCTTCCTGCAGCTCCCATTGGCTGGGAACAGCAAACCGCGGCCACTGGGAATTGCGGGCGGCCGTGCCTGCGGACGGTCAATGTAAACAAACTGACTCACAGCCTGCCAGCAGATTACCCTGACGGGCTGTGTGTAGCCCACGGGCCGCAGGTTGCCCACCACGACTGTGGATAGTTCTCTGAAAACATCCACTCAATGTGCAGTGGTAGTCAAAAAAGTGAACACAATGTTAGGAATCATTAGGAAGGTGATATATAATCAGGGCCAGCTCTGGGCACCAGCAAACCAAGTTTGAGGCAGCACAATTTCAGGGGTGGCATTCCGACCTCCCACCCCGCCTTTTTTTTTCTTTCTTCCCTTTGGCAGTTGCACACCTGGAGGTTTTTTTGTTTTTGTTTTTTTGCTTGGGGTGGCAAAAAACCTAGAGCAGGCCCTGTATATATACAATGGAAAATATCATATTGCCTCTATATAAATCCATGGTATGCCCACATCTTGAATACTGTGTGCAGATTTGGTCACCCTATCTCAAAAAATGATATATTGGAATTGGAAAAAAGAAAAGGGCAACAAAAATGATTAGGGGTATGGAACAGCTTCCATACGAGGAGAGATTAATAAGACTGAGACTTTTCAGCTAGGAAAAGATATGACTAAGGGAGGGTATGATAAAGGTATATATTAATCATGACTGGTGTGGAGAAAGTAAATAAGGAAGTGTTATTCACTCCTTCTGATAACACAAGAACTAGGGGTCACCAAATGAAATTAATAGGCAGCAGGTTTAAAACAAACAAATGGAAGTATTTCTTCACAGAACGCACAATCAATATGTGGAACTCTTTGCCAGAGGTTGTTGTGAAGGCCAGGGTTCAAAAAAGAACTAGATAAGTTCATGGAGGATAGGTCCATCAGTGGCTATTAGCCAGGATGGGCAGGGATGCAAAACCATGCTCTGAAGTGTCCCTAGCTACTGTTTGCCAGATGCTGGGAATGGATCATTTGATAATTACCTGTTCTGTTCATTCCCTCTGAAGCACCTGGCAGGATACTGGGCTAGATGGACCATTAGTAGAGCCCTGCAAATCCACGGAGATCCGTGGACCATTTTTGCGGCTAGTGGATCAGATGCAGATACAACCGTGCAGGGCTCTATTCACCGGCAGTGCCTGGCCCGCGGCATCTGGCTTGGGCGGCCCGTGGGGGGCACAGCACGCTCGGGGCTGGCAGCCAGCAGCCCGGGCTGAGTGGCAGGTCGGAGTCAGGGCTGTCCAGCACCTGCTCGCCATGCCACTTCCTGTCCAGCAGCTCAGGCCTGGCCATGGGGATTAGAAGCCCCGGCACCCCATCCCTCCACCCCACTGTGATGCAATATGCACTGCTGCTGCCGTGTGCGGTTGCTCACGAGCCCCCAGGAGCAGCATGCGATGCAATGCCCCTTCCCCCCAGCCTCACCCCCTCCATGCCACCACTTCTCCTCAAGACCCCCCTGCTCTGCCCATTACCCCCAGTTCCCATCCTCATGCTGCCTCTTCCCTGTAAGGCCCTGCCCCCACTCGCTCCCTTCTCCCTCCCACCACATTGCTAGCCCTTTTGGGATGGCTTGCTGCTGTGGGTGCAGATGTAGGTAACAGATGGCTAGCAGATCATGGGTCGGATTGCAGGTTGATACTGGCGGATGTGGATCAGATGCAGATCCACATTTTTGTATCTATGCAGGACTCTAACCATTAGTCTGACCCAGTATGGCCATTCTTATGTTCAATCTCATTTTTTGAGGCCTGCCTCATGATTTTTGAATTTTTGGTGTTGACCATCTGGTTTCTAACCCCAAGATTGTGGAGAAAGCTTAAAAACATGAACCCTGAATGCTCTAATATCAGAAGGCAAATAAAAATAATCTAAAATGTGTTATTTTTTAAATCTCATTATTTTTAGGCAAATGTTTGGGGCCTCATTTATGATTTTGAAGGATTGGAGATGGCACTATTGTCAAAGTATGAGATAGAGGACTACTGGCAAAGTGCTGAATGTTATTTCTTTGACCTAGTCAGCTGGCATCAGTCAGAGCCCTAAGACATTAATACCCTTGTCACACGACAGGGGTCAGTATCCATTGCCTATAACTACAGAAGGAATCCTCCACCCCCGGTTGCAGAGTAGCTGTGAACCTTATCCACAGATTTGGCAGATCTGTCAAGTTTTGTGCCACTCTGTGTGTGACATTTTACACAAAATATTTAATTAGCAAATTTGTATATAACCACAAACTTCGCTGATGGCCAATGTACCCTCCCCCAAGTAGGGTAGGACACAGAGATTAATAAAATTTGGCAGCTGAACATGGGATTGGCAGGTGCTAGGTAGATGGGTAGGTACTGGAAGGAATTAGGGTATCGGGGTTCAGTGGCTGCTGGCTTTCTTGGGTCAATGATGATGCTTTCTGATGATAATGCTGGGAACAAAGCTAGGGTCAGTACTAGGCCCCTTACTGTTTCTGCTGCTGCCACCTGCTCCATTTGTTCTTGCTGAAACTAACAACATCTCCTTGCAGCAGCTTCCTTTCATTCTTGGACCCAGCACAGGGAGCAGTGATACTGCCTATTCAGTAGGTACCACAGTGGCCCCTGGTGACTGGCATCAAATATCACAGGCTATTTTTGTAGTCCAACTGAATGTGTGTTATTTCAGACTGGCTGCAGGAATGTCTGACAGGCTGTCAAATGTGTGTCACACAGGATGTGTGGCACTTTGCAACCCTCGACCCTGTGGATTCTTATGTGACCCTCCGGCCAAGACAGAGAAGGAAGAGGATCTGAACAGTGTTAGATCCCTATTGCTTGCCCCTTACTGTCCCTGTGTGATTCCTCACTGAAGGAACCTGAAAAACTCAGCTTTGTGCAAGGAAAGTGCCGCCTTTGAGCAGTCCTCCTGGATCTCAAATCTAGCTTCCTCCTCACTTTGTTGAGTAGAACTGGACTGGTTCCACTACTGTCTGTTGAGTCTCTGCACCTGTGAAGGTAGGACTGCATTTTGTCCTTAGGGAAGTTTCAGGCTGTCTGTAAACATAAAAGAATAACACCAAAATTAAAAGTAAAAATCTCATTGTGAGTGAAAAGGTAGAAACAACAGTAAAATTCTCAAGAATCTGTTTCCAAAAAGAACTGTTATTTGAAACTCCCTCTCTCATCCCATTCCCACTCCTAGCCAGGTCGGAGAAATCCTACCTTTAGTGCAAAAATTACAAAGATGTCAGGACATACTTTAGAAATTGATAAGCAGATAGAAAACAACAGAGAATGGAGAATGAAATGTGCACAAACTCAAGAAAGAAATTCCAGTGCTTCTTACAGCAACAATACACCAGAAGGTCTATTTTCTCCAGCAATTAAATAACACCATTGTCACTACCACTGCTAAATTATGAATCTGGATCATTCCACATTTATAACAATAAATCCTGCATTTAGATCCAGTGCTAAAAAGAAATGTTTTCAGCGGATGCCACCATTCACAACAGGAAGAGTCCATTCTGGTAGTCTCTGATTCAAATATGAACAAAATTGGATCATTTTCCAGAGATTAATATAAGGCAGCTATTATATAGTCCAGATTCTACTTATATATTGGCTGCATAACAGATGCTATCAAGTTAAAATCTGTAATACTGTACTGGATGTACATTTTGTTGTCATAGCTATTGGGAGGAGGGAAAATAATAATATAACATACAGGAAAATTTCTACTTTATTTTACACTAGTACCTTCAGCATTGTGGCAGAGATGTAAATGAGAGCAGATTTTATCCCAATGTGTTCAAAGACCAAATAAAAGAAAATATGGGCTAACAACAGATGCATATTGTGAGACCAGGCAACCTCTGCTGAGGTTTATAAAAATTACAAGATCCAAATTTTATGTCCACATTGCCAGGAAACTATGACTAAAGTATGTGTGTATTCAGGCACATATTTCTACTTGACCCACTAAGTCTGTTGCAAAGTTTTCCTTTCAAGCATTGAAGGAATGTGTATTGTTTTTGCTGATTCTTTTCATGCATGTATAAGTGTTTCTTCACCTCTGGTTAAGGTAAAAATCAGAATTTCCAAGCCTCTGACAGATGCTGGGACTGGATGACAGGGGGATGGATCATTCCATAACTGCCCTGTTCTATTCATTCCTTCTGAAGCATCTGGCATTGCCCATTGTTGGAGAAAAGGATACTGGGCTAGATGGACCATTGGTCTGACCCAGTACAGGCATTCTTATGTTATGTTCCTCTAAGTTTATACTAAATTAATTACTTGGTGTTGGCAGCTGTCTTTTTGAGTGCTGTGAGCAATCGTTCTGCTGGAACTCCTTATTCTTCACATAAAGCTTGGGACAGTTTGATTTAGGCTGTGGTGAGTGCTATCCATACCTTCCTACAGTGGGAAATGGAAAAACCCTGAGATTTTCATCCTAGCTCCTCCCCACATTCTTGTCCCAAAAATTTCTATTTGCCACCTGACAAAATCAAAAGGCATAGAAGAAATATGTTTGGGTGTTTTTATTCAGGAAAATAACAGCCCACAACTTAGCCGATCGAGTGACATCTGAGCTTTAGGGATATTTCACTCTCGTGTTATATTTCCTTATAAATATAAAATGCAACATGAACCTTCACTATGTTGGGAAATATTCGCTCATTGTATACTCTGCATTGCTGCTCATTTGAGTAACTGAATAAAATACAAAACCAAAGAGGTTGCACTTCTTGGTGTTTTTTAGGTAACTGGAGGAGGTTTGGGGGTAGTTTTATCAATTGCTTTCCTCCTTCCAAGTCATTTAAATCAGAGAAACATGATGTTCAAGAACTCAAATCTGTCTTTGTTGTAGCCTGTCTAAACAGGACTCATTTGTCTGCTACTCTCTGTTCTGTTCATCTCTTAAACATCTGGAGGAATCAGGCCTGAAAAACTGAGCGAATCCACAACAGTCTCAGTCCAAAAGCCTGAGGTTAGACAGGTGTATGGCAGTATCCCAACCCTCCCTCTTTATATGCCCCTCTCTAGATACAGTACTTTAATGTGCTAATTAAGAAAACATCTGAGGGGAGAAAGGAGGAGGTCATAGGACCCAAAGTGACAGTGGACTTCATCTCTTGTGTCTCTGATTCCTGGGTCCCTAATTCCCCCACCTAGATCACATAATTAACCTAGTTTATTCATAAAAGGTCATGGTGCAAGCTAAAGAAAAAGGGAAGATTAAGGAGGAAAACTCAAACAGAAAATTACCAATTTCTAGACAGAAACCTCAGATAATTCTGATTACCAAGCAAGCGAATGTTCCAGCAGCCCTGGAAGACATGGGAGAAACAATGCAAAAATTACTTCAGAAGATGGAGTTAGGCAAAAAGCAGCTTTCAGAACAAGTAAGTGCTATTTCCATTCCACTAAACAAACTCCAAAAGACAAAATCAGATTTTTGGAGTGGTTGGGGTGGGTAATTGCCATATTTGAGGAATGTAGAACAGGGAAATTCTGAGCTGTGGACCTGAAAGATTAACAATAAATTCAGGGCTGCTGGAAAGCAAGATGAAAGACTTCAAGGACAGTTCAAGGCAGCCCAATAGAAGTCCTGTGAGTTTTTCTTGGGGCAAATAAGAAAGTAATACGTTAATCTGTACACATCCCTTGCTGATTTCTTTTTAACATGGCATTTGGAGTCTGAATGCAAACTCAGTAGGCTGCGTGCAGTCTTCATTTCTTTCTATGCCAATAAGTAATTCTTAAATTTTCACAATGAAGTAGGTTATACCATACAGGCAGGACAAACACTTGGATTATGGCAAAATTCCTTGGAGTCAATCTATTCAGGAATGAGGAAAAATATTCAGACTGGAGAGAGAAATGGAATCTAGTTTCTTATAAAGGAGTCTGACTGATGTCATTATAGAAATATATTGCAGACAAATACAGTATATTCCATTTAAAAAAAGACTGAAAGCAAAAAAAATAATTTGCTTTGCAGTATCCCATCCAGTCATATACGTGTACAACAACAAACGCAAGGTTATTTGATACATCTGAGAAGGCAACTGATTTTCTATATCACATAAGAATCTTACGTATATATATATATATATATATATATACACACATACACACACAATCATTTCAGCTGAACACATCAAAAGGATGCTGTATATTGATCTTTTAACTGGGCTCTAACAAGAAAAATTGTTAATATTCAAGGAAAGAGAGCAAGGAAAAAGACATGGATACTCTCAGAAAAGCTAGCTGAACTACAGCTTGTGGATATTTGGAGAAAAACGCATAAGAGATATTACTCTGAAATGCATCTCTTACTCTAGAATTGATTTAATTTGCACTGATAGAAGTAATCTTCACAGGGTAGAACAAAGTGAGATAAATTATATCATTATTTCAGATTATGCCTCTGTGTGGGCTTTAATAAGCAGTTCATTGGGACCAAAACAGACAAAGCACTGGGTTTTTATGATAATTTATTGCAAAATGATAATACAGTTAAATAGCACAGGGCAGACTTCAAAGAGTATATGTGAAACTGCACATCTGTGAGTCCACCTTCACAGAATAATTTCCTGTCACTGTGGCAATGAAAATAAGTGGCATGAGAGTAGACTGCAGTATATTTTAAATTACTTAGAAATAAATTTGGGGATTTATGGGGATAAACAGTTTAAACAAGTTTTACTCAGTGGGAATGATCAAGAATTGCTACAACTGCAAAATTAAAAAAAAAGGAGTGGCACAGAGCAAGAAATAAAGATCAGAAAATATCCAGACCTTGATAGGTTTTCACTAATATATATATATATATATAAATTTTTAGGGGAAAAAATCCTCATTATTAAGAAGGGTTTTGTTGAAACTCTGAAAATTGTCCCTAAGTTGAGACAAATTTATAGGTTTAAAACATAAGGTAAACCTTTTATCCACTATATACATCCTTTTATCCAATGTCAAATATAGATTTAAAAATACTTGCAAATAAATTAGTAATGAGAATCATTGGAAAGTTTATTAGTTGTGACCAAACAGGATTCAAAGCTACCAAGCAATCTCTGCACACAGTCTGAGGTGAACATTAGGATCTGATCCTTCAAAAAGATCCTCATGCATAGATCTTTGTGCTGTCATGGATCTCTTTGTAGAAGTAGGCCCTTAAACTGTTGGCCTCTGACTGGTCTTAAGTACCAAGATCTTTTACTTCTTTCCTTTGATAAAAAGTGTTTGACTGAGGCCTGGTCTACACTACAGCATCAGGTCGACTTAAGGCAGCTTAGAAAGCCGGCTCCCAAGGTCCTGGCTTCCTGCTCCAAGTGGGCTGCCACCGAGGCTCTTGGTTTCCTGCTCTGATCCAGGCTGCTGCTCTCAGCTCCCCGCTGGGAGCATGGCAGCCGACCAGACTTCAGGCGCGGATCTCCCCGCTGGGAGCCCAGTTACCGTCCCTGGGCTCTTCAGGCCTCACTGGGAACAGGGCAGCCGCACCGGGCTTCCTGACTCCCTGCCGGAAACGGGGCAGCCAGCTGGACACAGCACAGATCTCCCTGCCGGGGACCTGGCTGGCCACTGGGATCTTGGCTCCCCACCGGCAGCATGGCAGCCGCCCAGATTCCAGGCACAGATCTCCATGCCAGGAGCCCCGCTGCCCATTCTCCCCCTCCTTCTCCACCCTTCCCCCCCGCCCGTGGGGGTCTCAGCTCTTCGCTCCGCACTGAGAGCAGAGCTGCGCTTGGCGGGGTGCTCCACACCCGGAGTCTGGTCAGCTGCCATGCTCTGGGTGAGGATGCACACCACCAACAGAAAAAGGCCAATATGGACATGAATGTCTGCACTGGTATTTTTAGCCCTGCAGACCTCTTAGAGTGAACCAATTGACCCAGGCTGTGAGATTCGGTGCAGCGGGTTTTTCTTGGCAGTGTAGATGTCAACCTTTGGCTGGCCTATGCTAGCTGATTTGGGCTTGTGGGGATCAGGCTTAAGGGGCTGTTTATTTGCAGTGTATATATTTGGACTTAAGGTGGGACAGTTCCAGAGCTTGGGCTGCAGCCCACGCCCAGACATCTCCACCTCAATTAAACAGCCCCTTAGGCCAAGTCAGTTTAGACATACCCTTAGAGCAGGTGTGGGCAAACCTTTTGGCCTGAGGGCCACAGCAGGATTCCAAAATCGAATGAAAGGCCGGTTAGGGGAGGATGTGCCTCCCCAAACAGCAAGGAGTGGCCTGGCCCCCGACCCCTATTCGACCCCCCCACTTCTTGCCCCCTGACAGCCCCCCCCCGGGACTCCTACCCCATCCAACCCCCCCCAATTCCCTGTCCCCTGACAGCCCCATCCGCCACCCCCTGCTCCCTGATTGCCCCCGCCCCCCCATCCAACCCCCCTCCTTCCTGACTGCCCCCCTGGGACTCCTGCCCCCATTCAACCACCCCTGTTCCCCACCCTCTGACTGCCCTGACCGCTATCCACACCCCCACTCCCTGACCACCATCCCAAATTCCCCTGCCCTCTTACCGCGTTGCCTGGAGCACTGCCCAGAGCACCAGGTCAGTCTGCGGCTCTGCAGCTGCGCTGCCCGGCTACCCAGAGCATTGCGCTGGCAGTGCAGTGAGCTGAGGCTGTGGGGAAGGGGGAACAGCGGGGCTAGCCTCCAGGGCCAGGAGCTCAGGGACTAGGGGAGGTGGCCCACAGGCAGCAGCTTGCCCACCTCTGCCTTAGAGACTAGCATAGATACCAAGCAATGGTCCCAATCCTGTTGTCACTGAAGTCAATAATAGAACTCCCATTGGCTTTGATTGGAACAAGTGCATCTCAAGATTTGGTTAGAAAGAGAGAAAGTTCTCGTATGAAAATCTATATTACAAGAAACTTCAGTTTGAAGGTGATTGTTAAAGTGAGGAAATCAAACTGAAACCTCTTCTCCAGGGCCATGTTTTAAGCGAGGACCGATTAAATGCGGTAAGATTCTCAAAGGATGAGTGCCTCATTAAAATTAACACCTACTGAGCGAAGTCCTCCCATTTGTTGGAAAGAGCTTATGCTATGCAGCAAAATGTTACCCTTTTCACTGGCGGGCAGGGGGAAGCTACAGGACACAGTAAAATACCTTTCCCACCTCCAGAGAGGTTAGAGCAAAACCCACCCCAATCCAATACCAGATTAAAGGCAGGGTGGGAACACCTCGAAGAAGCCAATCTTCTCTCCCTCCCTCTTCCTAGTGACAAAGCAGTGCCCCTCTGGGTGTGGCCTCTCCCCGCCCCCTTCCCCGCACTGATTATTTGGAGAGGCGGCTGGCCCAGCGGGAGGAGCTGCTGTTTTTAGGGGTAGGCGGGAGGGAGGGAGTCGGTGGGGTTAGTTTTTACACGTGCATGGGCGCTGTCCCGCGTGCGGGGAACGATGGTGAGTGAGGCTGGCGGCGGGGGACGAGCTGAGGGGGGGTTAGCGATGTGGTTTGGGGGCGGTGATCTGAGCCTTGGAGGGGGAGGGCTGGGGCCCAAAGCAGCTGGCTACTTGTGGGTTGGGAACGGGGTGCAGGGCTGGCTTGCCTGTGGGGAGGGGCTCGCCAGGGCCTGAGGCTCAGTGTGACTGAGGTTGGGGGTCACCAGCCCTTGCATGGGCGAGATCCCATGTGGGGTGGAAGCGGCGGGGCTGGAGGGCGAGCGGCCGCTGCGGGGTGCAATGGGCCGGCTCTGCCGAGGGCAGGTAGCCGGGGCGGCGAGAAGACAGCGCCATGCCTCGCAACCGCCGCCATTTTGTTGCAGCCTGGCTGGCGACGCCCGGCCTGTTCCGCTCGCTCCCCGTGGGTGGGAGCCCAGCGCCAGGGCGGGCGGAGCGCGGTGCTGCGGCCGCGGGCCCCTCCTGGGCCCCGTCCTCCCACGCGCGCGTTCACTGCGCCACATGGCTCCGGTTCACCACGGGCGGGCTCAGCCCCGGCCCGTCGCCTGCTTGGCTGGGGGCGGTCCCGGGTACTTCCCTGCAGTCACACTCTAGTCCGCCCCCAGGGGGGTAGCCCCGGCCCGCTGGGGTGGGCCCTACCGGCCCGTTCCCTAGAGGTGCTGCTGGACGGAGCAGCAGCCCACAAGCGTGGGGAGTTGGGCTTCCTCCCCTCCTGCCTCGGCTGGGGGGCTGGGATTAGCCGGCCTGTGGCGGCATTTCCCTGCTCTGATGCCCCGTGAGGTGGAGGCTTCAGCGCGAGGTCACTGATGTCTCAGATCAGCCTGTGTGTAGGAAGCATTTTCAGGAGAGGCGTCAATCATCCTCTTCCCTTCTGCCTCTCTCTTGCGGGCTGTATGGTGTAGTGCCCCATCTGAGGTCAGCTCTTGCAGACCGTTTGAAATGCATGCTTCCATTGGTCTCCTGGCAGGTTCCCCACTGGCAGTAGTGGGTGCAGGGACTGCCTGGTAATGTTAACTTCCACTGGTGTGTCTGCTACTGTGGAGACTTGCCCAGGCTATTGTGGAAATGCATAACAAAGCAATTCTGATTTATGTATATTATAGTTACATATTTCAGCTAAACTAATGTTTTAGTTTGAATTTTTTCAAAAGCGATTTCATATTATGAGCTTGCTGTGAATTGCTCTTCAAAAAAACCAAACAATTGCAGTTCTCAGATGTGTGTGGTGAAAGTACTAGAAACTAAAGCCTGCATTTTTTTCTGTGTCAAACTTTTAAAGGCCAAAGTGTACCTTATTGTCTTTGAGAGGAATTAGTTCTCTTTATGTGAGTTCTTTTTCAGGGTGTACTAGGACATATTTATCTCTCACACATAGTTAATCATTTACTAAATAAGAAAATGGAGACTTTTTTCAGTGCTTGATGCTCTTTGCACATCCCCTTTCACTAAATCATGCTGTTGTCTGTTGGGGGGTGGGCGTGGGGGTGTGCTGCATTAAGCTTGATGTGATGTTAACAATAGGACTAAACTGATAAAACCATCTGAAGATACTAGCAATCAAGAATCTCAGTTGCAAGGTAGCAGTTGTATTGTAACTCTCAACATGTACTATGCTCTGTACAAATATATAAAAACTGCCTTTCCTGCAGGTGTGCATGGAAAGATCTCATAAATAATTGGCTTTAAAATATTTCAAATGGTGACACTAATTCAGTTGACCTTTGTATTCTCAAAGCTGGTTGTTTATTAATATTTTCTTTTTTTGTAAAAGCAAATGTTTTAGTGGCTTGCCTTTCATATTTAAATGCAATTTTGCTCTTCACACTCTTTCATTTATGGCAGCATGACACTTCTATATTTCCTAGCTACTGCAATGAGGTCCTAAACACACACAATCCAAAAGCCACTTCCTGTCGTATTAGCAACTTGATTGTATACCCACTTTCAGTCTGTACAAGTTCTGTTAAGTATTAGACCAGGGGTGGGCAACCTATGGCAAGGGTGCCAAAGGCAGCACGCGAGCTGCTTTTCAGTGGCACTCACACTGTCTGGGTCCTAGCCACCGCTCCAGGGGGCTCTGCATTTTAATTTAATTTTTAAATGATGCTTCTTAAACATTTTAAAAACCTTATTTACTTTACATACAACGGTAGTTTAATTATATATTATAGAAAGAGACCTTATAAAAACGTTAAAATGTATTACTGGCATGTGAAACCTTATATTAGAGTGAATAAATAAAGACTCGGCACACTACTTCTGAAAGGTTGCCGACCCCTGTATTAGACATATAAATCTAAGCCAGTGGTCCCCAGGGTAGGGGTGTATGTGGTGGGGCAAGGGCTAGCCCCCACGGGGGGTGGGGAGGGAAGGGAGCACCCCACCATGCTCCCCACAGCTCTGGCACCAGTCATAGCTCTGCTATGGCCCCAACTGCAGTTCTGCTCCAGTCCCAGGCCAGCTCCGCCTTCAGCCTGAGCCAACTGTTAAATAATGGAGTGGGGCCATGGACAGATTCCATTACTGGTAAGGGGTGTGTGTGGCATGACAGAAAACATTTGGGCACCACTGATCTAAGGTACCCTTTCTCCCCATTCCCCTCATGTAAGCTATTTTGTATTACCAGGGTCATTTATCAGCTAACTGCTTTACTTTTTTAATTGAATTTAACACAGGGACAACAGACTTTTTCACCTTGGGTGTTTGTTCAAAACTATTTGCTAGAGAATCTTTGCATGCTTCCAGCCTCTTTATAAGAGTAGATGAAAACAGAGGTTGAATTAATTATAGATAAATAATTGTATTGGTCTACGTCGGTGCTCAAACTTTTCCAGTCATGCCCCACCCCCTTTATCAACAATGTAATCTGTCTGTGCCTGCCCTCCAATTACTGCATAGCCAAAGGTTCCTCAGTAGCAGAGCTTGGGTTCAAGGCAGAAGTAGGGGTGGAACTGGGGATGGGGGAAGAGCTGGGGCTACAGGCAGAGAAGGAATTAAGGTGACCTGCTCTGGGGACAGAGAAGGAGTGAGGGTGGAGCTGGGCCTGGAGGTGGAGCAGGACTGGGAGCTGAACAGGGTTGGAGTTGCAGCTGGTCTGGGAGCAGCATGGGACTGGAAACATGGTGATCCCTCTGTGCTGCCTCCCCCCCCACCCCCCAAATGTTCCTCTGTGTCCCCCCTGGGGGACATGCCCCCACACTGAGAGCCACTGATGTATGTGCAACAGAGAATCACTCATAGCTGTCAGCTACAAGACCCAAGTCCTGAAAAAGTTGATTAAGGTATCAACTAGTTTTCAAAAAGCATGTACAGTACTTGGCTAATAGCTCCACCTGCTGCTTGATGGGTAAACTACACTATCACTATTACAGGGAGCCATGTTCCTTCTCCCTTTCAGGTAATATGCTGTCATGGTAACTGCAACTCCTGTATGTAGAAATGCTGCACATGTGAGTGCAATACCAGGAGTGTGAGTAGACATTACATATCTTTATATTCTGAGCAGGGTGTGGAAGGGGTGGAGAAAGGTCAGACTCAAACTTCCTGTCTAGGGAGAAAAAAGGCACAGGCACATTGCTCTGGGGTGGGCTAATTGAAGCTCTAGCGAGGATACAACAGAACTGTTGGTTAGGTTTGTTGAGGCTTGTTTCTTTTCATAAATATCAGTTCTGCTTTATTATAAATATTGTAGGGTATAACAGAGGCCCTGCCTATTCAGAGGCAGAATAGGCCCTAGTGCTGCAGCAGCAGCAATGCCTACATTCTTTGGCAACTGTCATGAAATGTCCTCCATTCCCATCTGCCATATTTTTCTGTACACCCATCTAAGGGTCTTCAATTTTATATCAGTTAGTACTTTCAACTATCCCTCTATTTTTGAAAATGGTTTTGGGTTTTTTTTTTCCCCCCACTAACTTTTCCAGGCAGCCTGACTGCACTCCCTGACCTTTTGGTTCCTGTGATGTTGGCTGGCCAGCCAGCCTGGATCAGAACCTCTTCCTATTCCCCTGTATAAAAGGGAAGGGTGGAGCTTGAAGTCACCTGCTGATGCTGGCTACTCCTAACTGCTATGATGCTCTCCAGGAAGCTCAACTTGACATCTTACACTCTTGGTTCACTTGGCTTCCTGGCTGCAAGTTAGATTCCTGTTCTGGTTCCCCAACTTCCTGCTGCCTGACTCTGTTTGACAGTACAGAGAGCATACACTATAATCTGTTTAATTTCCCATTGTCATGAAATCTGGAGAATAAGAGGCAGCTGCAAGAAGAAAACGTAATGTCAGAGGCATGGCTGCAATAAAACAGCAAATGGTGTGACATAAATATTGAATTCCTTGGCATTTTGGAATCTGATTTCACAGGCCCCAGATTGAGATGAATGAGGCAGGTCACCCCACTACACTTAGAGCTATTGTTGCAGGCTGTGTGTTCACTCAAATATATTACTGCTTCAGTTTAGTCAGTTAACCTTCTAGGTTTTATTTCTAACCATGAGGGTAAGAAAGACTTGGGAACTTCAGCTCTCATTTTAGAGTGTAATTCTCCGGTAAGATGTAAATTCAGTGGCCGCGGAATACACAGGGCTCTTGAGGATCGGCCAGCATATATGGGAAAAGGCTATAGAGTCTTTTCCTTATGGGAGCTTAAAACGATAACTTCTTGCTTTTTCCTCATCTAGGACTTAAGGCAAAACCCTTTTTGCTAACGCCTTGTTATCTAAATCATAGCGGCTGGAATAAGGGCCAACAGTCTACATGCTTGCATTATATAGATTCCTGTTTGGGATGGGGACAACGAAAACTTTAGGCCAAATTGTCCGAAATGGGCAGTCTTTCTTCCTGACAATTGCACTGGAATACGGCTGAAATGCACTGTGACATTACAGACTTGGAAAGGCGACCTACCAGGGAGGAAAAAAGGCACGTACCCATTGTTTGCTGCTTTATTTTTCTAAGAAGACTTTTCTTAAACTTGTCTCAACACTAAAAAAATTGATTTGGTCTATTCAGGAACTCATGGATAATTGGAGAACTAGGACAATTACAGGAGTAACAGCTGAGCAGTTGAGAGGTTAAAAGATTTTTAATTGGATTGTGTAAATCTGTGCCATTAACCTCTTTAATCCCAGTACCTAATATCCTTTCTCCCAGATGTTTATCTCTAGATCCAGAACTCTGCAAAATTCTCTCAAAATTCACATTCGAGTCTTCCAGCAAAACTAGGAAAAATCATAGGAACATGCTCCTGATACAAAGCTTAAACCTCCTGAAACAAACTAAGGTTGTGTTTTATGCATCAAAAGCAGAAAAAGTGTAACTTTATCTTCCCTTGCAGGTCATTTTGTAGCTGGATTTAAGAAATTATTAGCAATGAAACTTGTTAGTTTCATTTCTCTCTCTTTCAAGGTTTACTTGACAAATCAAAAACCTATCAGTGGCGCCAAACTAGTTTGTCTAAACTAGTGGAAAAGTGTCTAAAGTATAGGAATAAAGTCACTGCAAGATGTACGTAATAGACTAGTAGTTGACTGATTCATTGAGAGGCAAAAGGCTGAAAATGCCTTCAGCCACCTGAGAAGTACCCCAATATCCATTGAATTAATGTATAATGGCTATTGCAGTTTAAAGTATTTTTTCTGAATACTGTAAAACAGACTTCACAGAAGAACAATGACAGTTTAAAAAAAAAAGCAGGGAAATATGTAAACATCTGTTTTAAGTCAAATTACACTTTGTAAAGTTACCTTTAACTAAATGAATTACATTTTTTTTAGCCTTATGGTTCAAGTTAACCTTCTGAATGTAAAGTGATGTAGTGTGGTCTTCCTGAGATCAAAGAAAAATGGCTCCAGTGCCTCTGCTGCTGTTCATGGTATTGTCAAGCAGCCGTAACAATGTGGAATTAAGTAGTCTGTGGGTACTTTCAGTGTTGCGGTTCAGAATCTTGTAGGAACTAGCAAAAATGGCAGTTGTCATTTTTCACTCTGCTTACAAAGCCATGAGTTGTGGCAGGTACTGGAGACACTCAAAAGGCTGTGGAAAGATAGTGTAACAGACTCCCTTTGCAACAGTGAGGGGGTTCTGAAGCTTGGATGGAAAGAGGAAGAGAAGGTTCCTCTCAGCAGCTGCAATGAGAGCTTGATTCCCTTGGTACAGTGGTGGCCAACCTGATCCTGGGAAGGAGCCAGAATTTACCAATGTACATTGCCAAAGAGCCACAGTAATATGTCAGCAGCCTGCCATCAGCTGCCCCCACCCCCCAGCTCCCAGTGCCTCCTGCCCACCAGCAACCCTGCTGATCAGTGCCTCCCACTTCCTCCCGATTACTTTGAGATCCTATAGGTATAGCCTGATCTCCTGTTTTGTGGCATGCAGGAAGCTCTGGGAGGATAGGAGGGGAGGAGTGAGAGCACGGCAGGCTCAGGGGAAGGGGTGGAGTAGGGGCAGGGCCTGTGGCAGAGCCAGGGGTTGAGCAGTGAGTACCCCCTGGCACATTGGAAGGTTGGCACCTGTAGCTCTAGCCCCAGACTGCACATTAACTTTTTCTTCACAGCCACTGGCATCTTCTGGTTTGAGTCCTGATTTGGTTAGAGGCTGGCTTAAACAGATTTCGAGTCGCCCAGGTCCAGTAAGAACTATGTCTGCCCAGAGCTAGGTGTTATGTTTTGCATCCCGATGGCAATGCAGTCTAAATCTCAGTATTGCCCACAGATATATTGCCTACACAGGCATCAGGAAGTTTGACAGAATAGAATGTTGTGGTACCTTTTTATATAGGAGAGAGCTGTCATGGCAGGTGGGTGTTTTCACACTGGATCCTGTTGAAGATCTCTGATATAACTTTGGTGCTACATTCATTTAGTATTCTTTGATCCTGTTCCCGCAAATGTTTGGAGCTCATCTTCCAGAGAAATCAAACAAAATAAAGGAAGTAACATAAAATATTATTTACCGCAGCACTGAGGCTTCTCTTACCTTTTTGCTGCTTTTCCCATAGATGCTTGGCATACTCTTGTTCTTTCCCTGCTGGTTTTTCCCCCTCAGTTGAAGATAACTCCTTTTGACAATCCAGAAAAGTATTTTCTTTTTTATAGTCTCATTTCACTCCCTTTTCTGTAGCTGTGTAGTTTGAGGTGGGACATAAATCATAGCAGGAAAACCATAAGGGATGTCTAGCCCCTCTCTCCAATTATAGCGGAAGGCTGTTATGGAGGGACAAAGGGCTTGAAAGAAAAACACAGAAGAATAATGGTAGGGGGGAGAAGAAGATCTATCTATACCAGCACCCTTGTCTGTAAATCAGATAGATGCGTACCTTGAAGAATCAAGGAAGTTTCTCTTGTGAAAAGAGATGAAAGAGGAGTGCCCAGTCCTTTCTGTGTAACACCATTGAGGAGAAATACTTCATCATGTACAGTAGCACTTCATTCCTGTGAATATGAAATTAATGGCAGGGACACCTGCAGGAAACAAGCTGAGGTTGCTTGTTTCTACTTTTGCATTTGATAGCTACCCTTGGTCAAACTGTACTAGAAACTTAGGATGTACCTAAACTGAGGATGAGTTTCCATATAACTACCACATGTCTGCTAGGTATCCTAATTATGAAAAGTTATCATTTTAAAGAGTGCAAAAGTAATTGCATTTAGTAATTGTATCTGGATGTTTAAATGATAGCTCTAACCTAAAAGGGTTTTGGAGGGCTCTGGAAGTAGAGTTGAAAAACTAACAAAACTCCATTGCTGATTTCCACTAAATTTGATTACCATTCCATAGTTTGCTTAGAGAAACTTGAACTGGTTAATAGCCAGGCACAAAAAGATGAGGATCCTATAGGTATATCCAGGGAAATAGCTAGTCTTGCGGGAAGCTATGTGTATATAACATTCTATAAAAGTTGTCTTAGTTCATGCACAATGATTGCATTGTATTCAATTTTCTTGATACAGCAATATTTGTTCCTTGGTATGCAAAAATCTGAGTAAAAATGCCATGGGAAAAATGTCCTCTCAATCTACAAATGCTTACCTTTATTGAAAATGTTTAAGGGACCGTATTCATGGGGCCATTAAACAGATACACTGACTTTTTTGCAGATGACACTCTACAACTTTGGTTCTGGCACTAATTCTTGCGGTGTTGCTACCTATTTTTAACAAGAATTTTGTTTGTACAAAAGCCTCAACCAGTCAAGACTTATTTCTTTTTGAGGGCTTGGAAGTTGTGCTGCTGCTCTCTCAGATTTTAAATTTACCCCTTTGTGGGGGTGAGGCTTAGGGGAATAATTAATGGTATTTGCCCAGGAAGTGACTGGTCACTGCATCATTAAGGAGTCAATGTTGAGGATACTGCTTTCTTCCTTGACTCTTGTTGACTGGGACAGGTTTGGATGAGGAGCCAGGGATGGATGACGAGTTTGGGACTCAAATGGTAGAGTCTGGGGGTGGAGCCCGGGTCTGGCTAGGCAGGGAGGTTGCGGTGAAGAAGCAGAGGGATCTGTGTGGAACAGATAGCACTAGGTTGGGGTTAAGGGGGAAGCTGAATCTGCAGCAGCAGTGGAACCTAAGACTCAAGTCTGTGTTCTGCTTTTGACAAATGTCTGAAACCCATTGGCAAAGTGTGTGTCAAGTCCCCCTCTAGTGTTGGTCCACACTGAGACTGACATCCTCTACTGCTATCAGTTTCTCCAGTATCACAAGTGGCAGAGATCTGTCTGGATCTAAAGCAGGGGCGGACAAACTTTTTGGCTGGAGGGCTGCATCGGGTTTCCAAAATTGTATGGAAGCTATAGTGGAGGCTGTACCTCCCCAAACAGCCAGGCGTGGCCCAGCCCTGCTCCGTGTCCGACCCCTCCTGCTTCTTGCCCCCTGACGGCCCCCCAGGGACTCCTGCCCCATCCACCCCCCCGTCCCCTGACAGCCCCCATCCCTGACTGCCCCTCGCCATACCACCCAACTCCTCCTCTCATTCCTGACTGCCCCCCGGGACCCCTGCGCTCATTCAGCCCCTCTGTTCCCTGCCCTCTGACCACCCCAACCCCTATCCACACCCCGGTCCCCTGACCACCACCCCAAACTCCCCTGCCATCTATCCAACCCCTCCCTGCCCTCTTACTGCACTGCCTGGAGCACTGGTGGCTGTTGGCTCTACAGCTGCGCTGCCCAGAGCAGCATGATAGGCTGCTGCGCTGCCCCAGGAGCTCACAGCCTCACCGCCCAGGGCATTGCGCTGTCAGTGGAGCGAGCTGAGGCTGCGGGGGAGAGGGAACAGTAGGGGAGGGACCGGGGGCGAGCCTCCTGGGCCAGAAGCTCAGGGGCTGGGCAGTAGTGTCCTCTGGGCCGGATGTGGCTTGCGGGCTGTAGTTTGACCAGCTCTGATAACTCCTGTGGGTGTCATGAGCCACCTGATGGAATTTTTGCTTTTCAGTTAGCTTTGTGTTCTCTTTTTATAAAGAACAGCCCAGGAAATCACTTGCACGCAACTGCACTAAAAGAATATTAAGTTTGCAAAGTCAAACACTCAGAAGTTAGGAAATGCCAGAATTAAGGTTGGCTGTGCAAACTTAATTTGTCTGCCTTGTGCAACTGTATTGTGACTCTTTGATTACATGATCATTTACTGCTTTCTCCCCCACCCCCCAGGACTCCTTCATTCAGTGCACAGGCCGAACCTGCTCTGAGAATGAATCAGGATTGTGAATGGAAGAAGGCTATAGGACCCCCTCTCTCATTTGTTGTAGATATTGAGGGTGCATGTACCTATTGCAGATATTGGGATGACTTTCCCAAAAGGCCCATCCTCTCCTCTGAGAGGACAAAAAGGGGCGGGGGAGTGAAGGTCATAGAGCTGAAATAGTGTGTGTACTGTTTGTGGATAGTGAGACAGGCTGGGCTAGGCCTGCCCAAAGCTAAAGACCTGCCCTCTTAGCTGAGGGAAATGAGCCATTGGACCTAGGTTGCATGCGAGTAATGGGGGATAACAAGTTAAAAAAACAAACAGGGAAGGGAGTGAAGGTCAAAGGGCCAAAACTGTGTACCTGTGGTTCTGGGAGATAGATGGTAGACCTAAGCCTGCCCAGAGCTAAAGGCCCTCCCCATCAACTGGAGGGAAGGGCGGGCCAGTGAACCCAGACCACAAGTTGCAGGGATCAAGAAATGGAAAAAATGATGAGAGTGAAGGTCAGTGGACCAAAACTGTAGTAAATGAAGCAGGGGACCGGAGGAAGGAAGATGATGGTCTCATGGTTAAGGCAATTGAATGCTACCTTGGGCAGCGATTCTATCCCTGCCTCTGTCACACGGGTGTTCTGTGTCATGCTAGGCAAGCTACTTAAACCACATGTTAAAAGTTTGGCCACTAACTGTACGCTCAGATATTTTTTTTTTTTTTGCATGCTCAGTTTGGAACTGTGGGGTCTAATTTGCAAAAGTGCTGATCACTCAGTTGTAGCTGAAGTCCATGGTAGCTGTGCTTTGAACATATGAGGTGCCATGTATTAAGTTTTATTTGAAAAATCATACCCTAGGCACCCAAGCTTAGTGGATGCTTTTGACCTTCATTGTGATTCCATTTTCCCTATCGCTAAAATTAGGATAATTAGATCTGACTAAATAATTGAGTTTAGTGTAGTGGGAGAATGTAAATAATCCATTTGTTTTGGTTTAAAACTGACTTTTTTTTGTTTCTTGCCAAAATGAAAAACCAGAAAACAATTTTGAAATAGTTTTGACTTGATTCAAATGGACAATTTTCTAAACAAAACATTGAGTTGAATGAACACTTCTTTGGGAGAAAATCAGGGTTTTTTTTTTTTTTAGTTGAAACTGTTCAAAAATTGGGGTTAAATTGGTAAATAGTTTTAGTACTCTAAAAATGCATTTTTATTTGTTGAAGAACTTTGTGCAGCTCTTATAATAACACCCACATGAAGTGAGATGGTAATATAGCTTCACAACTGTGAAGCTCGCTGATACTACAGTGAGTGCCATGGAAAAGCCCATGAGGAAACTAATAATTCATTCTTTGGAGCATGATTTGAATGGTGTGCAGTAAAAGCAAGGGGCCACTCATGGCTTTATGGTCTTTGAACAAAATACTGTATAGTTGTTTGTTCATTGAGTTCCATCCATTCTGTGCACTAAGTGAAGGTGGGGTCCTGTGGAAAATAGTATGTGATTATGTAATTAAAGACTGTATCATAATGTATAAACATAAATGCATGCAATTAAAGTTGCGTAGGCACCCTTAATTCTACTATTTAGCTTTTGAGTGCTTGACTTAAGATTGTTCTTTGAATGTGTTTCTTCCTGTTTATATATGCCGGGGGGTGGGGGAACGTGGTGGCCTGTGTGTACACCCTATTACAAACATAAGTGATTTTTACAAGTCACTTAATCTCAAACTATTCAGACTGTTTAAGGCAGTTGCAGATCTTGATAGACCTCTGATTTGGTGTAACTTTAAATTGTGACAGAGTACAAAATCTCTCCTTCCAAAGGGGAGCATAGTAATGTGATCCTATTAAGAGCTAGTTGTAGTGGCTATAACTTTTTTTTTTTTTTTAAAGATAAATTTCTTCCATGTGTAGCTGCTGGGTTTTATTCTGGGATTGCTCATACATGAGTGCTGCATTAATTGTTTAAGGATTTTTTTTTGGCTAGGATAATGTGGAATTCTGGAACTCTACAAGCAGATCTGGCAGTCTTCCATCTCCGCTAACTCTTTCTTAAATCCCATTTGGTAGATATTGAAGTGCATTTTTCAACAGTTTCATTGTAGAATTAGTAGTATAGGTTTAAAGTGACCATGGAGCTTTGAGGAAAAGCAGCTTTAACTAAACCTACTTAATCTATTCTAAATGCAGCTTAGTGCTAGGTAAAGAGAATAAATACTGGAAAACCAGTCCATGAAGTAGAATTAATTCAGAACATATGTTTTTCAGAAAATTATTTGAGACATTTCTGTTCCAAATAGAGTAAACTGGAAATGGAAAGTATTGTGTCCATGGGAACACTTTGAAGTTTTAGTATCCTGAAATGCAGTACATAAATGGTTATAATATGTACTTTATCAAACTTGCAGTCTGCAGCAAATCCAGAGTCCCAATGTGCAAGCATCTCCAGGGAGGATAACACCCAGTTGTCGTCAACTACCAGTCAAGGATATGTTTTACCAGAAGGAAAAATCATGCCGAACACAGTCTTTGTTGGTGGAATTGATATAAGGGTATTTACATGTCTTAACTTTCACATATATTCTGTGGTGGTTGGACTGTTCTTTTTGGGCGGGGAGAGCAGAAAACAGACTTCTTACAGGACTTGGCTGATCCCATGGCATCTACCAGTTTTATGGTATTGCACTGCTGTGAGAGATCTGAGTTCAGTTCCAGTTTTATCCCTTAACTAGGTGAGCAGCACTGAATTGTGCAACAGTGGTGGATGGGTTTGAAAGTGGCTCCTGCTTCTGTAAACCACTTCAAACAGTTGAACACAAGTTTGCAAAAGGAGTTAAGACTTTCTTGTTGTGGCCAGTGATGTATTTTTTTTTAAAGCTAAACAAATTCTGTTCCTTAGATGGATGAAACAGAAATTAGAAGCTTCTTTGCACGATATGGTACAGTGAAAGAAGTGAAGATAATCACTGATAGAACTGGTGTTTCCAAAGGGTAAGTAGAACATGAATGACTTGCCTTGGGTCATTAAAGCCTTTTCTAACCTAGTAAAGTTGATAGCCATAAATCACCAGAGGAAGCAGTACCACATGGAGAGTTGGACTAACCCAACCCTACAACACACTATTAAAATGCTTGAGCCCTGCCTGTATCACTACTTCCAGAAGTGGTGAATTACAGCTAAGCAGTTGGCTCGTATAACTCAGTTTAAGTATAGCTGATTTTGTAAAAAAATAATATGGTATGCTTTAGCTGACTTAATAAATCTTGCTTTTCAGGGGGCATATAGGGCATATAACTGCTGAATTGGTGGAAGCAAAGCTTCAAACTTGCCTTGTCAGCCAAATGCAGCCAGCTTTTGATGGGATGGGATGAAATTCTTATCTTTTTAGCCCAGCTTCTTACGTTATTGTTCACCCAAAAGAATCATGGATCCACTTCCTAGGCATGAACTTTTGGAGCTGGAAAGAACTCTTCTGTCAGCTTCTCTATACCTCTTGCCCCAAACTTTCCCCTGCAAGTTGTGATGTACCCTGGATAACTGGAAGTCTTGGTTATTGGTAATGTGCTAGACAGAAGACTAATTTTGATATAAAACTACTGTATTGTCCATGCTTAATATAATAAACTCCTGTTGCTCTAAGTCTCACATCAACTCTGTGATGGGACCAAATACTATCCCAGTTTCCCAAATTGGGGAATTGAAGACAGAGATGAAGTGAATTGCACCAGGTCGCACCCAGTCTGAAACGAGAATCAAATCTCTTAACTGGATGCTAGCTGGCACCTTGCAATAAATACACCTTCGCATCAGTTTTTGGTTCGCAGAGGCCAATGGAAGGATATAGACTTGGACATGACTATCTTTAGGCATACAGTAACCCAATTTATGCTGTTGAGTCTTGTTCAAAACAGGCTTGTAGGTTGTGCAGTAGTCACACTGAATTTTTTTCCTCTGCAGATATGGATTTGTATCCTTTTTGGACAACGTGGATGTTCAGAAAATAGTGGAAGTAAGTTACTTAGCTATTTGAGGATGTTCATGTTCATATCTGTATTCTGTAACGAAGAATGCAGTATGGTGATTGGTTTGAGGGGGTAATAACAGGAAAATTGAGCTGTCTAAAGGTTAGATGAGAATCTGGACTAGATTAAGTGAATAGGAAGAGGCAAAGATTAAGACTGAGCATTCAAAATAGCTGATTACAATCTTTCTAAAATCACCACTGCTCTTGAAGTAGGATTTTTTTTTTTTACACAGCTTACTTAGCCAAAAATAACAACACATTTTTAAATTTATTGCATGGAAGTGTCCGTTCAAAGTCCATTCTTTCCATTCCTATCTGCCATTCAAACACACTTGAGTAGTTCAGGGCTTCAAGATACACTGACCAAATTATGTAAAAACTGCGCTATTAACCGATAGAAATGACAGAGTACAACAGAACTGTAGCCTCACGGCTGTGAAAAAAGGCTCTAGCAGTGAGACACTAGACTACTAAAAATAGCAGTGTGCTTGAGCAGAGTGGTTTATATACCCTGGGCGTTCAGGTGTGTAGGGAACTCTACTCTTCTAAGCTGTGCCTCACTGTCCACGCTGCTATTTATACTTATGCTAGGTGTGCATGCAGTCGCTGTACTCTACATGCTGCTGTAAATGTAGGTGTACCTTTAGATTGACTTAAAAATAGTTATTGACCTGTCACTGAATCTGAAAGTATAGTAAGGTGTTTTTTCTGTTTTTGTTCTCCTCCCCACTCCAGTCACAAATAAACTTCCATGGTAAAAAACTGAAACTGGGCCCAGCAATCAGAAAACAACAGAATTTATGTAAGTACATCTAGACTGGAACTTTAACTTGTTTCCTCATGAAAGGGTACTGGCTTACATGTAAGATATTAAAGTAATTTGTTTATCTGTGATACTTACAATCTTGCTTTATTAGTATTAAAAGTGTTACAACTAAACTAAAATCTAAGTAATTACCAGTCAATACTGAGACTTTTTTTACGTGGCTTTGGCAAAGAAAGCAAACTGTGATTAATTTTGTACTATCAAAATGCCCCAGCATGTAAATTGCAAACACTGCTGAACTTATCTATTGTCCCGCACTACTTTTTTAATTTAAATGTAAAAAAAAATTCATGGAAACATACATATCTGAACTCACACAAAACCTTAATTTTGGGCCTAAACTGCTGTTAAAACGTTTTGGATCATCTTTCCTTTGTCTCTCTAAACTAGGTGCTTACCATGTGCAACCCAGACATCTGGGTTTTAATCCTCCTGTGCCACAGTTTCATAGCGTGTGGAGTAATCAAAACACAGAAACGTACATGCCTCCCCCAGCTATGATGAGTCCAGTAACTCAGTACGTTCAGGTAAGATTATTTCTTTATGGTCTGATCTTGGATTATAACTGTTCTTCAAAGCACTAGAATGTAACACTTTTGAGCGCCACACTTGCATGGCCTCTGAAATATGTACAATAGGAACTTGAATTTTTGACATTCATACCCCTAAAAATGAAAATCTAGCTGTAACAATAGCAAATAAGCCAAGTGCAGATAGAATTGTCTTCTAAATTGACAGTTCTGCCTGCTTTAGAAGTACTGCCTCAATGTGTCTTTCAAATTAGTCTTCTACTTTATAGAATCTTGATATATGCAGCCAGTTACTAACCCACTATACCACAAAGTACCTCTGTATTGTGGAAGCTTACTTTGTAGTTAAGAAAAACAGTGAGGAGTCCTTGTGGCACGTTAGAGACTAATAAATTTATTTGGGCATAAGCTTTCGTGGGCTAGAACCCACTTCATCCGATGAATGAAGTGAAAAATACAGGAGCAGGTATAAATACATGAAAGGTTGGAGGTTACTTTACCAAGTGTGAGGTCAGTCTAACGAGATAAATCAATTAACAGCAGGATACCAAGGGAGGAAAAATAACTTTTGAAATGGTAAGAGAATGGCCCATTACAGACAGTTGACAAGAAGGTGTGAGTAACAGTAGGGAGAAATTAGTATTGGGGAAATTAAGTTTAGGTTTTGTAATGACCGAACCACTCCCATTCTTTATTCAGGCCTAATCTGATGGTATCCAGTTCGCAAATTAATTCCAGTTCTGCAGCTTCATGTTGGAGTCTGTTTTTTGAAGGTTTTTTGTTGAAGAATTGCCACTTTTAGGTCTGTTTATTGAGTGACCAGAGAGATTGAAGTGTTCTGCTGGTTTTTGAATATTATGATTCCTGATGTCAGATTTGTGTCCATTTATTCTTTTGTATAGAGACTGTCCGGTTTGGCCAATGTACATGGCAGAGGGGCATTGCTGGCACATGATGGCATATATCACATTGGTAGATGTGCAGGTGAACGAGCCCTGGATGGTGTGGCTGATGTGGTTAGGTCCTATGATGGTGTCCCTTGAATAGATATGTGCACAGAGTTGGCACGGGGTTTGTAGCAGGGTTTGGTTCCTGGGTTGGTGTTTTTGTTGTGTGGTGTGTAGTTGCTGGTGAGTATTTGCTTCAGGTTGGGGAGCTGTTTGTAGGCGAAGACTGGCCTGTCTCCCAATGTCTGTGAGAGTGATGGATCGTCCTTCAGGATAAGTTGTAGATCCTTGATGTGCTGGGTTAGTTGAGGGCTGTAGGTGACAGCTAGTGGCATTCTGTTACTTTCTTTATTGGACTTGTCTTGTAGTAGCTGACTTCTCAGTACCCTTCTGGCTCTGTCAGTCTGTTTCTTCACTTCACCAGGTAGGTATTACAGTTTTAAGAACACTTGATAGAGATTCTTTAGGTGTTTGTCTCCATCTGAGGGATCGGCGGAAATGCAGTTGTATCTCAGAGCTTGGCTGTAGACAATGGATCGTGTGATGTGGTCTGGATGAAAGTTGAAGGCATGTAGGTAAGTATAGTGGTCAGTAGGTTTCTGATATAGGGTGGTGTTTATGTAACTATCGCTTATTAGCATCGTAGTGTATAGGACAGGGGTCGGCAACCTACAGCACACGTGCCAAAGGTGGCACGCGAGCCGATTTTTGCCTGGCACACAGCTGCTGGCCGGGGTCCCGGCCACCAGCCCCGCTCAGCATCCTGCCAGCCTGGGGTTCTGTTTACTCCGCCAGCAGGAGGCTGAGCGGGGCCGGCGGCTGGGACCCCAGACTGGCGGCAGGTGTGCCCCCTGGCTCTCCCCTCACCACGCTCGGGTTCTGTGGCTCCCGGGAGTGTGAGCCACCGGGGCGTGGGGCCCTGAGCCTGCTGTGGGAGGGGTGGCGGCGGTGGCTTACACTCCTGGGAGCTGCAGAGCCTGAGCGTGGCGAGAGGGAAGCCGGGGGGGTGCACAGGGACCGCTGCCCGCATGCATCCGCTGCAGGGGAGCACTGGGTTGCAGCCTGGGCAGGTGCGCCCCAGGCTCTCCCCTCACCGCGCTTGGCTCTGCGGCTCCCAGGAGTGTGAGCCACTGCTGCCCCTCCCGCTGCCTCAGCACTCCACATGGAGTTTAGCCTCCATGTGGAGCCAGTGTCTCACTGGCATGGGCATGGTAAGGGGAGTCCCGGGGGGCAGTCAGGGAGCAGGGGGAGGGTTGGTTGGGTCAAGAGTTCTGGGGGTCCTGTCGGGGTGGGGAGTGGTTGGATGAGGTGTGGGAGTCCCAGGAGTCTGTCTGGGGGAGGGGTGTGGATAAGGGTTGGGGCAGTCAGGGGACAGGTAGGGCATAGGGTCCTTGGGGGGCAGTTAGGGTGGGGGGTGTCTCAGGAGGGGGCAGTCAGGGGACAAGGAGGGAGGGGGTTCTGACGGGGGGTGGGAGGGAGTGGATGGGGGCGGAGCTAGGGCAGGGCTCTCCCCTCTCTTTGGTTGTTGAAATATGGTAACCCTAGGTGAGGGGGGAGTCAGGGGGCTCATGGGGGCTGGCGCCCGCATACATCCACTACAGCCTGCAGGAGCCCTTGTGGGGTGCTGGACCGCAGCCTGGGGTGGAGGGGGCCACAGCTGCTCCCTGCTAGCAGCACCGCCACCTTTGCAGGGCTGCTGCCCCCCTGCACCGCGCCAGCCCCTCCAGGCTAGGGCTCGCTGCTGCCGCAAGCGGGATGCTCTGTGCACCCTCTAGGGGAGTTCAGGGGGCAGGGAGGGGGGGAACCTAGTCTGAAGAGCAGCCCCTGGGCACGGCTGGGTCCTGGGCAGGCTGGCCCCTGGGGTCTATAAAGGCTCGTTGGGATTTGCCCCTCAATGAACTGATGTGCAAGGGGACCGGGGGGGTGCAAGGTGGAAGTTTTGCCTAGGGCGCAAAATATCCTTGCACCAGGCCTGCCCCAGGGGGTGCATGCACCGTAGGTTAAGAAACACTGCACTAAACTGATAAGATCTGCATCTTAATTTAGTTTTAAATGAAGCTTCTTAAACATTTAAAAAAAATTGTTTACTTTACATACAACAGTAGTTTATAGACTTATAGAGAGAGACCTTCTAAAAACGTTAAAATGTATTACCGGCACACAAAACCTTAAATTAGAGTGAATAAATGAAGACTCGGCACACCACTTCTGAAAGGTTGCCGACCCCTGGTCTAGGAAGTGGACCTTGTGTGTGGATTGGTCCAGGCTGAGGTTGATGGTAGGGTGGAAATTGTTGAAATCTTGGTGGAATTCCTCAAGGGCCTCTTTCCCATGTGTCCAGATGATGATGTCATCAGTGTAGCGCGAGTGGATGAGAGCTGAGGAAGCATTGTATTTAGGGGGATTGTTGATGATTTCAAATGAAGCTAAAGCATAAGAATGGTCATACTAGGTCAGAACAAAGGTCCATCTAGCCCAGTATCCTGTCTTCTTCTAACTGTGTCCAATGCCAGGTGCTTCAGAGGGAATGAACAGAACAGGTAAACATGAAGTGATCCATCCCTTGTTGCCCATTCCTAGCTTCTGGCAAAGCAAAAATCTTCAGCCTGGCAATGCTACAGAATGGAGCAAGAAAAGGGAATGGGGGAAGTAACCTAGCTTATAAGAGATCTTGGGTAGTTTGGAGGTTGCTCCCAAAGCACACAATTCTTCACATAACACTTGAGCTGAGAAACTTATTTGAAAGATCTTCTTGATTTTCACTTGAGAGTAAGTTAGAGGCCTAGTGTACAGCATCCCTTTTATTAACAAGGTATGGAACAGCAAAGCTGGCTCTGTCAACACTTTCTCCGGGCAAAACAGTTTGTTTGCTTCTGGATTGGTACAGTACCTTTCTGTAAAACACAAATATTGTGCTCACTTCTGTAAGACATACCATTATTGTGGGCATGACCAATATCACCATTTAAGTGATATCTTTATACATCTAATGAGGGGAAATGGAATGCATGCTCATACATGTCTACGCAGTTGTCTTCTAAGCTGTCATCATGCGTCGTTCCCTCCCAACACCACATTGGGAGGATCCCCTAATAGCTTTTCTTCTCACCTCCACCAAACCCCATTGCCTACTAAATATGACCAAATCTAATATTTATTGTAAACAGGCATGCAACCCATGGTGAGTTAAGAAAATAACTTACTAAAGGTAAAATACTTGGTAAATGTGCACTGAGTTGGCCCTAAAATGTGAAGGAAATCTGGGGAATGGGAATAATTCTAATACCTCCTATGCTGAAATAGTTTAAGTAGACTGGAAGGGATTTAGCATCAAACAAGAGCTGTAACAAGCCAAAAATAAACTCTGTAAAATCTTACCTCAGTTTTCCAGTTACGGGTTCTCAAATCTCATTGCACCGTGACTCCCTTCTGACAACAAATTACTTCATGACCCCAGGAGGGGAGACTGAAGCTTGAGCCCCAGGTGGGGGGTCAGAGCCGAAGACCAAGCCCCACTGCCCTGGGGAGTGGGCCTGTAATCTGAGCCCTACCAACCAGGGCTGAAGCCCTTGGGCTTTGTCCCTGAACAGTGGGGCTATGACTTTGGCTTCAGCCCCAGCAAGTCTAACGCCAGCCCTGGTGACCCCATTAAAACAGAGTCGCAACCCATTTTGGGCTCCTGACCCACAATTTGAGAACTACTGTTCTAGATAAACCTTTAGTTAAAGGAGAGTAGGGGGAGGATTTTAAGAAATCAAGTAGTGGAACACTATTTGGGGGGGCAGATATTTCATTCTAACTCAACTGCTTGAAACCTTGCATATCTTCTGAGAGCACAAACTACTTCAGACTTCTGTTGATTTTAAACTATTGGAAGTGAGTTGTTTACTTTGCCTAAACTCAGAATCTGGTTAAAATAAATTCATTGTTAGAAGCAACTACTTCCATTCCTGTTCAAATGCAACTCACAACTAAGGGCTTGTCTATACAAATGTTTAGTGCACAGAAAGCTAGTGTGAGTTAGATTATTTACACGCCAACTTGCTGCAAACTCAGTATTTGTAGAGATAAGCTCTAAGGAAAGTTCTGTTAGTAGGTGTATGTTAAAAGTCCCATTGAGGCTCAGTGGGTCTACAGTGGGGATGTCCTGTATGGAAACTGCTCCAGTGCAGTGAAAGCCACGGAGTGCAGCTTGGTGGGATATGATAAACAATGGCCACACAGGATGTTACTGCACAGCAGGTTGGTGTGCTGTAGATTCACACCATGGCTTGCCACTCTATAGGTAGCTGTGTAGACAGTCCTTAAGCTCCCTTTTGAAAATAGGTCTTAGATGTTTAGGATGTGTCCACACTGTGATCAGAGGTGTAACTACTGGCTCTCATACACATACCCATGCTAGCTGTCATCGAGCTTATGTGCTAAAAATAGCATGTAGCTATGACTGTGTGGGCTAGCCACCCTGTGTAAACCTGACTCCCCGCAGATGTATTTGGGCAGCTAGCCTATGCCGCTGCCCACGTAGCTGTGGAAGCTATTTTTAGTGTGCTATCTCAATCAGCTGGTGCTGGTAGGTTTACCAGAGCTGAAAATTTATACCCTGGTTGCAGTGTAGATGTACTTTACCTAATCTCTTTAACCTATGAAATGCAAAAAAAAAATTTTTTTTTCCAGGCATACCCTTATGGGTCACAAGCTGTACTGATACAACAGCAAGTTCCTGTAGGATACCAGCCTGCCTACAACTATCAGGTACATATTTTAAAAAATGGCTTAATTGATCACAAAAATTAATTGTGAATCAGAATATCTAAACATTCTGATGTCTAGATGTTGGACCTCAGTTTGTTGGTTCAATGCTTTTTTTTCCCCCACCAAATCTTTCTCCAGTTGACTTGATAAATTCTTTGTTTTAGGGCTGTCGATTAATCGCAGTTAACTCACGCGATTAACTAAAAATGAATCCTGATTAATTTTTTTTAAAATGTGATTAATCTCCATTATAATAGCACTATTAATAAACAATTGAAATGTATTTTATATTTTTGGATGGTTTTTCTACATTTTCAAATATATTGATTTCAGTTACAACACAGAATATGAAGTGTACAGTGCTCACTATTTTTTTATTACAAATATTTGCACTGTAAAAATGAATTGAAAAATACTATTTCGTTTATCACCTCATACAAGTACTGTAGTGAAATATCTTGTGAAAGTGCAACTTACAAATGTAGATTTTTTTTTCCTTTTTGTTACATAACTGCACTCATAACAATCTAAAACTTTAGAGTCTACAAGTCCACTCAGTCCTTATCTTGTTTGTCTTTGGGATTGGCTAAACAAGTTTGTTTACATTTACAGGCTGCCCACTTCTTGTTTACAATGTCACCTGAAAGTGAGAACAGGTGTTTGCAAGGCACTTTTGCAGCTGGTGTTGCAAGGTATTTACGTGCCAGATATGCGTTCAGATACCCCTTCATGCTTCGGAAACTATTCTAGAGGACATGCTTCCATGCTGATGATGCTCATTTAAAAAATTATGCATTAACTACATTTGTGACTGAACTCCATCGGGGAGAATTGTATGTCTCCTGCTCTGTTTTACCCACATTCTGCCATATATTTCATGTTATAGCAGTCTCGGATGATGACCCAGCACATGTTGTTCATTTTAAGAACACTTTCACTGCAGATTTGACAAAACGCAAAGAAGGTACGAATGTGAGATTTCTAAAGATAGTTACAGCACGCAACCCAGAATTTAAGACTCTGAAGTGCCTTCCAATATCTGAGAGGGGTGAGGTGTGGAGCACGCTTTCAGAAGTCTTAAGTCTCTGATATGGAAACTACAGGACCCAAACCACCAAAAATCAACCTTTTACTGATGGCATCTGACTCAGATGATGAAAATGAACATGCGTCAGTCTGCACTGCTTTGGATTCTTATCGAGCAGAGTTCATCATCAGCATGGATGCACGTCCTTTGGAATGGTGGTTGAAGCATGAAGGGACATACGAACCTTTAGTGCACCTGGCATGTAAATATCTTGCAATGCCGGCTGCAACAGTGCCATGCAAACACCTGTTTTCCCTTTCAGGTGACATTTTAAACAAGAAGCGGGCAGCATTATCTCCTGCAAATGTAAACAAACTTGTTTGAGCGATTGGCTGAAGTAGTAGTAGGACTGAGTGGACTCAGAGGCTCTGTTTTACATTGTTTTGTTTTTGAGTGCAGTTATTTTTGTACATAATTCTACATCTGTAAGTTCAACTTCCATGATAAAGAGATTACACTACAGTACTTGTATTGGGTGAATTGAAAAATACTGTTTTGTTTTTTACAGTGTAAATATTTGTAATAAAAATAAATATAAAGTGAGCACTGTCCACTTTGTATTCTGTTGTAATTGAAATCAATAGATTTGAAAATATAGAAAACATCCAAAATATTTCAATAAATGGTATTCTATTAACAGAATGATTAATCATGATTTTTTGATTGACAGCCCTACTTTGTTTAAAAATAGATGAATACTGGCAACAGTCACACATTCTGGGAATTTTCTGCTGGGTTGCATGGCTGTTCAGAAACTGTTTGCCAGTAAACAATAGACAACTGATGATGTTGCTAAATATTCTGATGAGAGAGGGCAGGAGTTCTCCAGACCATTATCTGGCTTAACCAGGAGCTCATCAATGATCTGAAACTCAAGAGTCCTACAAAAAGTGGAAACTAGGTCAAATTACAAAGGATGAATATAAACAACACAAATATGTAGGGACAGAATTAGAAAGGGCCAGGACAAAATGAGATTAAACTAACTAGAGATGTAAAGGGTAACAAGAAAACATTCTATAAGTACATTAGAAGCAAGAAGATGACCAAGGACAAGCGTAGGCTTATTACTAAATGAGGGATTGGGGGAGAGGGGAACAATAACAGAAAATTGTGGAAATGGCAGAAGTATTAAACAAATTTTTAGTTTCAATTTTCACCAAAAAGGTTGGTTAGTGACTGGATGTTTAACATAGTGAATGGCAGTAAAAATGAGGTAGGATCAGAGGTTAAAATAGGGAAAGAACAAGCTAAAAATTACTTAAACAAGTTAGATGTCTTCAAGTCACCAGGGCCTGATGAAATAAATCCTAGAATACTCAAGGAACTGACTGAGGAGATAATTGCTAATCATAGAATCATAGACTTTAAGGTCAGAAGGAACCATTATGGTCATCTAATCTGACCTCTTGCGCAATGCAGGCCACAAAATCTCACCCACCTACTTCTGTATCAAACCTGTGTCTGAGCCATTGAAGTTCTCAAATCATGGTTTAAAGACTTCAAGGTGCAGAGAATCCTCCAGCAAGTGACCCATGCCCCATGCTGCAGAGGAAGGCAAAAAAAACCCAGGGCTTCTGCCAATCTTCCCTGGAGGAAAATTCCTTCCTGACTCCAAATATGGCGATCAGCTAAACCCTGAGCATGTGGCAAGACTCGCCAGCCAGACACCCAGGAAAGAATTCTCTGTAGCAATTCAGATCCCACCCCATCTAACATCCCATCACAAGCCATTGGGCATATTTTACCGCTAGTAGTCAAAGATGAATTAATAGCCTAATTTTGGCAATCCCATTATACCATCCCCATCATAAACTTATCAAGCTTAGTCTTGAAGCCAGATATGTCTTTTGCCCCCACTACTCCCCTTGGAAGGCTGTACCAGAACTTCACTCCTCTGATGGTTAGAAACCTTCGTCTAATTTCAAGTCTAAACTTCCTGATGGCCAGTTTATATCTATTTGTTCTTGTGTCCACACTGGTACTGAGCTTAAATAATTCCTCTCCCTCCTTGGTATTTATTCCTCTGATATATTTATAGAGAGCAATCGTATCTCCCCTAAGCCTTCTTTTGGTTAGACTAAACAGGCCAAGCTCTTTGAGTCTCCTTTCATGTGACAGGTTTTCCATTCCTCAGATCATCCTAGTAGCCCTTCTCTGAACCTGTTCCAGTTTGAATTCATCCTTCTTAAACATGGGACACCAGAACTGCACACCGTATCCTAGATGAGGTCTCACCGGTGCTTTGTATAACAGTCCTAACACCTCCTTATCTGTAGTGGAAGTACCTCGCCTGATGCATCCCAAGATCACATTAGCTTTTTTCACAGCCATATCACACTGGCAGCTCATAGTTATCCTGTGATCAACCAATACTCCGAGGTTCTTCTCCTCTTCTGTTACTTCCAACTGATGCCTCCCCAGCTTATAACAATAGTTCTTGTTGTTAATCCCTAAATGCATAACCTTGCACTTTTCACTGTTAAATTTCATCCTGTTACTATTACTCTAGTTTAGAAGATCTGGATGACCTTGCTATATGATATCCCAGTCCTTCTCTGTATTGGCAATACCTCCCAGCTTTGTGTCATCCGCAAACTTTATTAGCACATTCCCACTTTTTGTGCCAAGGTCAGTAATAAAAAGATTGGTCTCAAAACCGATCCCTGAGAAACTCCACTAGTAACCTCCCTCCAGCCTGACAATTCACCTTTCAGTATGACCCGTTGTAGTCTCCCCTTTAACCAGTTCCTTATCCACCTTTCAGTTTTCATATTGATCCCCATCTTTTCCAATTTAGCTAATAATTCCTCATGTGGAACCGTATCAGATGCTTTACTGAAATCGAGCTAAATTAGATCCACTGCATTTCCTTTGTCTAAAAAATCGGTTACCTTCTCAAAGAAGGAGATGATCAGGTTGATTTGGCACGATCTACCTTTTGTAAAACTGTTGCATTTTGTCCCAATTACCATTGACCTCAATGTCCTTGACTACTATTTCCTTCAAAAAATTTTCCAAGACCTTGCATACTACAGATATCAAACTGACAGGCCTGTAGTTGCCTGGATCACATTTTTTTCCCTTTCTTAAAGATAGGAATTATGTTAGCAGTTCTCCAGTCATACAGTACAACCCCTGAGTTTACAGATTCATTAAAAATTCTTGCTAATGGGCTTGCAATTTCATGTGCCAGTTCCTTTTAATATTCTTGGATGAAGATTATCTGGCCCCCCTGATTTCGTCCCATTAAGCTGTTCGAGTTTGGCTTCTACCTCGGGAGTGGTAATATCTACCTCCATATCCTCATTCCTATTTGTCATCCTAGCATTATCCCTAAGCTCCTCATTAGCCTCATTAAAGACTGAGGCAAAGTATTTGTTTAGATATTGGGCCATGCCTAGATTATCCTTAACCTCCACTCCATCCTCAGTGTTTAGCGGTCCCACTTCTTCTTTCTTTGTTTTCTTCTTATTTATATGTCTATAGAACCTTTTACTGTTGGGTTTTAATTCCCTTTGCAAGGTCTGACTCTACATAGCTTTTAGCCTTTCTCACTTTATCCCTACATGTTCTGATCTCAATAAGGTAGCTTTCCTTGCTGATCACTCAGCCTACAAGGAATGGAAGATCGTTCTGCTTTTTCTTAATCACCTCTCTGAGATGCTTGCTCATCCAGCTTGGTCTACAACTCCTGCCTATGAATTTTTTCCCCTTTCTTGGGATGCAGGCTTCTGATAGTTTCTGCAACTTTGACTTGAAGTAATTCCAGGCTTCCTCCACTTTAGATCCCTAAGTTCTTCAGTCCAATCCACTTCCCTAACTAATTTCCTTAATTCTTTAAAGTTAGCCCTTTTGAAATAAACCCTAGTCGCAGATCTGTTTTTGTTTCTTTCCATTTAGTTTCAACTGAATTAGCACATGATTGCTCAAACCAAGGTTGTCCCTTACAACCATTTCTTCTATGAGGTCCTCATTACTCACCAAACCCAAATCTAAAATGGCATCCCCTCTTGCTGTTTCAGCAACTACTTGGTGAAGGAATCCATCAGCTATCGCATCTAGGAAAATCTGAGCCCTATTATTATTACTAGCATTTGTCCTCCAGTCTATATCTGGGAAGTTAGTCTCCCATGATCACACAATTCCCATTAATATTTAGTTCATTAAAAAGGTCTCTGTCCATATCCAAATCGGATCCTGGTGGACTATAGCACACCCCAAGCAGGGGAGGTGCTAATAGCTTTCTTCCCCAATGTGATGTTTGCCCAGACAAACTGTGTCTTATCCATTCCATCCCTTCTTCTTTCTTTACAGTCTACCTCATAATTGTTATACAATGCTACTCCACCACCTTTGCCTTTATTTCTGTCTTTCCTAACCAGCACATATCCTTCAATACCTGTACTCCAGTCATGACTTCTATTCCACCATGTTTTTGTTATCCCTATAATATCCGGTTTCACTTCCTGCACCAGTAACTCTAGTTCCTCCGTTTTGTTACCTAGACTCCTCACATTGGTGTACAAACATCTTAATTTTTGCTGTTTGGCATCACTCACATTCTTTACCTGATTAGGCCCAGACATTCTACCGCCAGTATCACCTATTAGAATTGTATCTACAGTACCCTTCCTCTGTATGTCCATTCTCTTACCCATGACAGTATCCTTTCTTGCTTTGTTTTCTTCCCCCTCAATGTTAAATTCTGGCGTGGAGATTACCTGGACATCTCCCCCAAATTCCTAGTTTAAACCTCTCTTAATCAGTTGTGCCAGCCTCCATCCTAGAAGTCTATTTCCCTCCCTACTCAGGTGAAGTCCATCCCAAGAGAACAGTCCTCTGTCCATGAATGCTTCCCAGTGGCCATACATCCCAAAGCCCTCCTTATAGCACTACTGCCTGAGCCATCTGTTGATCACCATAATATTGTCACACCTTTGTTGCCCTTCTCTAGTAACAGGCAGAATCCCATTGAAGATCACCTGAGCCTCGATTTCCTTAAGTGTCTTCCCCAGCCTGGCATAGTCTCCCTTGATACGTTCCAGTGAGAATCTAGCCGTATCATTTGTTCCCACATGAAGGACAATACGGATTCTTTCCCGCTCCCGATAGGATCCTCTTCAGCCTCAGGTCCACATCCCTTATCTTAGCACCCGGCAGACAGCACACCCTTCTGTTCGCTGGATCAGCTCTGGTTACAGACCTGTCTATTCATCTCAGTAAGGAGTCCCCAATCATGTAGACCTGCCTTTTCCTGGTGACAGTGCGATTCTCCAGTGTATCCCCTGTTCCCTCTGGCTGCAAGTCCTCTCGATTCCTATTCACCCTGCAGTCCTCTGCAACCCATCCCGTATCCTCCTGGGGTTCATGTTTGGTATCCTTTCCATTGACTCTTCCCCTCTCCTTATAGGGCTAGCTGCTCTCCTCTTCTTCCTTGCCCTTTCACCTTCAGCGACCACCTGCTGTGCCCCTTCTCCATTTTCCAACTCCGCAAACCTGTTCCTGAGCGCTATTGCTCCTTCACTAGCCCATCTTTTCCTCTGCCTGGTTCACTTGGTCACATGCTTCCACCATCCACTTTCCTCACCCAGCAGTCTCCCTTCAGAGTTCTTTGGTCCTGCTTCCATCTGCAAGTCTGAGCTTTTCCCTTCGGCCTCATCATGTCTTTGCTCCATCCTCTGCTCGAACCCCCTTCTAAACTCGACCAGAGTTTCCACCTGCATCTGCAATCCTCTGATCTTTTCTTCCATCAGCTCTATCAGGCAGCACTTCATGCAGACAAAACTCTTTTCAGGTACCCCCTCCAGGATCATGTACGTGCCGCAGCTTCCACATCCAGTCATCCTCATTGTGTCTTCTGCTGCTTGGGTCACTACAACTGCTGCCTTTGTATCTGTCATAGGCTTCCCACCTAAACTCTGTAAATCTGGGAAACACAAACCAACCCAAAACACCACCACCCACAGCAAAACAAACCCCCAACAAGAACCAAGACACTGCTAGAACAGTGACCCCTTCAGTAGCCTGTGTGTTCCTCTGCCTGCCTCTCTTAGTCTTCCCGAACACTCCCCCTGTAAACTCCGCTGTTTACAGCTCTATTTGCTGGCTCCTGTGCCGCTGCAGCTATCTATGGCACAGATATCTTCAAAAAGTCATGGATGATGGGAGAGATCCCATCAGAGTGCCACTGTATTTGCCCTTTTCCAATCCATAAAAAGGCAATAAGGACAACCCAGGGAATTACAGACCAGTCAACTTAACTTCAGTACCCAGAAAGATAATGGAGCAAATAATTTAAGCAATCGATTTGCAAATACCCAGGAGAAAGTAAGGTGATAAGTAACAGTCAGCATGAATTTGGCAAGAACAAATTGTGTCAAACCAACCTAATAGCTTCCTTTGATAGAGTAAGACTTTAGTAAGGCTTTTAATATTGCCTCGCATGACCTTCTCATAAACAAACTAGGGAAATACAGTCTACATGGAGCTAATATAAGGTGGGTGCATAACTGTCTGGAAAACAACTACTCTCTGGGAATAATCAGTGGTTCACACAATCAAGCTGGAAGGGCATATCAAGTGGGGTCCCACAGGCGTCAGTTCTGGGTCCAGTTCTGTTCAATATCTTAATGATTTAGATAATTACAGAGAGAGTACACTTATAAAGTGTGGATAATACCAAGCTTGGAGAGCTTGCAAGTGCTCTGGAGGATAGGATTAAAATTCACAATGATCAGACCACTTAGAAAGGAACAATCAGTTGCATACATACAAAATGGGAAATGACTGCCTAGAAGGAGTACTGAGGAAAGGGATCTAGGGATTATAGTGGATTCCCATCTAAATATGAGTCAACAGTTTAAAAAAAAAAAAGGGGACAAACGTTATTCTGGGATGTATTTAGCCAGGAGTGTTGTAAGCAATACATGAAAAGTAATTCTTCTGCTCTGTTCTGCGCTGATTAGACCTCAGCTAGAGTATTGTGCGCAGTTCTGAGAGCTACGTTTCAGGAAAGAGGTGGACAAATGGGAGGAAGTCCAGAGAAGAGCAACAAAAATGATTAAAGGTCTAGAAAACATGACCTATGAGGGAAGATGGGGGGAAAAAAATTGGGTTTGTTTAGTCTAGAGAAGAAGACTGAGGCGTGGGAAGACATAACAGTTTTCAGGTACATAAAAATTTGTTATGAGAAGGAGGTTATTTAAAAAAAAAATTCCCTTTAGGATAGGACAAGAAACAATGAGCTTAAATTGCAGCAAAGGCGATTTAGGTTGGACATTAGGAAAAGCTTCCTAACTGTCAGAGTCTGTAAGCACTGGAATAAACTGCCTAGGGAGGCAGTGGAATCTCTATCACTGGAGATTTTTAAGAGCAGCGCACACACACACTCTCTCACTTGTTCAGCCATGAGTGCAGGGGCTGGACGAGAAGACCTCTTGCTCCCTTCCCATCCTATGAGTCTATGATGCAAGCAATTTGGTGAGGAAGCTTCAGTAACTGCTTGGGAATAGGTAAACAGTCTGCACAGCAGTGTGGATAAAAATGGCTTTTTAAAAAAAACCCCTGACTTAAATGCATATTTTCTTAAAAAACAAAAACTCCCTAAACTTACTGTAATCCTGTTTAAATAAAAATATTCAAGCATACATACTTGCTGCTGAAATGTCAGACTACTGAACAGCTAGAAGTCACTGGCTAAGCAACTGGAACCAGTTGTTTGGTTTAGCACTTGAAATAATTCAGATCACTAACTGCCGCTAATTGTTTCTTTAGTAAATCAGTTTTAAATGCTCAAACAAGATTTGATAAGCTTTTATAATGTATCCGCACATCTAATGTAACTTTTTTTTAAAAAAAAAGCTGTTTTGTCAATATTTATGAATGCCAGTTGCCATACAAATGCGGTTTTACACACTACATGAGTAAAATTAATCATGTAGTACTTGCGAATGTAATCCATTTTCTAACACAGAAGGTAAAAATTGAGAATCAGACTTTATTTAGGAAAACTTCTGTACAAATTCAAAACAAGATTAAACTGATTAGTTTAAATCATGTTCCCTAGTTCCTGATTTAAATTGCTTTCATTTAAATAAAATCACCCTGACCTACAGTAAAGAAGTAGGCAATGCAATGTGGTGGTAAAACTTACTACATACTTAATCAAAATACTAAGGACTGAATACCTGTTCTCCATAAATACCATGACAGATGTCAAGAATAACATGTGCTTGGGTAACACACACTGGGCTACAGGCTTTGTGTGTAGCTTGTTTTTGCACGTAGAACTGACCTCAAGCACCTCATGCTCTTGCCAAACAGGGTGTGGTATTCTAACTTGCCTATTGCATTATTTTAAAAAGTTTGTAGAGTACTTCAGTTGAACTTGGTACAATTTGAACTTGGTACAATTTAAACTGATAACGTGGCTTTCTTAAAAATGTAAAATATTCTGCTTGGTGAAGGGATATTAATCTAGTTGTGGGCCTTACATGCTCTATTCAAGCTAGGCTGCAAATATCTTCACCAAATGCTTTTAAAGGTGACATGCGAAGGAAAAAGAAAAATGGGTTTGAGCCCTCTTTGCATTCTTCAACTATAAAGAATGCCAAAAAGACAATTTGAGAAGCAAGGTGATCAAAATATATATGTGTGTGTGTGTATAATCTTTAAAAATATTTGGATCGTCATGTCTGGTTTTCCCTGGATTTGCTAAAAGATTGGCGATTTCATATATGTACTGTGAGCTTTTTCACCTTTTAACTGAGAGTCAGGGGTATTGTCTTTTTAAGAGACCTCTTCTAAGAGTTTCTCGGCCATTTGAGTTATAGGAAAGTTTTTTAAAGTCTAATTTTAAAAACACCCTCTATTACTTAGCTTTCAGCCTTAACATAAATAATACTTCCTGCCAAAGAATGTATCTGATACCAGGAAGTGAGCATCCCTATCCTGAGAGTCTTGAAGTTCAGCTGTGTCTGCACCCACAGATCAGTGGCTTAATCAAAGCTATCTACAGGATGGCTAGAGTTCTGTGTAAAGAGTCATAATCTAATCAAGATTATTAGTCAAAATGCTGAATTTAATGGCGCAGGCCCCTATAGTTCTTCTGAGCGCCACAAATTACTTTGCTCAGGTTGTTAAAATTGATCAGTGATTGGTGGGGCATCCAGCATCACTAGTCACTCAGGAAAAAATTTAGGATTTAGTGTTGTTTTGTAAAGCACTCTTGGTAATTGGCTACCTTGCAGAGCCTTTCTACCATTTCTGAAAGAGAGCACAACGCAGATCCTGATGCAAATACCTGCTCAACAATATATTATGTTGGGGTGGCCAAATTTTTCTGAGCTGCATACAACAATCTTCAGTTTTAGAGCCAGCAGGTGCCTGCTGGGGCTTGGGGCTTCAGCCCTGCTCCTGCTGGAGCCCCAGCAGGTACCCCCTGCAGGGCTGAAGCCCCACGACCACCCACCCCCATCCCCCTGTGCAGAAGCTGCTACCTGCAAGGCAGAGGTCCTAAGCTTCCCCCCAACCCCCCCTCCCCCCGCCCAGTCTGAGAGGTGGAGAATGTGGGAGGGCAGCAGGGGGAACTCCATGAGCCACACTTTAACTGTAAAAGATACGCCTGGGGGGCATTCTGTGACCAAAAAATAAAAATTCTGTGCACAATATTTTAAAATTCTGCACATTTTATTTGTCAAAGTAAAGCTACCTCATCACACACTTTCAATTATTTTGGTAATTTATTTAAAAATGCCTAGCCAAATATGTCTGTAACAATACAGACACACCCACACTCACTCTCTTTCTCCCTCCCTCTCTCTCAAGAGTAGAACGTTAAAGAAACCCCTGTGACACCCAGTTCCTGTTTCTCTGCCCACTCCTCTCTTCCTGAGCCCAGCTGGGAGGCTAGACCAGGGGTCTCAAACTCAAATGACCCCGAGGGCTGCATGAGGACTAGTGCATTGGCCCGAGGGCCGCATCACTGACACGCCCCCTTGCTGCCCCTGGCCCCGCCCCTGCCCTGTCTCTTCTCCACCTCCTCCCCTAAGCGCGCGCAGTTTTAATAAATATATACACTCAGTAATGCACCTCACTCAAAGGACAAAACACGCACTTAGATTTACTGCCTAAGGCTCTGGGAGGGAGTTTGGGTGGGGGAGGGGGTCTGGAGTACAGGCCCTGGGCTGGAGTTTGGGTGGGGGAGGGGGTCTGGAGTGCAGGCTCTGTGCTCGGTGCAGGCTCCAGGCTGCGGCAGGGGGTGGGGGTGCAGGCTTTGGGACGGAGTTTGGGGATAGGAGGGCGTGCAGGGGTGAGGGCTGTGGGGCTGAGGGTGAGGGGTTTGAGGCATTGGAGAGGCTCGGGGCATTGGAGAGTCTCAGGACTAGGGCAGAAGGGCACCCTGCCCTGGCCCTAGTGTAGGGGGGCGCTAGGACCCTGCGGCAGCAGGTGATGCCGGAAGCCGGCATAGCGGAGGAGTGGAGTCAGCGTGAGCTCCCGGGCGGTGAGGGGGCAGCAAGTGGGGGCTGGTAGACACTGGGGGGAGGCGCGTGGGGGCGGCAGGTGGGGCCAGGGGAGAGACCCGGCCCCAAACATTGGGGAGCAGCGCGCGGGGAGCTTAGGCACAGAAAATAACTCGGGGAGGGGGACGGGGGTGAGGGGAGTTTGGCGGCGACAGGAAGTAACTGGGGGAGCTCCGCGGGCCGCAGGGAAGAGCTCCGAGGGCCGCATGTTTGAGACCCCTGGGCTAGACACTCACAATCTCTTCTCTCCCCCACCCAGAGGGCAGATGCCTCCCCCCACTCAGATATCTGCACCTCTCCCCCCAAAGGCCAGCCACAGGGCCCCCCAGCCCAGATTGCCACACCCCCTCCCCTGCCAGAGTCCAGCTATGGTCCCCCTAGCCCAGCCATTCCCCACCCTCACCCTCCAGAGCCCAGGGATCCAGAGGGAGAAACAGCCTGATGCTCGGTCCCAGGCTTGCATGGAGTTTCCTGCATGCCACCCTCTCCTTCCCTCAGGGCATGCTGGGAACTGCAGCTGCCAGGAACCCTCTAGCATTCTCTCCCTCTCCCCAGCAGTGTCTTCTATGTGTGAGCTGGCCCCTAGTGGTGTCACTTCAGCCCATTTCTGTGGGGGAAAGGAAATTCTGTGCATACAATGTTAATTTCTAAAGTGAGCAGTGGCACAGAGCACCCTTAGGAGTAAAAAGAACTGCATATGGCTTGTGAGCCACAGTTTAGCCACCCCTGTATTATGTCAACAGGCAAGAGGGTACCTACAACTCCTTTGTCAAGAAACTGTTATGCCCTTAACATAGTTCTCATGGACCTTATAGATCTGTCATTTGTTCCCTTATCCAAGGCACTCTACCACTTCACCATTAAAACAACCTTCCTGATAGCTATCACCTCAGCCAGAAGTGTCGGTGAAACTCAAGCACTAATGGTATATCCTTCTCAGACAAAGAATCCTGTGGCACCTTATAGACTAACAGATGTTTTGGAGCATGAGCTTTCGTGGGTGAATACCCACTTAGTCTGGATCTGTAAAACTTGCATCCGACGAACACGGCTACCCCTCTGATACTTCTCAGACAGTATTCCAAAGTGTGGTGCTGAGATCATAGCCTAAATTCCTTACAAGGTGCTGGCCGACTTTAATTTAAACCATGCTCTCAATCTCAGTTTTCGTCTCCAAACCCTATTCAAACGTAGGGAAGCCAAATTGCACACCCTATCTTCAGAGCCTTTCTTTATTGACTAGCTAGCACAAACCCCTTCAGCTTGCCTGGGAGAGACTCCTGTACAGGAAATCTGCAGAATAGCCTCATGGAGTTCCATTTCTATTTTTACAAAATATGCCCTACATTTGGCATCTAAGTCAGATTACAAATTTTGGAGAACAGTTTTGCAATCTGTATTTAGTTAGATATAAATAGAACTCCTCAAACCTCCTCCTCTTCCCCCCCGCCCGACTTGCTTTGGAACCTGCTAGAACTCAAATCTACATGGACAAAGACTGAGAGCACAGTTCCTTATAGTTAAGGCTAAGATTTTGTCATGCATATTTTTAGTAAAAGTCATGGACAGGTCATGGGAAATAAAGGAAAAATTCATGGAAGCTTCTGACCTATCCTGACTTTTACTAAAAATATGCATGACAAACATTGGGAGCTGTGGGGGGTCGTCCTGCGGGGGGGTCTGGCTCAGACTTCAAGGGTCCCCCTGCCACCTGTGGCTGGGAGCTCCTGGGGCATCCCTGCTGCCCATGGTGGCTGGGAGCTCTTGAGGGTACCCCGCAGTTTCCAGCCCCCACGTGTGGGGGGGGGACCCTGCAGCTCCTAGGTGCTGTGGGCTGAACTCATGCAGGTCTCTGGAAGTTAAGGACTCTATGACTTCCATGACCTCCGTGACAGACTCGCAGGCTTACTTATAGTTACTGTGGCTTAAGATGTCTAGTCTGTGTAGCTCCCTGACCTAGCCTCTATCCCTGTGCTTTTGGAGTTCATGTTCGCTGGGGTTCTGAATTAGAGAGGGAAGTGAGAAGCGGTAAGGGCTGCACTACCCTACGTATCTTCATGGGGCATGCATGAGGAGACAATGCTGAGGGTCAACAGGTTTGAATTGGTGTGCATGAGCACCACAATTGTGGTCACTCACACACTTACCTCCAGGAACTGCAGTTATTGTAAGTGTTCTTTGCACAAGTCAAGATAAAGGATAATTCTTATTTATTAAATCTTTAAGGTTCCACCACAGTGGCCTCCTGGGGAGCAAAGGAATTATGTTATACCTCCGGTAAGGTGATAAAACTTAGTGCATGAAACTTCAACCTTCTTGTCTGAGTGGTGGTCTGCATCTTAACACTTGTAAGCAAAATCAAACTTTTATTGGTGCAAAATTGCTCTGCAAAGAGTAGACCTCTCTGGATTAAATGCTGACAGTGGTACTTGTGACTGATATTGCTGATTGGTAAGTCTTGGTTTAGGGTTTCATACTTGCATGGAAGCTCTCTTAAGGAAGAGTTTCTTGGGAGAACAAAAACAAGTTTCATTTCTTTTTTCTCCATATTCTCCCAATTAACCCCCTGGGAGAGTTCTAAGGCTCTAAAATAACATAATTTGAACTACTCCTTTTCATGGAAAATTAGAGGGGATAAAATGGTAGCCTTAACTTTTTTCTTCAAGACCTGTACAACGAGGACTTTACTACTGCTTATTGATTGTTCCAATTTTTTTGAAAGGCTCTCTGATAATGTATAATAAAGCAGACGCTTGTAGTATTTCTGAAAGTGTCTACAAATTGCTGAATCTGGTTCCTTCCAAACCCTACTGAAGCAAGATAGACTATAGTATCTCTGCCAAATTGAATGGACTGGCAACAGTGATTGGAAGCCATCAGCTCCAACTCTCAAAGAAAGGTAACTTTCCATGGCTTTGCAGAAGTGACAAAACATGTAATTCTTACTCTTATTTTCCTTTTAGAGACCTGTAAGAATTTTATTCTACTTGTATAAAACCTGAAACTTGAATCACTGTCCACATTTAATCCAGATGTATTTTTTTTCCCCGTTGGAGGGTCTGACATGACTTCCCTTTAGGAATAATTATTTTAGTGCAATGAATAATTTGGCCATGATTTGAAATTGTGCTGCTTGAGTATATGGATAGGATATGTGCACAGTGGAATTAGACACTGGCGGCTGGCCTGTACCAGCTGACTTGAGCTTGTGAGGCTTGGGCTAAGGGGCTGTTTAATTGCAGTTGTAGGTATTGGGGCTTGGGTCTGAGCTTGAACGTCTACACCAAAATTTAAACAGTCTCTTTAGCCTGAGCTCCGTGAGCCAAAGTCAGCTGGCATGGGCAAGTTGCAGGTGTCTTAATTCCCGTGTAGACCTAGTCTATCTCAAAGTTGATACACTTCTTGGTTTTTCTTCCTGTGAATGGTATCTCTTCAATTCCATTTCTCACAGACCCCCTATAGGATGCATGGGGGATTGGAAATAATGTTAATCACTTTCCCACTCTGATATTTTGAGTCTCAGGGATGGACTTCTCTTTCACAAACTATTGCAGGTGTCACCACCCATCCCCATGTTGAACAATTACTCAGCTCAAGTCATAGTTAAGAACAGACTTATATTGTCCTGGTTTTGAGTGGGTAGGGTAGATCATGTGTACCAAGCTTTCTTGGAAGCATACTCTAACCTCTAACATAGAGGGAGAAATCCCTGTGCTCAACACATCCTTTGCAGGGAAAGTCTGTAGATCCATTACAATGTGTCTTCCATCTACAGAAGCAGAATCAGGATCAGGCTTATCACTCACCACTCACAGCAGTCTGGAAGTGGCCATACGCCTGAATTTCCAGCCAGTTTAAGATGCATAACATTTAATGTTTAAAGGAATTCATTCTAACAGACTACGAAACATTCTCCTAAAAAGCAACTTATAGTTCCATCCCAATTACTGGCTGGCAGACAAATAGTATGCATTAGAGACAGGTGCTATAGGGTGAGCTGTCTTTCAGAATAATAGTGCTTATATTGGGCTGAATGGATCAGCAGAATTTCTCTCTAGAAGAAACACAGCTTTTTGAATGAGAGATTTTGCTGTTATATATAATATGTGTGTGTGTGTGTATGTAGTAAGCATCATATACCCTTCATAGTATAGTGCTTCATTGTGGCAATGTATTAACTATTTTATAGTTTGGAACAGGAAAAATAAAGCTATTAATTGTAGTAGTCTGAACAGAATGTAAACAAGTAGGGAGAACAGACCTTTTTAGGAAGTAAATTTATCACAGATTTGTGTGTAGGGGGTTTCTCAGAGGGGCAGTGACCACAAGGGTGTTGTGGCCAATGAGTAATCAGCCAAGCTCCCTTCCTTGATTACAGCAGTGTTTCTTGGCTGAAGCGTCAGATACCAGCACGTTTCTTGTAATGCTTAGTTATAACTTAAGAACTCAGTCTAAAGCCATTCAGTAAGTACCGGTATCTTCCATTTGGGTGTCCATACAGGGTAGGAGATACTGTCTGTCGCATCATTTTTTGCCTTGATAAGCCATTTGAGCCATGAAGTGATTACTACTTTTGTGCAGTACCTCTCATGGAATGGCATTGTACTCATGAATCTTTCACCAGAAGACTACTGGAAGTTCAGTGGCTCTCAAGGATTTTTGGGCCTCTGTTCGTTAGTGCCTTGGATCCCCCAGAACATCCCACGCCAGATTCTTTCTGATGGCAATCAGAAACTATATACATGTGCTCTCTTCCAGCTCTTGGCCTGGTCTTTGCAGTCTATTGGCTTCAGCTGTGAACACCTTTTCTTCCCTTCCTGTCCACCCAAATTAGATACAATTCCCTATTAAAATAACCCTTTTTGAGGGGGAGAGCTCGGTCTAACTTCCAGCATTACACCATGAAATGTATCCTGGTGAACCAGTCATTCAGTTTATCTGGAAGGAGCAATAGATACTCCTGTGTTGATGTTTTTCAGTTTTTGAAAGTGTCAACACATCAAAAAAAAAAGAAAGAAAGTAAAAGTTGCTCTGCCTTAGTGGTAGTTGAGGACCAGGGACCCAGCTGCTATTCTTCCAAACTGCTCCAATTCAAATTGCAGTAGACCCACAACCATCCACCTTGGGATGGGGAGCACATGTACTTTCATTCATTAATTGCAACACTTAATTATACAGGCTTATACTCCAGTAAACTACCACTGCAGTGAAGTAGAGCCAGACATTATCCAAGCAGAATGTTCTGTTCCAGAGCCTGCACAACCATCTGGAAACAGTCCACAGAAGGCAAGTGTTCACTCTGAAGATGTATATTCTTAAATGTCACCATATAACCTATTTCTAGGAACTTGTGTGGAAGGGTGGAAGGAAGATGTAGTAGATAGGGCACAGTCCTGGGATCCTGGGTTCAGTTTCTGCCTACTCTTAGACTTTGAGAGACTTGTCCAAGGTCACAGGCTACCCAGTGCCTCAGGTTCCCCACAGTAACGGTGGTAAATACTTCCTCAAACACAGTGAGAGGTTGTTGGGTACTATGATAGACAAATGTATAAATCAGCATTAATTCAGCAAGCAACTTTGTTTAGCCATATGGTTTGGCTTACAGTGAGAATCACATGAAACAAGGTACAACTTGTTGTTTTTTTCAATTTAACAATTTTAATTTTATTTTGCTTCTGACAATTTGTGGAGTCAAAAAACATTGGGGAGTATCACACTTGTCTTTCATGTTGAAGTCTCCTAGTTTAGGAAAGGGCATCATGTCCCCTTCTGGTTGTAGATCCTTAACTTTTGGGACTTAAATTTAACTTGGTATTCAATAGACATCACTTGCTCGTATTGCCAATTAGTAATAAATTCTTGCTTGCGATAAGGAGATGGAACACTTTTTTGGTCAGTGGCATTTCAGGTGTGGACCAGGTTACTAGAGGAAACAAGTAAACTGAAATCTCTCCTTCAGATAATTCTGGAAAACCCCAGCCTAGTAACTTCCTTTCAAAAAGAAAAGAAAAGCTTCATATAACTCCGAGGGAAAGAACAAAATTGTTGTTGTGTAATATATTCATACAGTTTGAATATAAACTAGCAAATATACTATAGCAAATAAGTGCTTGATAAATATTGACACTTGCCAGTAATCCTGAATGTTTACACTTCAGAGTTTAGCATCTGATTTATAGACACGATAGTTAATAAAATCAGTATTGTTGTAGATGCATGTTACTGAAAACATGTATTTCAGAAGTCTGTGGACCGAAGCATACAGACAGTGGTATCCTGTCTGTTTAATCCCGAGAACCGTCTGAGAAACAATCTTGTATCCCAAGAGGACTATTTCAAGGTACGGGTAAAAGCAAACTTTAAAAATTTGACCTGTTGTCACTATAGTATTTAGTGGTGGAAGAAAAACAAGTAACTCAAATGCCAATAGACTTGTTCAATTTTTGCAACTGTAGGCTGCTCTGGACCATATCTGTGTCTGGCTCTGACACTTACTGCGATTGTTTGCTTGCTTTTCTGTAGAGATCTTTGATATAACTATTGCAGTGGTATTTGGAAGGTCTTGAATCTTAATACCAGTGCCCAAGACAACCTTTATGAAACCACTGATGGCCTTGACTTGAATTAGATTGAACAGTGCAGTATCACAAACCTGCACAAAAACTGCTATGCAATTCAAACTGGCAGTATTGGCATTAGCCTTTTCTTCCATATTACATCTTTTTCCATAACATTTTCCTTCAGTGAGAAATAGATTAACCTTGGTCTGTTTGTACTGAACAAGCAGCAGTTTATTCCCTCATCCAGAGGATGACTTGGGTTCTATAAATTGTGTTCTTCAGATCTGTCATAACCAGGGCCGGCTCCAGACCCCAGCACGCCAAGCGCGTACTTGGGGCGGCATGCCACGGGGGGCGCTCTGCCGGTCGCCGGGAGGGCGGCAGGCGGCTCCGGCAGACCTCCTGCAGGCATCCCTGCGGAGGGTCCGCTGGTCCCGCGGCTTCGGTGGAGTATCCGCAGGCGTGCCTGCGGGAGGTCCTCCGGAGCCGCAGGACCGGCAACCGGCAGAGCGCCCCCCGTGGCGTGCCGCCGTGCTTGGGGCGGCGAAATCGCTAGAGCCGCCCCTGGTCATAACTGTATTCTGACATTCAAAATCAGTAAGAGTTGCTACTGCAGCCCTTCCAGCTGTGTGAAATGGAGAATGGTGGCTTATTCTTGGACTTCTCAGGTCTAAGGCCTAACGCTTCCAATCACTCTCAGGGTTGTGTTGTTTTGTTTTGCTTTAGTTCACAAATGTGTGTTTGGGCTAATTACAACTTGTGATCACACTGTTTTTATGTGACCACACCCTGGTATCTTCTTATTAAACTCTCCATTAGGATTTTTTAAGGCTGTCTTTCTGAATCTTTGAATAGTTTTTCAGTTTTTACTTGTTTTTGCAGAATAGACACTCCTACTCTATTATCTGAACTAAAAAGCTTTATGTAAAATCTGCATTTTTAGAACATGGGATTTTGAAGGAGCAAAATTTTAAAATATATTTCTGCTTTATGTAACTTACATTACTTCATTATATTGTATCTAGCAATATTGTTACCTTTCAGTGAATTAAAACTATTTTTCTTTCCCTTTCCTCACAGGAGAAAAGGGTGCATCACTTTAGAAGAAGTAGGACAGTGCTTAAAAGTGTTTAACCAATGACACTTGAAGACTTAAAGTGCCTGTTTGGGGTGTTACTGTTCAGTATAGCGAGATGTGCTGTACAATTATGTAATCTTATGGAAAAAGTTACTTCAAGTTGAAGTTGTTCATATTTGCATGTTATCTGTTCCTAGATTGTTTTGTTTCTAGCATTTTAAGGATATGATAGACTAGAAAGTTTCAGTATTACATTACTTGGGTTTTGTCCTTTCACTTGATGCTAGAATATGTTAACGTTTTTTAAGGAATTTGTATGGAAAGATTACTCCTGGTTTAATTTGTAAATGTGTGAATTTTCTTCTGGAGTTTAAGGTACAGTTTGCATGTTGCACTTGTTTTCTCTTAAAACACAGCTTAAATGCCTACCAAGTTTAGCCCGTAATTCAAAAGTTGAACTAGAAATTTGCCCAAAAGGTAGTTTTTAAATTGTGTTCTTAATCAGTGGAACAGAAGACATCAAGTTGTAACTCAATTGAAGCCCTTCAAGTCTATACCCGGTGTTATATTGCTGGTTCTCTACAAATAATCCAATCAATGGAGATTACATTTATTAGTTACAGTTTATGCACCTGGAGTCTGAGCATCACTATCAGTTTGATTGGAAAAAGTAATTAAGAGAATTCTAAAATTCCTAGGTCTAATTCAAAGAAAAACCCAAGAACATAACAAGCTACATTAACTACTCAGTGGGTTACACTTTTTTACTGAGCAAATTTTAACAATGCCTGTATCTTAAAATTGTGGGAAAATACTGACATTAAAATAACCTTATGTTATATCACACAAATTGTTAATCAAAAGAATTTTGTAAGGAAACATGTTTTATAATAATTATGTAGATTTTAGAGTTTCGTATTTGAAAAACTTAATAAATTTTTTTATTTTTTTTTTGTTTGAGTTGGCTTCCTACTGGAGATGCTAATTACAGTATTGCAGCTGTTGACACAGGTCTTAAATTTTGTCTTTCTAGATGTTGCTGTATTCTCCCAGCAGCCATTTGTTGCAGTACTTGCGCTATGTTCAACATTATCCTGTTACACAGATTTGTAGTAACTGGATGTTGCTTAGCAAATGTAGCTAAAACCAGCAGCTAAAGATCAAGGTAAAGAGTTTGTCTAATGAATTTGTTTGAGACCATAGTACAGTCTTTGCTTTTAGACCAAAGTTGAGCCTCTTCAGAGATGGTGCACCGATCCCTTAAAAGACTAACTAAGGTGATCTGACAAATTCCAAAGTAATATTGGCTCCGAAAAAGAAATCATATCCAATGTTGCCCAGGGTTGTCTGAACCCAAAACTATGGTAACGTCTATTTCCCCCTCTTCAGGTGGTTTCAGGAATAAATCGATGGGAACACAACTTCTCCATTTGGTAAATGATTGATACAAATGTCAGTGCTTTCACCCCTTCTTCCTCCCGCCACCCCTCAAAAAAAAAAATCCATTTTAAGTCTACAGCACACATCTAAAATAGCAATAGTCTAGTGCAACCCAGATATAGTTACCTGAAGTCTGAGATCATGTTGAGCAGTCAGCAGCATGTTTTTGGTGGCCAGCCTTACTCTTATCCATTGGGGAGTGGGATGTCACCCTCTGAGCTCATAGAAAACTTCTCCAACTTACACACTCTGACTTATGTGCTTTTTTTTTTTGAGCAACCTATTAAAAGATATCTCATAGTAACCTCTTGCAAACTAACAGTTTCCTAATATCAGCAAAACAACTCTGTTCATAACATCAGCAAAAACTCAATCAAGAACACCTAGATCCATGGTTAACTAGCCACACTTCCACCTATTCTCATGGTTCTTCCAATTCTATTTCTGTATCAGCAAAACTGAAGCTGCAGCTATTTCATATGCTCATGCAGAGTTGTTATGCATGACTATGTTGTGTTCTCGCTTTTAGTTAATGATGACTGAGTGCACCAAAATGGCTGTGGTTTTGTCAAGTCAATTTCTCTCATAATTCCAGCTCTTAGTTGCCACAGCTGAGTATGAAGTGGGAGAGAACTGATGTTCTGGGGCCTTAGGCTCTCCAAGATGAGACTATACAAAAGTGTATAGGTGTTGCTTTGAAGTGTGACACAAGTATATGTTAGTAAACATCCAGAAGAAAGCATCTCTGGGTATCAAATATAGGCTGTTCAGGGAGAGGCTTTGAATTATCTGCAGGTACCAAGTTGTGCCAGTATTTTAAAAGCGTAAATGGAATGCCCAGGTAACTATAAAGCAGTTAGCTTGACATCATCCCGGGCAAGATAATGGGAAGATTGACATGGGAAACATCCACTAAAGAATTAAAAGGATGGTAACATAATGGCAATCAACATAGTTGTGTGGAAAATAGGTTTTGTCAAACTTTATATTGTTTTTAATTGAGAATACAAGATAGAACTAGCTACATTGAGATTATATACTTAAATTCTTTATGATTTAGTCGTAGTATTACACAACATTCTGATTTTTTTTTCGTTTAGTCCTAACTTTTCAATATAGCCCATATTACAGGGATTAAAAACTGATGGATCTCAAAGTAATTGTAATGAGTTATCAGACTATATGGGAGTGTTTCTAGTGTGGTCTCTTAGAGATCTGTTCTTGGCCCAGTGCTATTTAATATCCAAGATTTGGAAGAAAACAATCATTGCTGTTAAAATTTGAAGATGAACATTTGCAGTGATAAACAACAAAGAGGACAGGTCAGCTGTAGAGGCCACTCTGGATCATTTGGTCAGGAGGGCTTAATTGAATGTGTGCAGTACTGCACCTGGGTGCAAGGTCACATACAGTATTGGAGATAATATCCTCAAGTAGAGTAGCAGTGAAAATGATTTGGGGATAATGATAGATAAACAGCTGAACACAAGCTCCCATTGTGTGCTATGGCCAAGAGGGCTTACACCTCTATGGATAATGTAAGCTGGGAAGAACAAGTAGGAGAATGGAGGTGGTATTACACTGCATTTGGCATTAGTGAGACTATATAGTTGAAATACTGTGTCCAGTCTTGATGTTAACATGTCCAAAAGGACGTTGAAAATTGGGAAGGTTTTGTGATGCAAGAATGACTTGAGGTCTGGAAAACAAAACCAATAAATCGAGACTTAAGAAGTTCAATCTGTTTTATTCAAAAGAAGGTTGAGGTTCACTTGATCTATCTACAACTACCTGCATGGGGAAGAGATTTCTGGGAGTAGATAGTTCTTTAATCCAATGGAAAAGGGTGAAATGAGAGCCAGTGGTTGGAAGCTGAAGCTAGACAAATTCAGGTTAGTAGTGTGTGCATTTTTAATAGGATAACAAATTGTTAGAACAACTTACCTAGGTATATGGTGGATTCTCCATCATTTGAGCTCTTTAAGATGGGATATCTTTTTAAAAGGTCCCAGGCCACAACCAAAATGTAAAAATATATGTTTTGTTGCATGGTGACCTATAAATGACACTATGGCTGACCACTAATAAAACCCGTTGAGGGTGTCTCCTCATTATGAATAAAAAACTTGGAACAGATTAGTAGGTTGGCTTCATTGGGAGAATTGCTGAGGGACTACTCTCTCTCCTGCTTCAGAACTTGTGTGGAGATCCTTATAGGATTATGGATAGCATGAGACAGAGCTGACACATACCATTCCATGCCTTCTGGTGTGTTGCAAAAGATTTGCCTTTTTTGCTCTTGAAAAGCTAAAATCTGGTCACTAATTTTGTAATTTACTCTAGTTCTCATCAGTAGTAAGTTACAAAACATATGTTTCTGAGCAATTTTAGAGTAATTGAAAGTGATTCCCCTGAAGTTCCCTACTTTTCAAATTTTGGGATTCTTTGTTCTCTGCCACTGTCTTAAGCAACTAAACACTGTGCCCTTGCCTTTGTGACTCAAAATCATAGATTTTGCCAAACTCCCCCACCCACCCACCCCCTTTTTTTTTTTTTGGAAAGGTAATTGTTTTTTCATAGATGCAAATTTTATTTAGCTTAACATTTTTCTGGTGGGTTTTATGTAGCAACTATTAAGAAACTACTTACAAAATGAGACTAAAAACAAAGTAGCAAAACCCCCAAAAAAGTATAAAAGGAAGATATCTACATAGAGTACATATTTTGTGTTTATTTGATAGTCTTACCAATAACACCATCTGGTGAGTGCTAATTGTTCTGGATATGAATTGTCCTTACAATTATGCTGTGAAGATTTTTTTTTTGTGGTGAAATGCATAACCCAGTCCTTACGAGTGCCATTTATTTTCTCTTCCACTAGATAGCATTGTGCTGCTTCCCTGAGCTATTCCTCATCCGTAGGAAATTCTTGGATGTTTTTTATTTATTTTTTTTTCATTCCCATCTGGGAATTGTACATTTTATAGCATACACCAATAAAAGTAACAAGTAATAACATATACTTTTTAATGTTCTTTTGAAGTACACAATAACCATAACACAGAAACAGTAGGTAAATCTCTATTGTACGTTGCATTCAGGAAGTTTATAACATCTGTTTAGTATGGCTGTAGTTGAGGGCATTACCGGAGTATATGCACAGTAGAGCCTCTTGCAGATTTGCACCAAGTATATAGTCTGAGTGGATTGTTAATGTGTAACACTCAGTCTTGTGTGTTTAATCTCATTGATGTTTACAGGGTCAAACATTTTTAGCAATGGAAGAAATAATATTTTCCCAATACATTCTTGAAAGGAACACTTAGCTGCTTTTTTGGAAGCATCCAAAATGTGCTAGGGACTTCAGAAATGGATGAGAAGACAGACTCTGCCCCAAAGAGAACTTAGACAAGAGAGGTAAAGATACCAGCATAATGTTAGATCTTGTATTAAGTACACCACATCACGTTTTTGTTACTTTTTCTCTGGTTCCATGGCCGGGTGCCCTATCCAACCTGCTACACTGCTGTGGCCCCCATGCCTTTCTTTCACAGGCCCCACCATGTGAGACAAATTCACTCTATCAGACAGAAGGGCACTATCTGTCTATCTCCATTAGAATCCTACTCTGTGTCTGATGTATACATGAAGTCCACACTAAAAGGAAAAAAGTATTTCCATTTCAGGTATTTGTATGTTTAAAAACAAAGACATTGACTGCTAAATTCCTTGTGATGTTTTACGTGAGAGGGATCTAAAGCTTGAAGCTGTAACTTGGAAAGATATCTTTCCTTAATTGTGTTTCACATCACAGGGCTTGCTTTCTTATGTATGACTTAAAGCAACAGATGGTCTGTCTTCCAAATCTGCTAATTAAAAGGTATGCAAGCTGCAGCTATTCGCAGGTATATCGTAGTGGACCTAATATTTCAAGGCAAGCACAGCATATTGCATGTCACTAAATGTGAGGTTTTTCCCCCTCCTTTTTCCATGTCTTCAACTGGCGCATGAATTACTCCTCAGTCTTAACCTTGATGGCCTGATCTATTAAGTGTTGCTCCTTTGGAGGGAGGTCTCTGAGCAGGTATCTGGGTTCCAGAGGCACTTAGGCAAGCTTAATTAATCTTGCTGAATTGGGGGTCATTTTTATTCAAAGATTATTCGGAACTCAATGGGAATATTTGAAAATAAAATCTGAAGCCAGTGAGGAGACTAACAATTGGAGAAGGCTCCCAAGGCAGGTGTAGGCTGCAGTTTAAGCTCAGACTCAGGGTTGATCCCAACTCCTTTCTGTCTACACACAACTCTCTCAGATTCTGGCTTGGACCTAAGTTGCTAGGACCCTACGGGGCTGAAGTGTTCAAGCCTGAGTCAAGCTGGGACCCAGGGTTTAAATTCAATTTCTTTGCAGTGCAGACACAGTTCTCCCCCCAGCTCAGGTTCTGGGACTCTGCCAAAAGTATCCCACAACCCCACGGGCCAACTTCCTTTGTCCTCTTGATTCCAAGAATCTCTAATTGACTCCAGGGGAATGGAAGCATCTCGCTTTGGTGTAGAGCAGCAGCATCAGTGTTTAATCCTTCCATTGTCTTCTGAACACTTGAGCTGCAAACACTCATCCAAGAGCCTTGTCTTCGGTCTCCATTGCAAATACAGAAGAAGTCTTTTGCAAAGTGTGCTGTTTCACGATCAGGGGAGCATAGCCAGTCTTTGGTACATTTCTGGTGCGGGGCCAGCAAAACAGTCAACTTATGTATGGTCATGCCTGGTACTTTTACTTACTAGCAAATAGAGAAGAAACTGGCAGTGTTGCTAATTTACCAGGCCAGTGACCACTGCAGGCAGTAGATTAAGTGGCTCAAGACTGAGTACTGGAAAACCAGGAACCAGAACTGCAACGTGGCTATATCATGACCATTCTGTGATTAATTTGACCTTGTGCTGTGCACTGGACCAAGCTTGGAGCCAATGGTGCATGACGACTTGGTCAGCCTGGTGCTCAGCTGGGCCCAGAATCCAGCATGGGGCCTGATGGGAGCCAGTAGTAGGTGCCAAGAGAGGATAATGCAGTCACTCCTGCTGAAAGCAGTCGCAGAGGAGGCTTTGCAGTAGGAACAGCAGCAGCAGCACATTTTGGGGATGTACTCCCAGGAGCTATTTGCACCCCCCCCCCCCCAAGAACAGCCCAAGGTAGAACCTGCAGTAGACCCAGAAGGGCCGGAAGTGACCCCTGAGCTCAGTAAGTTTCTAGCTCCATTCTAATGTTAATACAGTAATGGGAGAGATTTCTGTACTATGAACCAATGCAAAAGTCATTAGAAGCCCTGGCTAACAACATGTACAATATCTGCTAATGGTGGATTGTATGCCACCTTGTTCCCATCTCTTCCCCCTCCCCAACTTTGTGTAATTCAAAATGGCAACCAGGAAATGCAAACAGTAAATGTCTTGAAAGCAATTTTTCTTCTTCTAGTAGATGCAGCTGTGTATGCCTCTTAAGTGTGAGCACACCCAGTGAATTGGTGCCAGAGATCTTTGCCTAGCAGTACCTGTAGAGCAGGGGTCCCCAACGCGGTGCCCGTGGGTGCCATGGCACCTGCCAGGGTGTCTACGTGTGCCCGCGTACGGGCTGGCAAACGAGCATCCACCGCAATGCTGCTGACAAGCAGCGTCATCCAGAGGCGTCACCGCCGAAATGCTGCTGGTGACATTTTGGCGGTGACGCCTCTGGATGACGCTGCTTGTTGGCAGTGACACCTATTGACGTTGCTGCTTGTTGGCGGCATTACAGCAGCTGCTCATCCACCACCATGGTCCTCCGTGGCTCGTCTGGCACCCACCAGACAAAAAAGGTTGGGGACCACTGCTGTAGAAGGACAGTGCTTGTGCCTCCTGGCCATAGCTCCTCCCCTGGCTATATGAGGCAGCACTGCCACAAACCTCTCTCAGTTTGCTCTTACCTCCCGTGACTGAAGTCAGAGCTCTGTCTGGTTTCTAACCTCACAACTTCTCTGTTTCTTAGTGACTTTTCTCTACTTGCATACAGTTAGCTTTAGTATAAGTATTTCCTGATGATGCCCTCACTGGGATTTAAACGTTATTGTTGGGGGATCATCAGGATTCGGGTGACACGGGATCTTTGTTTAAAGCAGCGCTTGCTTGAACAGGCCATGCATCCTGCTTTGCCAGAGAGGCATGTGTTGGATCAGAGGTCACTCTGGGTTCTGGGAGTGCTGCTGCTATGCACCCTGGAACTACACGCTCTGAAGAGATGGAGGAGTCGCTCCCTGTTGAGTGTATCAAGGAAAAAGTCACGTAAGACAGATTGTGGCCACTCCAGGTCGTGTGGGGACTCGTCTGCCTTCTCCAGAAGGAATGCAGACTGGCATGGTATGAATGCTGGGACGTGAGATGAAGCAGATTCCATCAGCTGCTCTCAGGTACTATGCAAGAAAGTCAGAGACCCCAGACTATCAACTCCAGTTCTGGCCCTGGGGAGACTGAGTCTGGTACCAACAAGGGCAATGTGGACACCAGCTGTTTCTGCACCAGCGGCATATCAGGATGCAACAGACACCTTCTGCCTTTCTGTCACAAATTCTCTTGGTTCAGGACTTTGTCAGGGCTGCATCATTTACACCTCTGTTGGCAGGGGAGGAGGGGCACTAAACCTGTGGGTCTCTTGGCCCCAAACCCCAATGTTTCCCTTCTACAGTCAGTGGAAGTGGGGCTGGTGTTAGACTCAGCGCAAGTCACCTCTTTGGCACCTATGGTGTTGGTGCTGCCAATGTTACTGTGGCGGCACTCACCACCATCACTTCAGCACCACTGCTGGGGCTGACAACGCTTCTGGCACTGGAAACAATGGAGGTGTACTGGCTACCACTGTTGGCGCTAGTTCCCTCTTCATTTTGGGCTGCCGATTTATTAGACCAGTAGCTTACACCCCCAGGGCTGGCTCCACTGTTATCCCCTGAAGCCTGGGACTCAGCATCCCAGTTGAGATCTTCCTCCTATTCTCTATCACCTGATGCGCATCAAGGGCTTTTTCAGGAGCACTGTGGGTACCTGGGTTGGTGCTTGTCTCAGGATGGGGGCCCCAGCCTGGTACCTACTGGTCACCAATGCCCTATCCATCCTAGTGGTCTCCATGGAATCTATGGGATGCTCCTTGGTCACAGAAGTGATCACTGAGAAGGCATGTGGTGACCATCGATCCACCGTAGGCCCAGGTACCAGTGAACCTTCCCCTTGTGGAGCCTTCAGAGTCGTGGAACAGGATCTGACTGTGGCACGGTTAACTGCTTCATCTTTGTCCCTGGTCAATTCTGCAGTACCTAGTTCTTTTTCTCCTTTTGATATCAGAGGATGTCAAGGTGTACCAGGACCTCTTGTGTGCATTACCACTTCCCTGGGTATTCAAGCAGAGTTTCTGCAGGAGAATACCCATAAATTGTTGGATATCCTGCAGCCATCTGCCTCTGGGAGAGTTGCTTTCCATATTAACAGTGGGCTCCTAGAGCCTATTAAGATTTTCTGGAGTATGCCAGCTTCGGTACTGTCTACTTCAAAGTGCATGGAGAGAGGCTAGTTTGTTCCAGTGCAAGGATCTGAAGCTTTTTACTTGCATCTGTCCCCAAACTTCTTGGTCATAACCACGGTGAAATGGAGCCTGGCAAGACAGATTTAAGTCCATTCCATCTCTGGAGCAAGGAGATTTTGGTTTTCGGTCCTTGACCTACAAGATGCCTACTTCTACATTTCAACCTGATAGTCCCACAGGAGATTCCTCTGATTTACCTTTGAGCAGGACCATTAGCAGTACAGAGTGCTCCCATTCGGTCTCTCATTTGCACCCAGGGTATTCTCCAAGATCCTCTCCGTCATAACAGCACATCTATGAACATTAGGTATTGTCATTTACCCATACCTGGACAACTACCTTCTCCAGGCTTGTTCCTTTGAAGCCACCCAGAGAACTATGCACATATTTGCTCAACTGGGTCTACAACTCAATACCCAGAAATCGACCTTGACCACAGTACAATGTCTGGAGTTTATTGGGGCTGAACTCGACGCAGTGTAAGTGAGAGCATTCCTCCAGCTCCATGGATTCCACACCTTGATGAGTCTCATAGACAAACAGTCCAGGCCAGCCCACAAACACCGGCCAGAAATTCAGCGTCTTGGACACATGATGGCATGCACACTTGTGACCCCAAACCCCATAGATGAGATTGTTTTGGGATATGGCTCAGATCTGTCTTCTGTCCCACAAGGACAGGCTAAACAAGCCACTGTTGATGAAAGGCTGCAGCTTTGGACTGGAGTCTGTTATTGATGATAGTACTGAAGATGTCATCAGAGGTTGAGTCTTGAGTAATCAGGTAGTGTTCCATAAAAGTATGGGCAGAGGCTCAGGTTGCTGCCTTGCAGATTTCTGAGATGGGGACATCTTTAACAAGCACAACTGAAGTGGAAATGGATCTCGTGGAATGCATGAGGATTCCTGATGCGGGCAACAGGTTATGTGCATGGTAACAGTGATTAATGCAACTGGAGGCCCATTTTAGAGTGTCTTTGAGCTGATATTGTGGAGTCTTTGGATATTTCCATGAATGAAAGGAAGAGTTTAAGAGACTTGCTAAAGTCCTTAGTCCTGTCCAAATAAAATGCTAGGGCTCTCCTAACATGGAGCATTGCCTCCCTCTTGTCACAATGTGGTTTGGGAAAAAAGGTAGGGGAGGTGAATGAGTTGATTCATATGGAAGGACAAGGTTACTTAACTTGTGGAGGAACTTCAGGTGTGGCCTCAGGGTGACTTTGCCTTTAAAAAAGACTGAACGGTGGGCGTGCCATCAACACAGCTATTTCCCCTATTTGCTGTGCTAAGGTAATGGCTACTAAAAATGCTGTCTTCATGTACAGGTGCAGGAGGGAGCAACTCACCAAGAGTGGTCAAGGGAGTGGTCAAGGGAGTGATAGAGCCTGTCCCATGCATTGCAGGTGGTGAGGTTTCTACCCTCTTTACTTCCTCATCCTGAAGAAGGGCATAGGGCACTGCCCCATTCTAGATCTTTGGCTGCTCAGTGCATTTATCAGAAAATCCAAATTCTGTATGGTCATACTGGCATCGATTATCTCCTCCCTATCCTAGGGAGCCTGCTTCACAACTCTGTACATGAAAGACGCTTACTTCCACTTGGACATTCACCCGGCCCAGCATAAGTTCCTCCGTTTTTGGGTAGGGTACCAACGTTACCAATTTCAGGTCCTCCTTAGCAACAGTTCCAAGAGCGTTCACAAAAGCCTTTGCTGTGGTAGTAGCCCAGATGTGCTGCTTAGGCTACTCTGTATTCCCCTACCTCAACAACTGGCTCCTGGTGGCACTATCGCAAAAGGAAGCAATCTGTGCAATCCTCTGTCTTCATAGTCTCCTGGCATCTCTAGGTATCTGCGTCAATGAGGAAAAGTCAGTGACACCTATATAGATGATACACTTCATTGGGGCACAACTCAGCTCTAGCATGGTAAGGGCTTTTCTCCTGGCAGACTGCTTTGCAGCACTGACAACCCTCATCGCAGACATGCATTAAAGACCACACATCACAGTCTGCCATTGTCTTTCCCTCCTTGGTCATATGGCAATCTGCACCTATATGACAGTGCACGCACACCTCCATACACATTGTCTTCAAGCTTGTCTCCTCTCCATCTACACACCCAACAGAGACTCATATAGAGTCCAGGATCACGTCCTTCTTCACATGGTGGTCCAATCCCTCCAAGATCAATCCTTGGTCCATGGAGCCCACTTAGGCCTCCATACAGCTCAGGGGATGTAGATGCCATGGGAAGCTAGGATGCACATAAATGTGCTAGAACTGCGGGCAGTCCGTTTAGTATGCCAGGCCTTGCTCCTGCTCATTCAGTCCGCCATGTTCAGCTGCTCTCCGACAACATCACAGAAGTGGTGTACATCAACAAAAAGTTGCCAGGTCTCCCTCCTTCTGCTCTGAGTCACTCTGGCTTTGGAACTGATGCATCAAAGAACCATGTGACACTTTAAGCTGTGTACCTACTGGGGCCCCCAGAATTCCTTGGTCAATACATTCGGCAGGACTGTCCACGTCAATCATGAATGGAGCTATGCAACAGTACACTCTTGTATCTCTTTGCGAAGAGGGGCACCCCCCTGATGGGACCTCTTTGAGATGGAATCTCTTTCATGAGAACCAAAAGCTGTCCGTCTGTTGCTCCAGAGGAGCTCTATGGAGGCCTCCTTAGGGTGATGCTTTCCTCTTCCCCTGGACAGGCAACCTCTACTATGCCTTTCCTCCTATTCCCCTCCTGCTGCAGGTGCTAAGCAAGGTTCACTGGGACAGAGCCACCATCACACTCATAGCCCTGTTCTGGCTCATGGACCTTCTCAAATTCTTCTCCCGCACATCACTCCACCTCTGCATACTCTTAGATGTGCTCACGCAAGATGGGGAAGGCTCTGTCTTCCCAATCCAGACCCTCTTCACCTCACGGCCTAGTATTTGGATGTGCGTAGAGGGTAAACTGTGCATGCTCTAATCCAGTTGGTCACCAGCCTGCTATCAAGGTAAATGGAGATGCTTCACAGCATGGGCCCATCAATACTCACTGACTTTGTCCTCAAGATGTCTGGTCTGGGCATCAATCTATTCGAGTGTGCCTGGCAACACTCAGTGCCATTTTGCCTCCTGTGGATGGCACCTCAGTGTTTACACACCCCACTACTATCCACTTCATGAAAGGTTTACTTAACACCTTTCCACAGTACTGAGGCCCACGCTGCTGTGGGGTTTTAATCTTGTTCTCTCAGACCTCATGAAGCCACCCTTTGAGCTGCTAGTTACAGGCTCCCTCTCCCACCTCTCAATGAAAGTGACTTTCTTGGTAGCCATTACTTTGGCCTGATGAGTCAGGGAACTCGCAGCCATGGTGGCAGACACCCCACCGCCACCCAGACGATATTGCACAAAGAGGTGTCCTTATGGCTGTACCCTAACTTTCTCCCAAGAGTGGTGTCTGTGTTCTACCTAAATCAGTGCATACAGCTGCCTATTTCTGCTTCAAACCGCACACACCTACCCTAGTGACAGAGGCTTGTACTCCCTTGACATCCATTGTATACTGACATTCTACCTCCACAGGACTCAACCCTTTCACTCATTGCCAAAACTATTTGTGGCCATTGCTGGACAATCCAAGTGCTCTCATCCTAATTAATCTCCAAATGGGTCTCAGGGTGCATCTACGAATTCTACAACCAATTCAACGTACCCCTCCCTGTCTGATAAAATTATGGTGCACTCTATGTGAGCACAGGCCGCCACATCCGCCTCACTGGCGGACATATCCTGGCAAGACATATGTCATGCATTAATGTGGTTTTTCGTTCACACATTCATGACACACCACGCCATCACACAAGTAGCAGCTACAGACGTCGCCATGGGCCAGTCCGTACTGCAGACTGCATTTCCACTGGCATCCTCACACCTACCTCTGCTGACCACTTCTCACCAGTCACCCATGTATGGAATATAGATAACATGAAGAAGAGGGGCTACTTACCTGTAACTGGAGGTTCTTTGAGATGTGTGGTCCCTATCTGTATTCCAGTACCTGCCCTCCAACTTCTTCGCTTCAGACTGGATTCCATTACAATAAGAGGGAGACTGGAGAGGCGTTGACTCACACTACTACTTATACCCTGAGCTGGGAGCATGAGGAGATGCTAAGAAACGCTTCAAGACTCAGGCGTGTGGTGCACATGCACATCTGTGTGGAATACAGATAGGACCACACATCTTGAAGAACCTCCAGTTACAAGTAAGTAACCTCTTTTCAATCTTTGCTGCCTCAACAAATATATTACATGCATGAGGTTCTGAATGGTCACTTTATCGACTACTCTCCCCCATTGCCTCAGACTGACTGCTCTGGATCTTCAGGACCCCTACTTTCATGTGGTGATTCTTTTGGTTTGTCGTAGCAGAGCATCACTTTCAGTATATGATGCTTCCCTTCGGCCTCTTTTCTGCCCCTCAGGTTTTTACCAAATTTATGGTCATGGTGATGATGTACCTCAGAAAGGAATCCACATCTTCTCATACCTGGATGATTGGTTACCAAAGGGAAATCTTTTCCCCCGTTTACATTGTACTGTGTTTGCTCGGCCATCTGGTTCTAATCCTAAACACTGGAAAGTCAACTTTGGTTCCCACTCAGAAAATTGAGTTCTTTGGGTCCCTAGTAGACTCTGTTTGAGAACACTTTTCTTGATCAACCATTTTCAGGCAATTTGGTACCATTGGCTCAGTTTGCAGCTTGGATATACCTGAGACTTATGGGCCACATGTCTGCTTGCATGCCGGTGGTCCAGTTTGCAAGGTATCCAAACTGGTCTGTAGCTCTCTCCAATGGGATTTCAATTTGCCATACAATAGAGTAGTACCCTTTTCTGTTTATGTACTCATGTGTACCTTGAAGAGGGCAAATTATAGGCACATGAGTCCCAAAAGTGGCCCCAGCACAGTTTGGAAACCCCATTCTCTGACATCCATTCACAGATCCTGCTCTTTAGTAGTTGAAAACATCCTGGCTTCCAGCAGAAAGGACTCCACCAGTCTGCTAAATGGAAGAGGTTATCTGAGCATTCAAGAATCATTTTGCTTCTTCAGAAGCACCACTGCTGCCTTCCTGGACTTTTGCCTTGTCTTAAAGGCATTCAGACCTTTTCCTCAGCCTATTCAGAGTACACCTGGCAGCCAGCTCCACCCATCATCCTTTGGCCACACTGTTTTCTCTCATCTGACAGTGCTTCAGTTTCCCAAGGGTCTCTTCCACGTCATTCCACCAGTCAGGGAGACTCTGCCCTCCTGGGACCTTCTTTTGAGCCCTTGGTACCAGATATCGACTGGACACAGAACTTGCTTATATATGCCAGATGTATTCATCATAAGATCATTTAATGCTCTTCCAGATGTTGCTGTGTTTAGTTTAAATAAGGTATTTTACATAAGTGCCACCTAGTGGCAAACAGTATAATACAGTTGAGCATTCTGTTACGTTTGGCAACCTGTTCATTGTACTGTTCTATGAAGACTGTATTCCTAGTGGCTATAACCTCAGCCAGACAATTAGGAGAGGTTTGGTTCCTTATGACAGGACCACCACATATTGTATTCCACGAGGACAAAGTGTGTTTAAAACCTCACACAAAGTTTTACCCAAAGTGGTTTCTGACTTGCATCTTAACCAGCTGAGATCCACCAACTTGCCTTCTTTCCCAAGCCTCACATTACCTGGGGAAAGGCTTACCTCCCCACATGTTGGACATTGTCAGTTATCTTTCCTACTATCAGAACAAAACAAAATTGTTTTTAGGAACTCTCCTAGATTGTTCCCAGTATTTTCCAGCAGAATGAAGGGTCAACCTATCTCTACTCAAAGACTATTAAAATGGGTCTTGGACTGTATTTAAAGCCACACTACACATAGGCCTATTTAGACTCACTTGGGCTCATTAAGATCCATTGTACCAGAACTCAAGAAAGAACGGTTACTTACCCTACAATAACTGTAGTTCTTTGAGATATTGTCTACATATATTCTATGATCCATTCTCCTTCCCCACTACTGCAGAATCCCTGCCGATTTGGATTCAGCATGAGTGAAGGAACTGGAGAGTGGTAGCAGCCACCCTGCTTTTTATGCCCTCTGCTATGGGGCACCAGAGGACATATGGGGTGCAAACTTGGCCCCAATGGAAAGTGCTGTTCATAAAGATTCTGGTCTCATGTGAATGGGGTGCATGTGCATCAGAAGTGGAATATATGTGGACAACATATCTCAAAGAATCAGTGTTACTGTAGGGTACATAACCATTTTTTCATCTATACACAAAGTACTGCACCCAGCCAGGCATCACATCTTCCACGTAGAGTTCTGTGAGTTGCCGTGACAGCATATTGCTACCTAGAGGTATTAGAATAATAGGCACATGACTTCCTTTGGTGGGGGCCATGATGAAATTTAATAATCAGCCAGCAGATGGGGCTTTAAGATAACAAAAACCTAATATAGTAACTTTGGAAACTTAATATTCTGTTATCCTAATAGGACTCTAGAGCGACTGCCTTTCATAATGTGAATCCTGCAGCACAGTGTGCTGCAACTCTTGAGCTAGTCTGACTCTTTTTATTAAAAGTACAGAAATATCATTTTAGCTTTGTGAAATGAGTTGTCTTTCATTACCGTTTCTAGGGTACAAATGATCACACCACAATAGATATTTTTAGCAATGTAAACTGAAAGGCATAGGATCTGTTCTTGTTGTCTTCTCCTTTACCAGGTGGAGTTAGGATTTAAATGGATAAGAATGTTGTTCAACTCTTCAAAATTTGCGCCAATTCCTCTGTTCCATTCATATGAGCAGGTAGAGGTCTGACACTGACATGTGCCCACTCATTTAAAGTACAATCAGCTGTTGCTAAGTGTGCCAGATATAGGGCCTGATATTGAGAAGTGCTAAGTCTTTGCAGCTGAAGCCAATGGGAGCTGCAGATGTCTAGCATCTCACAAGATCAGTCCCCTGTGCCCTGACTCGATTGGGGGATTGCCCAGCTGAGGATCAGGGATTTTTTTCAGTTTCAGCTTCCATGGCTGATTCTACACCAGAAAATTTCTTCTGAAATGTTCATTCTGGAATTAACACTGTCCAATGACAAAGTCCATTTCTTAGAAAAATAATTATGTAGTTATTGTAAATAACTTTGACCATGTAAGCTTAAAAAAAATTCTTAAGGTTCATTTATACAAATGTATACCTTGCTGATTATGAATTTAAATGTGCACCATTCACAGTAACAAAAATACAGCAGTCTTGCTAATCCACGCATCTGATACCACACAGGATACCAGCAGTTTCTTTCCATTTCTTAGTAAATACTTAATGCCAGAGAAGTATTGTGAGATCTGTATTTATAAGATAGCATTATAGAATAATTACTACAATATTATGAAGTACTGTAAAAGTGAATTACATTCTTCAGATAAATGAACAAAGTACACTTCTGATGAATCCTTCATTTGCTTGCTTGATAATTCACAAAATTCAGTAAATTGTAATAGTGGGGGAAAATCCTTTAAAATTCCCAAGGTAAACTTTCTTTTATAGGCCAACTTTTGCGGTGTTGGAATTTGCAATTCCCATTGAAACAAAAACCTTTCAAACATCTTTGCAAAAAACAGAATTGTGTCAAAATATCCATTTCTGTTTGATATCTGAGCTTTTGATTGGGGAAGGGGCATGTGCGTGTCTGTCCATCAACCCCATCTGGGATGCTAGAGCACTTGTGGGAGACCCAGGTTTGAGTCCCATTTCTAAATCGGGCAGAACAGGGAATTGAACTTGTCTCCCACATCTCAGGCCAGTGTCCTAACTGTAGGCATGTCTCTCTCTCTTCCCATCCTCCATTTCTCTCCCTCCACCCCCACATTTATTGAAATTTGTCAGAACTGATTCCTTTTGGCTTGATAATTCTTTTTGTCAGAAATGTTCCATCCAGCTCTGTCTTTAGCATGTGGAGTACACTCTGTGTGCAGGGGAAGGAATGACCCCAATCCCTTTTGGGTACATAGGGGAAATCTGAACAGACAGTAGGGCTACTACCTAGCCCTATAATTTTGCCTATATTATCTGCTATTATATATATACTGCCTATATGATCCAATTGCATTTTAGGCACTTCACAGACATAACAGTTCAGTTCTTCTTTGAGTGGTTGTTCATGTCCATTCAAAGTAGGTGTGCGCGCGCCGTGTGCATGCCAGCCGGAAGATTTTCCCCTAGCAACGCCCGTAGGGTCAGCCCTGGCGCCCCCTGGAGTGGCGCCACTACGGGGCCCTATAAAGGGGCCCGCCGACCCTCCAGCCCCTCAGTTCCTTCTTACCGCCGGTGACGGCTAGCTGGAACTTCGCTTGCTGATAGCAAGTTTAGCAGTGTCCATAAAACCTCGTGTATATAGTTAGTCTATCTAGATTAGTTGTACATAGTTCTTTGCTGTTGGGGGCTCCCCCCCACCTACTTGTCGCCCCGCCGGGGCATGCCTGGGTCTCCCAGGTTTAAACTCTGCAAAGGCTGCGGAAAGTTCATGCCAAAGAGTGACCCGCACTCTGCTTGTCTGCGGTGCCTCGGGGAGAGCCACCAAAGGGACCGGTGCACTATTTGCAGGGGATTCCGTCCCAGAACTCTCAAAGAAAGAGCACAAAGACTTAGAGTTCTTCTGATGGAGGCTGCTTTGCGGCCACCTTCGGACCCGGAGCCGGCCGACACAGTGCCCAGCACGTCATTGTCGGTGCGGAGCGCCCCGGCACCAGCATCAGGACTTAGGGCCCAGCCCAAATCCTCTAAAACCCGGCACCGGAGGGAGTCGGGTCATAAGAAGTTGGCCTCAGTGCAGCACCGCTCACCCTCCCCAGTGCCCGCTAAGAAGAAGAAGTTGGTGAGGGAGCGATTGCCCCACCACGACCTCCACAGGCCGACGCTGTCCACTGGTACAAGCAGCCCCCGGCTGCTCCGTTGACTCCCGCACTGGAGAGAGGGCGGTCGAGTCCAGAGCGACCACCATCCCCGGGCCTTAGCAGAGACGTGCGTCCCCCCTCGACGCCAGAGGCATTCAAGGCGGCCTCAGACCTTCTGAGACTCCTGGTACCGGTCTCCCCGCATCGTGGCAGGGAGTTGCTGACCATAGCTCGTCCCCCAGTAAAGTCTAGGGGTAAGCCGGCCATGCTGTCACCTTCCTCTCCGTCCCGCACCACCCGGGCAGCACAGATCAGAGAGACAGCTCCCCGCCTCCGCGCCGCTCCCCAGCAACGACGGGTGCCGCTCCCCCCAGGTCCTCTTATTCAGAGACCTCCGGCTCAGAGGCGGACTCCTATCGCTCCAGCCGGTCGCGGAGCAGAAGATCGACTTCGGGGGTGAGCCACCAGTGGCACCCACCTCAGTGGCAGCAGCAATGGCAACCGCCCTCTCAGTGGCTGTTTTGGACCCCCTGAGCCTACCACCAGTCAGTGGGCCAGGCATTTGGTCTTCGCTCCAGGTCAGCCTCGGTCTCCTCAGCATTGATGGCCCTGGCGCAGTTGCCTCCTCCACCGGCACCGGCACCAGGCAGGGGTGTGCCGCATCTAAGTTCAGCACCCCCTAGCCAGGCCTCGGCACCGGCGGCAACCACGGTTCATGCTCAACAGATGCCGCCAGACATGCCAAGCCATTCATTGGCGACCCCGGTACTGGCCACGGTGCCGCATTTGGAACTGGCACCGGCCCCGCAACCTCGGTACTGTGTGCTGCCAGACCCTGAAGGGCTGGAAGTGCCGGAGGACGGGCCAATCCAAGTGATTTCCTCTTCTTCCCCGGATGAGGCGGTCGTGGGCATGGCCACGGCACCGGCCCTGGAAGACACTAGGGTCCTTCAGCAACTGCTCAGGCGAGCTGCTCAGAGCCTCGCAATCCAGGCTGAGGAAATTGAAGACGACGTAGATCCGGTAGTGGACATCCTGGCTCCATCGGGACCATCCAGGGTGGCCCTATCGTTGATCAAGACCATAGAGGACACGTCCCGCACCTTATGGCAAACGCCAGCCTCATTGGCCCCTACTGCCAAGAAAACAGAGAGGCGTTATTTTGTGCCCTCGAAGGGGCATGAGCATTTGTACACCTACCCTTCCCCGGACTCCCTGGTGGTAGACGCGGCCAACCAAAGGGAGCGTCAGGGGTTTCAAGGGTCGACGCCAAAGAACAGGGACACCAAAAGGCTCGACCTCTTTGGTAGAAAGGTGTACTCCACGGCAGGCCTTCAACTACGAATAGCCAACCAACAGGCTGTCGTAAGCTGATATGGTCATAACACGTGTTCGGCCATGTCGAAGTTTACCGAGCTCCTTCCCCAGGATTCGAGGGCAGAGTTTTCGGCCTTGGTGGAAGAGAGAAAGCTCATCTCCCGAGCCTCCCTTCAGGCTGCCCTAGATGCAGCGGACTCGGCCTCACGCTCCATGGCAACAGGTCTGGTCATGAGGCTGGGAGCCTGGCTCCAGGTCTCGGGCCTCCCTATGAGGTCCAGCAGACTATCCAGGAACTCCCTTTCGAAGGGCAGACGCTGTTTTCGGACAAAACGGGTAAGCGTCTGCATAGTCTAAAGGATTCGAGGGCTACGCTTTGCTCGCTAGGCCTGCATACCCCGGCAACTCAACATAGGCAGCTTTGGCCGCAAGCGGCCCCGTGCCCTTACCAGCCTCAGAATCATCCAGAGGTTGGGCGCAGACGGGGCAGGAACAGGCGAAGGCGCCACCAGCACCACCCCTCCGACCAGGCATCCAGCCAACCGAGACCGTCGTCGGGGCCTAGGCCCCCTGTTTGATGGTACGGTTGAGGACGGCCGACCGATCAGGACTCCGGATCCTTCTTTCCCTACCTTTGGGTCACGTCTGTCCCCCTTCTACCATGCCTGGTCCCGAATCACGTCGGACAGTTGGGTGCTTCGCACGGTAGAGAGGGGATATTCTATCCAGTTCTCCTCCCTCCCACCCCACCAGCCCCCCTCCCCATCCCTCTTCAGGGACCCCTCTTATGGGAAACTTATAATTCAGGAAGTGCGGTCCCTCCTCACAGCGGGGGCAGTGGAGGAAGTTCCTCAGGAGCTCAGGGGCAGAGGCTTCTACTCCCGGTATTTTCTAATACCAGAAGGCAAAAGGGGGCCTCAGACCCATCCTGGACTTGTGGTGGCTGAACAAGTTTGTGAAAAAGCTCAGGTTCCGCATGGTCTCCCTGTCTTCGATCATTCCCTCCTTGGATCCAGGAGATTGGTATGCTGCCCTCGACGTAAAGGAGGCATATTTCCATATTGCCATAATCCCCCGACACCATCGGTACCTCAGGTTTGTCGTGGCCGACGCCCATCTGCAGTTCACAGTGCTCCCATTTGGCCTATCGGCGGCACCAAGGGTCTTCACGAAGTGCATGGCAGTCATGGCAGCCTTTCTACGCAAGCAGGGTATCCAGGTATTCCCCTACTTGGACGATTGGCTTATAAAAGGCCGCTCCAAGGAGCAGGTGGAAGCTCAGGTGCTTTTCATCAGGCGGACCTTCCTCGAGCTCGGCCTCCTCTTAAACGAGGCCAAGTCCACCCTGTCTCTTACCCAAAGGATAGAATTTATAGGGGCGGTTCTGGACTCAACACACGCCAGAGCGTATCGTCCGGAGTCCAGGTTCCGGTCCATGTCTGAAATCATTCTTGGTCTGCACCGTGCCCCGACCACCATGGCAAGAAACTGCCTCAAGCTGTTGGGCCACATGGCGGCGTGCACCTATGTGGTGAGCCATGCCAGACTCCGGCTCCGCCCACTACAATCCTGGCTAGTGACGGTATACCGCCCGGCCAGGGATCCCCTGGACTCAGTGGTGACTCTTCCCCAGGTGGTGCTGGGCTCTCTCCAATGGTGGCTCGACCCACAGAAGGTGGGCTTGGGTGTTCCCTTTGCTACCCCTCAACCCTCCCTCTCCCTGGTGACAGATGCCTTGGATCGGGGATGGAGAGCGCACTTGGGGAATCTCAGGACACAGGGCTTGTGGTCGCAGGAGGACCTCAAGTTACATATCAACGTCAGGGAGCTGAGAGCTGTTCGCCTGGCTTGTCTTACCTTCCAATCCCACCTGGCCGGCAGATGTGTCTCAGTCCTCACGGACAACACGTCAGCAGTCTTCTATATCAACAAACAGGGGAGTGCACGCTCCTTTCCCCTGTGCAGGGAAGCCCTCGCGCTGTGGGACTTTTGCGTTCAGAATGCTACTCACCTGATGGCGTTCTACCTCCTGGGGGAACAGAACGGCCTGGCGGACGCCCTCAGCTGCTCTTTCCGGGGCCACGAGTGGTCCCTTTGTTGGGATGTAGTGCACTCAATCTTCCGGCTCTGGGGTTGTCCCCAGTTAGACCTGTTTGCTTCAAAGGAAAACAGGAAGTGTCGGTGGTTTTGCTCCCTCCAGGCCACAGCCCGGGGTCTCTGTCAGACGCCTTCCTCCTGTCATGGAAGGAAGGGCTGCTCTATGCCTTTCCTCCATTTCCCTTGATACACAGGGTAATTCTCAAGATCCGCAAGGATCATGCCCATGTAATCCTGATAGCACCGGCGTGGCCGTGCCAACATTGGTACACGTCGCTCCTGCACATGTCCACCCGAGTGCCCCTGACGCTGCCCCTGCTGCTGGACCTGATCACGCAGGACCAGGGCTGCCTTCGCCACCCGAACTTGCAATCTCTCCACCTCACAGCCTGGTTGCTCCATGGTTGAACCCGGTGGAGATGCAGTGCTCCCAACAGGCCAGACAAGTGCTGCTCGGTAGCAGAAAACCCTCGACCAGGGCCACCTACCTGGCCAAATGGAAACGCTTCTCCATCTGGTCCGGTCGGTGAGGGCAGGAACTGTTGCGGGCCCCGATTCCCATTATCTTAGACTATCTGCTCCACCTGAGACAGTTGGGCCTTTCCCTCTCCTCGGTTCGAGTTCACTTAGCAGCCATCTCGGCTTTCCACCTGGGAGAAGGGGGCACCTCAGTGTTCGCAAACCCGCTGGTTGGTCGTTTCCTTAAGGGCATGGACAGGCTTTTCCCGCATGTCCATCAACCAGCTCCTACCTGGGACCTGAACCTGGTCCTCTCCGCCCTCACGGGTCCTCCCTTCAAGCCCCTGGCTTCATGCGCTCTGCTGTACCTGTCATACAAGGTCGCTTTTCTTGTAGCGATCACCTCGGCAAGGAGGGTATCAGAGCTCAGAGCACTGACAGCCGAACCCCTGTACACTGTCTTCTATAAAGACAAGGTCCAACTTAGACCGCACCCGGCTTTCCTTCCCAAGGTCGTCTCCCAATTCCATATGGGACAAGATATCTTCCTACCGGTGTTTTATCCAAAGCCGCACTCTTCCAGTAAGGAGCAGAGGCTGCATTCCCTGGATGTCCGCAGGGCCCTAGCCTTTTCTGTTGAATGGACAAAGCCGTGTAGACGGTCGACTCAGCTCTTCATCGCGGTGGCAGATAGAATGAAGGGGCTCCCGGTCTCCTCTCAGAGGATCTCTTCGTGGATCGCGGCCTGCATACGGGAATGCTATCATATAGCCAAAACCCCTATTCCTCCGGTTACGGCCCACTCTACCAGGGCGCAGGCCTCCTCCACGGCGTTCCTGGCTCAGATCCCGACTCAGGAGATTTGTAGAGCTGCCACGTGGTCCTCCATCCACACGTTCATGTCGCACTATGCCATCACGCACCAGGCTAGGGATGATGCCACCTTCGGTCGTGCAGTACTCCAGTCAGCAGTGACCTCCGACCCCACCACCTAACGTTAGGCTTGTGAGTCACCTACTTTGAATGGACATGAACAACCACTTGAAGAAGAAAAAACGGTTATCCACCTTTTAGTAACTGTTGTTCTTCGAGATGTGTTGTTCATGTCCATTCCAATACTCACCCTACTGCCCCTCTGTCGGAGTGCCAGCAAAAAGGAACTGAGGGGGTAGAGGGTCGGCGGGCCCCTTTATAGGGCGCCAGGGCTGACCCTACGGGCGCTGTTAGGGGAAAATCTTCCAGCTGGCATGCATGCGGCGCACGCACACCTACTTTGAATGGACATGAACAACACCTCGAAGAACAACAGTTACTAAAAGGTGGGTAACCGTTTTTTATGGCAACAGGGACTGAAATTCTCACAAGCTTAAAAACAGATCAAACAAAATCAATTACAGTGCTAAGGGCAAGTTCTAGACCCTTTTAAAGAGGAGCCAAAAATATAGCCCATGGCACTCATCATGTTAGGGGAACAGGCATTCTAAAGATTTGGAGCAGGAGGGACACTTAGATGAGCTGTACCATTTGTGTCCCCAGCCCCACAGAGCAAAGATAGGGTGCAGAAACTTGAACAACAACTTACAGTAGAAACCCACCCACTAAGGGCTTTGGAAGTCCAAACTAAAATATTAACTACATTTATATGCCAAAAAGCAGCTAATGCAGAAAGTAAAGCCGCAGCTATGTAGAATCCATTTTTGTCATTTCCAGAAGAGAGGAAATGTACAATGTCTGTTCCAAAACAAAGTAAAATAGCACATCTTCATCTCAAAGCCCTAGATTGCTTCTAATTCTACTGAAAATATTTCCTTTTTTTTTCTTTACATTTATAAAACACAGAAAATCTGTTCTGTATTGTTATTCCATGTGCCTTCGGATAGAAATTAATCACTTAAAAAATTGAGGTCAAAGCCACCCTAAATCTATTTTACTACAAAGAATATACAGTATTTCTATCTGTCTTGGGGTTTATACTGCTACCTATTACTGTAGTAACTACCATATAAAATCAGTTTCAATAGCATCATAGAACTGGAAGGGACCTTGAGAAGTCATCTAGTCCAGTCCCCAGCACTCAAGGCAGGACTAAGTATTATCTAGACCGTCCTGACAGGTGTTTGTCCAACCTGCTCTTAAAAATCCCCAATGATGGAGATTCCACAACCTCCTTACGCAATTTATTCCAGTGCTTAACCACCCTGACAGGAAGTTTTTCCTAATGTCCAACCTAAACTGCCCTTGCTGCATTTTAAGCCCATTGCTTCTTGTCCTGTCCTCAGAGGTTAGTGAAGTTCCTTCTGGACTTCATATAATCCCTGGCACTTCTCCTTTTTTAAGACTCTTCTGGGGATGGGAGTTTTGTTTTGGTGTTTTAAAAGACTTTTAATTTGTTGCTGACTGCAGCTGGTGTTTGTCATCTGTACTGGACAGACTCCTTAAGGAGTTGCCAACACACACTGTTTATGTACTGCTTTATTTATATCTATTTAGAAACAGATATAAAGCGGTGCAACCCCTTAGTGTGAATACAGCTATACCAGTATATAAGTGCTTATGTCGCTATAGCTTATTCCCCCTAAATTCACAGAAATAAGCTGTATCTTTGTAAGCATATGTGTACTGATAAACTCTGTCCCCCCAGTGGGTTGTACTATTTTAACCAAGAATGGGACCTCGTCATGTTAGGCACTGCACAAACACAGAGTAGTAGATGGTCCCTGTCCCAAACAACTTACAATCTAAATAGACAAGGTAGACATAGTGTGAGAATAGGGGTATAACACACAAATGGCAAAAAATATGTGCATAAACATCTTAATATTTTGTCCTGATATGATATAAACAATCTGAAGCTTATTGCCAGCTTTTATGTGTTCTGAGCAGAAGCCGTGGAAAGAACGGAATCAGACATTTTTAATGGTGGTAATTCAGAGGTTCATCACATTTTTTTAGTGATTTTTTTTCTCTAGCCTCTAAGACTCATGGTACTTACATTTTACTTCTGGATTTATTTTCAGTCCATGGGCTCTTCCCTCACCCCTTAGAATTTTTCACTGTTTTCAGGTCGCTCAGTCTAAGCAACTCCTCTCATCAGAACCCTGCAGTGCATTTTAGCATCACTTTTTGGGGGGTAAGATTGGATGGCCTCATCCAAGAAATCTAGTTCTTTCTTATTTAAATGCCTATACTTCTAGTTGCAACAAATTAAAAAACTGTCAGAAATACTGTCTGGACTTAATTATGACTGGAAGTGCCCTTTGCTACTTGTTTTCTTTGGAAATATCCTTCTTTGGGAATCAGTGATGGGTCTTTGGCCTCAAAAGATTTATGCAGTCACTAAGTAGGGCCCCTGTCCACATATCCTCCCCAGCTTACTAGTTACAACACTGTAGACCCACTTACAGAGGGAGAGGCAGAGTCCTGTGTGTCTTCATTTGCACAGGATCTCACAATTTGAGGAAGAATTTATTTTTAGATACCATGAGCATTAAAAATGTTACTGATTATTAAAGCAACACTATCAACATTATAAATCTGGTGTATAAAATAGAACGGGTATGATACCAATTTTGTTCATGACTTTCTGGGACCCTCAATTTTCACTTCTTGATACAGCCTTTCTAATGATCTTGGCCTAGTCATTTAACCATCCTGTACCTTACTTTCTTCTATGAGTGCTTGCTCAGGTCGATTCCAAGTAGGTGTGTGTGTGTGCTGCGTGCACAGTTGCCAGAAGGTTTTCCCCTCGCAACACCCGTAAGGTCAGCTCAGGTGCCCCCTGGAGTCGCGCCTTCATGGCGCTGCATCTAGGGCCCTGCCGACCCACCGCCTCTTCAGTTCCTTTTTACCGCCAGTGATGGTCGTTGGAGCATTCTTTTCTCTTGTTTTCAAACAATCCCCTAGTGTATCTGTAAATAGTTTTCTGTAGTTAGTTAATAGTTGGTAGTTTGGTGTAGTTGGGTCCCTTGTTAGTCAGGGTTCCCTTCCCCATTCCCTTCCCCTTCCCGGGGCCAGGCCATGCCTCAGTCCCAGGGGTTTAAGCCGTGTGGGGTCTGCCAAAAGCCGATGCCCAGGGGCGACCTGAACACATCCTGCTTGAACTGCCTGGGGGAATCCCAGCAGACTGAGAGTCTAAAACTGTTGCTGATGGAGGCAGCCCTGTGGCAGCAGTCAGAGTCAAGCCCCATGGATCTGGCACCAGGTTCTTCGGCATCGGTTCGCAGTGTGCTGGCCTTGATCAGGGATGTGGCATGGAGGAAGGACTCAGGGGTCAGAGACCCTTGGCACCGCCACTCCCCGGCACTGAAGAGTGCCTCATGTGCGGAGTCCTGGCACTGCTTGCAGTCACTGGTGCCACGTAAGAAGCATAGAAAGATGGACAGAGAGCACTCGCCTGCTTGAATGACTGAGCATGAGCCTGCTAATGGAGCGCGACCTGTGCTGGGCCACTCTGCCTCATCCGTACAGGAGGCAGCACTGTTGACTCCAGGCCTGCAGAGGGGTCCGGCGCCAGTGGAAGAGGGTCAAGTGAAAGACTTAGATCTCTCTTCCACATCAGAGACCTTTGAGGCAGCCAGTGACCGGATAGCCCTGACAGATCCACGCTCTCCCAACCAACGCGAAAGGTCATCGGTCCCGAAGCCTCCAGCACTGCAAAGACCACTGGTGCCATCCAGGGGCAAGCCGATGATGACGCGGCACTGCTCGCCGTCTCCCCTGTGCTGTCCGACACCACCCCACCATGGTCTCTGCAGTTGGACTCCTCTGCATCAGACTCGGAGGTGGAGTCCTATGTCTAGGAGAAGCCAGCACTAGCTGGGAAAGGAAAGGGAAAGGGAAAGGATTGTGCCATTTCTGGTCTCTGGGGATGAGCATAGCGGCATCCCCAGAGACCAGAAATGGCACAATCCTTTCCCCCTGAGCCGTGGCCAGCGTAGTGGCAGATGCCAGTGCAGTGGCCCTTTTGGACCCTGTGGGCATACCACCAATCACAGAGCAATCCCTCTCCGTCGCATCAGATGGACGAGCCCCATCAAGGACCAGAGAGCTCTCTCATGGTGCCACTTCCGGCACCGCGGCTGGCACCGCAACCAGAACTGCAGATAACACCATCGTCAACACTGCAGTAGGCACAGAGATGGGCACTGCCACCGATTACCGGGTGTACATCAAGGAAGCTGTGGAGCAAGAAGGCCTCTTAGCAGCCCGGGCCTCTTCATCATCCTCACTCAATGAGGCGGTAGCAGGAACATCTTCAGCACCTGCCCCACTGGATAGTAGAGCCCACCTGGAGCTCCTAAGAAGGATGGCACAGACTCTGGGTATCCAGATGGAGGAGGTCACTGAGGTGTTGGACCCTATGGTGGACATCTTATCCCCTACAGGCCCCACCAGGGTGGCACTCCCCTTTATTAAAACAATTCAGGAGACCACTAAGACCCTGTGGCAGACACCAGCCTCTCTGACCCCCAGAGCAAAAGGGGTTGAAAGAAAATATGTTGTGCCATAAAAGGGGTATGAATATCTGCTTATGCACCCACTACTGGACTTGGTGGTGGTGGCAGCTGTTAATGAGCGGGAGAGGTAGGGGCAGCAGGGCCCCACTCTTGGGCAAAGGATGTGAAGAAGCTGGATCTCTTCAGGAGGAAAGTGTACTCCACCAGAGGGCTCCAGCTTCGTATTCTGAACCAGCAGGTGATCTCAGTTGCTATAACTTTAAATCTTGGGATGCAATGTCAAATTTAAAGACTTTTTGTGCTGGCAGACTCCAAGTCTGAGTTCACTGCCTTGGTTGATGAGGGCAAGGTGGTGGCGAGGACCTCATTGCAGGCCTCGCTGGACTCGGCGGACTTAGCAACCGACACCATATCTTCGGGGATTGTGATGCGTCATTGCTCCTGATTTCAGGCCTCCCGGAGGAGGTTCAACAGACTATTCACGATTTCCTGTTCAAGGGCTCCACTTTGTTTTCAGAAAAAATGGACTCGAAGCCGCATAGCTTAAAAGATTCTTGAGCCACTTTAAAATCTCTGGGGTTGCACACACCTGCCACCCAGCACAAGCATTTTAAGCCCCAGCCTATGCCATGCCTGTATCAGGGCACTCTAGGCAGAACTTCAATAGAAGAAGGGGCAGAAACTATTGGGATCGCCAATCTCAACCCCCTAACAACCAGGGGTTGGGGTCATCGAGACAACCCCCCGGTCCCAGGCAGGCTTTTTGAAAATGTGCCCAGGGGTGACACCAACCCAAATCCTAGATCTGTTACTACCCTTTTTAGACTGTCTATCCCATTTTTACCATGTGTGGTCCCTGTAACAGGGTCGGACTCACCCCTGCGGCGCCTCCTACTGGTTGCTCTGGGGAATTAGCTCTGTTCCAGCCCGGAGCGCCCTCTGCAGGCTGGTGATCCACCTGTTTGCTACTGGCCCGAGTCCCTCCCAGACACCCCGGTGCCTCTTTAACCTGTAACTGGGTTTCCCCCTCCCTAGGGAACCCCCACCTTCTATCCCCACCTTGCCTCAGTGTATGGCTACTGCCAGTCATTGTCTAGCCCCACACTCTGGGGCAGACTGCAGTCTCAGCCAACTCATCCCTGGCAAGGAGGGTTTGGACCTGCTGCTTTGTCCTACCCCTGGGCTGCCCTCTGCAACCCACAGTACCTTTGGCCTATAGCTAGGCTGCAGCCTGGGGCTTTCCAGGCTGGAGCTCCCCAGCTCCTCAGCCTTTCCCCAGCCCTGCTTCACTCAGGTACCTTCTCTCTAGTTTCCAGCAGCCAGGCCCATCTCTCTCTGAAGGCAGAGAGAGACTGCCTGGGCTCCTGGCTCATAGCCTTTTATAGGGGCCAGCTGTGGCCTGATTGGGGTGTGGCCCAGCTGCGGCTACTTCCCCAATCAGCCCAGCTTGAGAGCAGCAGCTCTCAACCCCTGCCAAGCCGCTTTCAAACCCCTTAAAACCTGGGAGCAGGGATCCACCCTGTTACAGTCCCAAATTACCTCAGACCGTTGGGTACTACGCACGGTAGAACTGGGATATTCTCTCCAATTCAGTTCAACCCCTCCCTTCCCCCTCCCTTCCCCATCCCTCTTCAGGGACCCCTCTCATGAGCAACTCCTAATAAAGGAGATACAAACCCACCTATTGGCAGGAACAGTAGAGAAGTTTCCACAGGAACTAAGGGGCAAGGGGGTTTACTCCTAGTACTTCCTCATACTGAAAGCCAAAGGGGTCTCAGACCCATCCTAGACCTGTGCGATCTCAACAGGTTCATGAAGAAACTGAAGTTCCGTATGATCTCTTTGGCTGCCATCATCGTGTCCCTGGATCCAGGGGATTGGTACACCGCCATCGATTTGAAGGATGCATACGTATACATTTCCATAATCCCGTCCCACAGGAGGTTTCTAAGATTCATAGTGGGGCACACTCACTACCAATTTACAGTCCTCCCCTTCGGCCTGTCATTGGCCCCTCAGGTATTCCCCAAACGCATGTCAATCGTAGCTGCCTTCCTGAGGAAAAGGCAGTTACTGATATTCCGGTACTTCGATGACTGGTTGGTCAAGGGCCATTCCAAGATGCAAGTGGAACAATAGGTCAAATTGATAAGGTCCACATTCGACACTGGGTCTCCTGGTGAGCTCAAATGCTCAGATCCCATGAGGGAGGTTCTCCTTGGCAGTAGGAAATCATCCATCAGGGCTACCTAGTTAGCCAGGTGGAAGAGATTCTCAATCTGGTGTTCCTACAGCCGTACCTCTGACACAATCATCAATACTCTTTATCTTGGACTACCTGCTACATTTAAAGCAGCAGGGCTTGTCGTTCTTGTCACCTGGCCCCCATTTTGGCATTCCATGCAGGAGAGGCAGGCTGCTTGGTCTTCACTAACCCAATGATGCGGTGTTTTCTTAAAGGACTGGATAGGTTATACCCACAGGTTCAGCAACTGACCTTGGCTTGGGACCTTAATCTGGTTCTTTCAAGGCTGATGGGACCTTCAGTTGAGCCCTTAGCAACATGCTCAGTGCTCTACCTGTCATGGAAGGTGGCTTTCCTGGTCGCTGTAACTTCAGCTAGAAGGGTGTCTGCGCTCAAGGCCCTCACATCTGAACCTCCTTATACCTTCTTTTACAAGGATAAGGTGCAGCCTCGGCCACACTTGACCTTTCTTCCTAAGGTCATCTCACATTTTCATGCCAAGCAAGACATTTTTCTCCCAGTTTTTTTCCTGAAGCCTCATGCTAATGGCTGGGAGCAGAAGCTCTACTCCCTGGATGTTCAGTGGTCATTGGCTTTTTATATTGAACGAACAAAGCAGTTTTGTAAATCGAATCAGCTGTTTGTTGTGGTGGCGGACAGGATGAAGGGCCTTCCCGGTATCCTCCCAAAGGATAGAATTGTGGATCACATCCTGTATCCCATCATGCTATGATCTAGCAAAGATACCTGCCCCTGCGCTGATGGCACATTCCACTAGAGCACAGGCCTCCTCGGCGGCTTTCCTGGCCCAGGTCCCAATCCAGGAGATCTGTAGAGCGGCATCGTGGTCCTCAGTCCACACTTTCACTTCTCATGCCATTACCCAGCATGCCGGGGACAATGCAGCATTTGGCAGAGCACTGCTTCAGTCAGCGATTCCATGAACTCCGACCCTGCCGCTTAGGTAAGGCTTGGGAGTGACCTAATTGGAATTGACATGAGCAAGCACTCGAAGAATAACTCGGTTAATAAGACTGGGACTTTTCAGCTTGGAAAAGAGATGACTAAGGCGGGATATTTTAGAGGTCTATAAAATCATGACTGGTGTGAAGAAAGTAAATATGGAAGTATTATTTACTCCTTCTTGTAACACAAGAACTAGGGATCACCAAATGAAATTAATAGGCAGCAGGTTTAAAACAAATAAAAGGAAGTATTTTTTCACACAACTCCTTGCTAGAGGATAAGACCAAGACTATAACAGGGTTCAAAAAAGAACTTTGGCTGTTCCATCAATGGCTGTTAGCCAGGATGGGCAGGGATGGTGGCTCTAGCCTCTGTTTGCCAGAAGCCAGGAATGGGCGACAGAGGATGGATCACTTGATGATAACCTGTTTTGTTTCTTCCCTCTGGGGCACCTGGCATTGGCCACTGTCAGAAGGCAGGATACTGGGCTAGATGGACCTTTGGTCTGACCCAGTACGGTTGTTCTTATGTCACATCATAGAATGAAATGTACATATGCGGGAGGTGAATTGCCATGCATTGTCATTATGAATGATGTGACTGCTTATGAAATGTTAGGGAGGGGTGTGTGGATTGTCATGCGTTGTAGTTGTGAATGACATGACTGTTTATGACGGAAGAGTGGGCGGCGAGTGGCAAGGACTGTACATTTACATTTATGGCTTGATGTAGAGAAATGTATTGAGTAAAAGTATTTGCATACTACTTCCAAGTTATCCCTTATCATGTGTTTACCTTTTATTATTTGAAATACAAATTATATGATGTGATGCAGTGATGGCAATGAAATTTTTTAATAAAATAGAAATCTTTATTTTTGAACATATATTAGAAAAGCACAATATTAAACCATTGTCAGGCAGGCCAACTACTATTAGCACACCAGCACAGCAGTAATAAATCAACACTAAACTTTTAACAAAAATAAAGTTCATGTAAAATGCAAACACTGAAACCAGTTCCAAACAATAAATCCCTACTGTTGCATGTCCCCTGGCCTCCCATTCTCCTTTCTGGTCCTTTCATATTTAACATTCACTTGGCGCTGCATCAGGGGGTGCCACTGTTCACAGGAGTGCAGGACTGCAAGGGAGATGGAGATCAGCATGGGGCTGATAGCTACATGGGGTAGATTTGCCCTGGCTAGCTGCTCTTAAGTCCCAATTGCATGGGTCTGCCAACCATGGAATTGTCCAAAGTGGTTGTGGTCTGCATCACATGGTACTACAGAGGGGATTCAGGACATGCTGGTGGCCATAAGCCTAAGCAGTTTAGGTTTTTTTCATACTGTGGCAGTTTCACCAAGCATCAGATTTCTCTTTTGAGAGAAATGTTGCTCTCAGTCCTCTTTCCCACTTACAAGCAGTGCCGGGTTTACAATAGCGCCATGGAGCCAGGCCCATGCTCAGAAGGGGCCCCGGCCTGCTCTGCTTGCACTGTGCCCTGAGACTCCACCAGCCCGCTGGCTTCCCCTCCCCTACCCACTTGTTCCTCTCAGCCTGCCACCTGCTCCTCTCTGCCCCCTGGCCCCACCCGCCAGCTTTTCTTTGCCTCCTGACCGGACCCCAGTGCACCTCTGGCTCCAGGCAGTCTCTGCTTCCCACCACTTGTGCGGCCTCACCTGTGTCCCTGGAGCTGAGCCGCCTGGGACTGGTGCAGAAGCCTGGCCAGTCTCGGCCGGTTGGGAGGTGGGGTACAGCGTGTGTGTGTGTGTGGGGAGGGGGGGTTGGCTGGGCTTCTCCAGGCAAGTGGATCCTGAGGGAGCATGGCTGGGGCAGGGGCTGGCCTGGCTGATCGCGCCACTCCCAAGGAGCCAGAGCGATTCCCCGCCCTGGGACCAGCCCTGGCTGCACTGGCAGCTCAGCCGAGCAGATACAGTCACTTCTTAGCAGGGCCAGTGAATGCAGCCAGGAGGCAGGGAGTGGAGGAGTGGGTCTCTGGAGGGCCTGGGGGGTGCGGCTCAGCTGTGAGTTGGTGGGGAAGATCTCTGTGTGTTGGGGCACTAGGGAGTGGGGGTTCTGTAGGGGGTGCTGGGCAGTTGGGCTGTGGGCAGGGGGGCACTGGGCAGAGGTGGTGTTGTGCAGGGTGCTGTGCATTTGTGGCAGGGTCTGGGGGAGTGCTGGGCATAGCGGGTCCGGGAGGGCTTTGGCCATAGAGAATTGGAGGAGTGTTCCAGTGTTGGGCGGGGAGGATGTGTGACATGGCATGGGCCCACCCCCGAGGGGAAGCAGCATGCTGGCAGCATAGGGCCAGTTTGTTAATAGTGCCCTCGCACTGGGCTGGGTGGAGCGGGGCCACCTCTGCCATGCCATGCCATGCCCCTGGCCCGCCTCTCACTCCGAGGACCAACCCCCCCCGCCATTGCCTCCATGGAGGCCCACAAATACATTTGGCATCAGGCCCACAAAAGGTTAATCCAGCCCTCCTTACAAGATGGGCTTTTCTTGGTGTCCTAAATTTGTTCTAGACTCACCTCCATGGGGCAGTGTTTGTGTTCTCTGTTTGCATACCACCTAGCACCATGGAGCCCTGGTCCATGACTAGGGTTCCTAGGACCTACAGTAGTATCCATAATAACCTTTATGTCGGTTTTGCTTTGCCTACCAAAGTGGTTTTCAAACTAAGGCCGTATACCTCTTGTGGGTCATAGAGCACTTTCAGGTGCATAGTTATTTCTGCCACAAAGCTTGAAGCCTCTGTCTTTTGTTCATTATAACTCAGTCCAGTTCTAGCATCTCCAGAGATTTTTGTGAAAAAAATTGAAACTTCTTTGCGTGGGATTGTTGATGTTGACATTGACTTCCATAGGGCCAGGAGTGCAAAGGTGGGTTAAAGCAGTTAATTAGCTCAGTACTGGAAAGGAGCTGAGCCAGTGAGGCTAGACAGCTTAGTTCTAATGTTCGCCCTCAGTTTTCAAAGTAGCTAGCAGCTCCTAGTAAAAAAATGTTTATATATAGTGGCTGGCAAAACTATGGTCTGGTCTGTAGGCTTGAAAAAGATGACCCAGTGGAAATTTTAAAAGAAATTAGAAAACAAACAGGTTTTTTTCCTTTTCTGAAGTAAAAATTGCTTCATGGCAGGAATGGAGTACAGCAGTGTATTCTGGACTCATTTTGGTTGGATACCTTCTCTTTTTGGCTGGAGTCCCTTACTCTGACAGAGGAAGTATTTGCATAGCAATAGCCCCTAATTGCTTTGAAGCAAGGTATTTTTTCAAGTTAAATCTGTGATGTGCAGTTCACCAATCCTGTGGCATCAGCAACCCACTGCCTAGCACCCAGGACCTGGGTTCTGGAGCCATTCATGACCTGACTTGCTTATTATGCTACTGGGAAAGCTGTACTTTCACTCCTTGCCCACAAATTCTTCCCCATATGCTTTAACACCAGTATCAGAAAAACAGCCTAATTACATGGCTCCCTGATGTGACTGCATGCTGCTTTCTCACACAGTCAGAAAGCCAGACAAGCCATTGAGTGGGGGGGAATGATGAGGTACAGAAAGAGGGGGAGAGAGGAAAAACACTGCAAATAATAAAGGGAAAACTCCAAGGAAAGAGCGAGAATAAGGAAGGAGAGAGAAGAAGAGCAGAAGGAAGGAGAAAGAGAAGACGGACTGAAAGACAAGGTAAAGCTACTGGAAAACTTACACAAAAATGTATGGTAGGTGGTTGCTTTATAGTTAAGAATAGGTAAGAAGCATTTTATACTATTGATATTGTCTTTAATCTTCTGTGTTTGTCCCTCTGCTTTAATCTTTTCTCTGTTTTGTGCGTCTTCTTTACACAATATAATTTAGAATAATATTTTATGTTTACATCTCACACCTTTTTTCCCTTAATTAGCCCACTCCGTGGACTGTGCATTGAGAGCTTGTATGTGGTAAAAAAGCTGTGCCGCTCTCCACTAACAAAGGTTATATTCTGTAGCACCTGACAGAAAAGTGGTAGGAGGACAGTTCAGTCTGGAGTTGTACGTGTGACTAGATCTCATGTATGCACATTACCAGCCTTAAATATTTTTAGTATTCTGCAGTCATGGTCATAATATTGCAGCTTTCATTACTGTTACTGCAGTGTTTTCTATTAATACACAATAGATTTTGTTTTTAATAATGGCAACTGGATTCCTACACTTTACTTACAGTCTCCTCTCTTACCTGTTGAGGCACAATGTGCCTCTAAGAAACCACAAAGAGCATAGCAGGGAGGAAGGCATTTGTAAGCCTGGGTTGCAAAAAGACTTCCAATGACATTAAGGGTCAAAGTGGGGCAGTGCACTTGAAAGTGTGCAATAGTGTAGTTGAGGGTAATTTGAGTAAAGGGAGTTTACTGACTTCTCTGGAGGAATATAGAGTTTAGTTCAGGTACATTTAATCACTTATTTTTTTCACGATTACACCACTGGTTGTGTGTCTCGAAGGTGAGACTAAACTAATAATGGGAGAAGTTCTAGACTTAGGCAAGGGCATTGGGCTTCATTGTGATAGGAGTAGGGTGGCTAAGGAGAGCAGGGTTTGAGTGTGATGAGGAAGCAGCAGTTCTAGAGCTCATCAAAGGGAGCAGGGTTTCAGTTTGATGATGATGGGGCAATTCTGAACTGGCTGAGGGGAGCAGGGTTTCAGTGTGATGATAGATGGGCAGTTCTAGACTGGCCAAAGGGAGTGGGGCTTTGGTGTCCCTTCCAACCCTGATATTCTATGATTCTAAGGAGGAGGAGGCAGTTCTAGAGCTGGACATGGGAAGCAGGGTTTGGTTGTGATGATGGGGAGGGCAGTTCTAGACTGGTTAAGATGAGCGGGGTTTGGGTGTGATGATGGGGAGTATCAGAGGGGTAGCCGTGTTAGTCTGGTTCTGTAGAAGCAGCAAAGAATCCTGTGGCACCTTATAGACTAACAGAAGTTTTGCAGCATGAGCTTTCGTGGGTGAATACCCACTTCTTCGGATGCAAGCAGTGGAAATTTCCAGGGACAGGTGTGTATATATAAGCAAGCAAGAAGCAAGCTAGAGATAACGAGGTTAGATCAATCAGGGAGGATGGGGCCCTGTTCCAGCAGCTGAGGTGTAAAAACCAAGGGAGGAGAAACTGGTTCTGTAATTGGCAAGCCATTCACAGTCTTTGTTTAGTCCTAAGCTGATGGTGTTAAATTTGCAGATGAACTGGAGCTCAGCAGTTTCTCTTTGAAGTCTGGTCCTAAAGTTTTTTTGTTGTAGGATGGCCACCTTAAAATCTGCTATTGTGTGGCCAGGGAGATTGAAGTGTTCTCCTACAGGTTTTTGTATATTGCCATTCCTAATGTCTGATTTGTGTCCATTTATCCTTTTCCTTAGAGACTGTCCAGTTTGGCCGATGTACATAGCAGAGGGGCATTGCTGGCATATGATGGCATATATTACATTGGTGGACGTGCAGGTGAATGAACCGGTGATGGTGTGGCTGATCTGGTTAGGTCCTGTGATGGTGTTGCTGGTGTAGATATGTGGGCAGAGTTGGCATCGAGGTTTGTTGCATGGGTTGGTTCCTGAGCTAGAGTTACTATGGTGCGGTGTGCAGTTGTTGGTGAGAATATGCTTCAGGTTGGCAGGTTGTCTGTGGGCGAGGACTGGCCTGCCACCCAAGGCCTGTGAAAGTGTGGGATCATTGTCCAGGATGGGTTGTAGATCCCTGATGATGCGTTGGAGGGGTTTGAGCTGGGGACTGTATGTGATGGCCAGTGGAGTCCTGTTGGTTTCTTTCTTGGGTTTGTCTTGCAGAAGGAGGTTTCTGGGTACACATCTGGCTCTGTTGATCTGTTTCCTTATTTCCTCGTGTGGGTACTGTAGTCTTGAGAATGCTTGGTGGAGATTTTCTAGGTGTTGGTCTCTGTCTGCGGGGTTAGAGCAGATACGGTTGTACCTCAGTGCTTGGCTGTAGACAATGGATCTTGTGGTGTGCCCGGGATGGAAGCTGGAGGCATGAAGGTAGGCATAGCGGTCGGTAGGTTTTCGGTATAGGGTGGTGTTAATGTGACCACCACTTATTTGCACCGTGGTGTCTAGGAAGTGGACCTCCCATGTAGATAGGTCCAGGCTGAGGTTGATGGAGGGGTGGAAGCTGTTGAAATCATGGTGGAATTTTTCCAGAGTCTCCTTCCCATGGGTCCAGATGATGAAGATGTCATCAATGTAGCGTAGGTAGAGAAGGGGCGTGAGTGGACGGGAGCTGAGGAAGCGTTGTTCCAGGTCGGCCATAAAAATATTGGCATATTGTGGGGCCATGCGGGTGCCCATAGCGGTGCCACTGATCTGGAGATATATATATTGTCATTAAATTTGAAATAGTTGTGTGTGAGGATAAAGGCACAGAGCTCAGCAACCAGTTGTGCTGTGGCATCATCAGGGATACTGTTCCTGATAGCTTGTATTCCATCAGTGTGTGGGATGTTTGTGTAGAGAGCCTCTACATCCATGGTGGCTAGGATGGTGTTTTCTGGAAGGTCACCAATGCATTGTAGTTTCCTCAGGAAATCAGTGGTGTCACGGAGATAGCTGGGAGTGCTGGTAACATAGGGTCTGAGTAGAGAGTCCACATATCCAGACAGTCCTTCAGTGAGAGTTCCAATGCCAGAGATGATGGGGCGTCCAGGATTTCCAGGTTTGTGGATCTTGGGTAGTAGATAGAATAACCCTGGTCGGGGTTCTAAGGGTATGTTGATTTGTTCCGGTGCTAGTGTAGGGAGTGTCCTGAGTAGATGGTGCAGTTTCTTAGTGTATTCCTCAGTGGGATCTGAGGGAAGTAGCCTGTAAAATTTGGTATTGGAGAGTTGTCTGGCGGCCTCCTTTTGGTAGTCAGACCTGTTCATGATGACAACAGCACCTCCTTTATCAGCCTCTTTGATTATAATGTCAGGATGGTTTCTGAGGCTGTGGATGGTTTCTGAGGCTGTGGATGGGGAGGCAATTCTAGACTGGCCAAGGGGAGTGGGGTTTGGATGTAATGACAAGGAAGGCAGTTTTAGAGTGGTGTTCGGGTGTGATGATGGGGAGGCAGTTCTAGAATGGGCCAAGGGGAGCAGAGTTTGGGTATGATGATGGGGAGCGCAGTTCTAGACTGGTTAAAGGGAGCGGGGTCTGGGTGTGATGATGGGGAAGACAGTTCTAGAGTGGACCAAGGGGAGCAGAGTTTGGGTGTGATGATGGGGAGGCGATTCTAGACTGGTCAAGGCAAGCGGGGTTTGGGTGTGATGATGGGGAGGGCAGCTCTAGACTGGCCAAGGGGAGTGGGGTTTAGATGTAATGACGAGGAGGGCAGTTTTAGAGTGGTGTTCGGGTGTGATGATGGGGAGGCAGTTCTAGAGTGGGCCAAGGGGAGCAGAGTTTGGGTGTGATGATGGGGAAGACAGTTCTAGAGTGGACCAAGGGGAGCAGAGTTTGGGTGTGATGATGGGGAGGCAATTCTAGACTGGTCAAGGCAAGCGGGGTTTGGGTGTGGTGATGGGGAGGGCAGCTCTAGACTGGCCAAGGGGAGTGGGGTTTAGATGTAATGACGAGGAGGGCAGTTTTAGAGTGGTGTTCGGGTGTGATGATGGGGAGGCAGTTCTAGAGTGGGCCAAGGGGAGCAGAGTTTGGGTGTGATGATGGGGAAGACAGTTCTAGAGTGGACCAAGGGGAGCAGAGTTTGGGTGTGATGATGGGGAGGCGATTCTAGACTGGTCAAGGCAAGCGGGGTTTGGGTGTGATGATGGGGAGGGCAGCTCTAGACTGGCCAAGGGGAGTGGGGTTTAGATGTAATGACGAGGAGGGCAGTTTTAGAGTGGTGTTCGGGTGTGATGATGGGGAGGCAGTTCTAGAGTGGGCCAAGGGGAGCAGAGTTTGGGTGTGATGATGGGGAAGACAGTTCTAGAGTGGACCAAGGGGAGCAGAGTTTGGGTGTGATGATGGGGAGGCGATTCTAGACTGGTCAAGGCAAGCGGGGTTTGGGTGTGGTGATGGGGAGGGCAGTTCTAGACTGGCCAAGGGGAGCGGGGTTTGGGTGTGGTGATGGGGAGGGCAGTTCTAGACTGGCCAAGAGGAGCGGGGTCTCGGTGTGGTGATGGGGAGGACAGTTCTAGACTGGCCAAGGGGAGCGGGGTTTGGGTGTGGTGATGGGGAGGACAGTTCTAGACTGGCCAAGGGGAGCGGGGTCTCGGTGTGGTGATGGGGAGGGCAGTTCTAGACTGGCCAAGGGGAGCGGGGTCTCGGTGTGATGATGGGGAGGGCAGTTCTAAATTGGCCAAGGGGAGCGGGGTTTGCGTGTGGTGATGGGTAGGGCAGTTCTAGAGTGGCCAAGGGGAGCGGGGTTTGCGTGTGGTGATGGGGAGGGCAGTTCTAGACTGGCCCCGGGGAGCGGCCAGTTCTAGGCCGGGTGGGTGGTGCCTTTCCCAGGCAGAGGCGCCGAGGGAGGGCAGGAGCCGCTCTCCTGCGCCCCGCGGCCCGTGCGCTCTGGCGGGCGGCTGCGGAGCGGAGCAGCGTGTGCCGCCGGCTTGAGAGGAAGAGGAAGTGCAGCGGCTGCGGCTCGGGCTCTGAGCGGAGCTGCCTGTCCCCGCCGAGGCGCCTCCCAGTCCCAGAAGCGCTGCCTCCCCCGGGCAGCCGCAGCCTGTCGGTCTCCGCTCCCCACCTCCCCGGCCGGGCTGCGCGGCACAAACTTTCTGCCCTGCGATAAGCCGGGCTGCGAGCGGCGGCAACAGCATGTCCCTGCCCGGGCGCTGAGCGCGGGAGGTGGAGCGAGCCAGCGGAGAGGAGCCCGCCCTAGGTAAGGGATCCGCTACCTCCGCCCGCCCGCCCGCCCGCCGGGCACCTTTCACCCCCGCGGGGCTACGGCTGGCTCCAAGCCCTGCTCGCCCGGCAGACTTGCCTGGGTCTCCCGCCGCCCCCCGGGCGTAGGTGCGAGGGCGCGGGGCGCGGCAGTCACCGCCCCAGCCATCGCCCGGGCTGGGGGATGCGCTGCCCTGCGCTGCGGCTGGGCGGGAGGGGAGCCCGCTCTCCCGTCCTGCAGCCCCTGGGGCAGTGGGGAGCAGCCCCTCGGGGCAGCGGCGCTCAGGCTTTTCCTGTGCGTCTTCTTGAAGTTTGACAAAGGATCCCCGGGCACCCGCCTCTCCTGAACAGGGAGCTGAGTTATAGGGCGGCAGCAATGGGATAACGGGTTTTTACTGCGTGTTGTTTTAATGCGCCGCTGGATGCCTTCAGTTCCCCAGGACACTTCTGGGGCTGGGGTGGGTTATGAACTGTAGCTGGGCAGAAAAAGACCAGCTTTCCCTTTGTTTCCGTGTTGTTCCAGGGCCTGATCCAAAGCCCAGTGAAGACAGCTGGGCTTTCCAAAGACTTTTATGGGCTTTGGATCAGGCCAAGCACATGCATTGATTCATCTCTGACAAGCAGCTCTGTACACCTTAATGGTGATGTTGGGACTAAACTGGCAGCTCATTCAAAATACTCTTAGCTGGAAACTGACACGTTAGTTCATGGCTAGCTCTTCTGATTCTTTCATGCTGTGTGTCCTTGATTTCAGGACATTGCAGTTATACCCCTAGGGCTGGTAAGTCAGGTCACAGTTACCACCTTGGTGGAGATAGTGTCTCCAGAACGTAATACATATGATAAGGGCCGAATTGAGGAAGGAATTAGAGAATTTTTTTCCATTAGGTAAGCAACATAATGACCAAAACCATGTACATAATCGAAGCTCTGTAGTACAGCTTCACTCTGGTTTCAAGCGGAGGAGGATGCTATTGTATGATGCCTGAGGACCAGTGTGGTAATGGCTTGTTAGTCTTTCTGGCTTGAAATTCCTCAGAAATGAATTGAGACTCAAGAACAGTGACACACTGATGTGATATGGTTCACAGAGATCATGGATATCAGTGACATTTTGGCAATGTAGGACAACAGTTATTAAATGTGCGTGTACAGGAATGTGTTTAAATGTGTGTGAATATGAACTTGGTTAATCTAGAAAATGGGAATGATTTACTTTTTTTCTAGCATTGTTTAATTTGCATCCTTGTAAGAGCTATGAGTTTCTCTGCTTGTCATTGTCCCAGTAACCCTGCATACTCTTGGAAAAGGGGAACTGGATGGGATGGTACAGAATGAGAATTGAATGAGCTCATCTGTAATGTTCGCAACTTGGCCAAAGGCTTCCTGTAGGGCTCAGTATGCTCTTTCTATTGCACTCATAGCCTTGGTGGGGAAAGCAAGTGGAACTAGAGGCTGCTGTATGGCAGTACAGTGCACCAACTAAGCCAAGCCACCAAGCTGAATTGATAGATGTGTTTTATCCTAAAAAGTATTTATTGGGAGTAAAACTGTAAATATTCCATGTAGTTTCCAAACTGATATTTTATCTGTTTAAAATAAACTGCCAGTTTTTCTATTTGGAACACAGTAGTACTCAATTAACTTTTTTTGACTTAATAGAAAAATAATTAACATTGCTAAGACATAAATGATCTTCAATTTACAAGGGGAAAATGTTGTTAATCTTTTACATTTCCTTTATAGTGCTTCTAATCTATTAGTTTCAGTTTTTGCAATTAGTAATAAATTATGTGAATAATGTTTTTTTTCACAATACCAGTGGTCACATTTATGACTTTATTTCAGTCTACCTTCCCTGCATTTTTAGAGGAACATTTAACTGGGCCTCATAAATTTGTTACATCAGGCATGGGGTTTTCCACTCCTTGAACATTGGTATTCCCCTGGACTGAGAATGAAAATGTAGTGCAGAGCAAGTATGTATAAATATTACTAAATACTTACAGCAGCCCTGAGTTGTGCTGGGAAACATAAATAATTTGCTCTTTCAAATCATTTGGAAACCTAAATTACATAAACTAGTAGTTCTCAACCATAGATACATGTACCCCTGGGGGGGAATGCAGAGGTCTTCCAGGGGGTACATCAACTCATCAAGATATTTGCCTACTTTTACAACAGGCTACATAAAAGCACTAGCAAAGTCAGTACAGAAAATGACTTGTTTATACTTCTCTATATATTATACACTGAAATGTAAGTACAATATTTATATTCCAACTGATTTATTTTATAATTCTATGGTAAAAATGACAAAGTAAGCAATTTTTCAGTAATAGTGTGCTGTGACACTTTTGTATTTCTATGTCTCATTTTGTAAGCAATTTTAAGTGAGGTGAAACTTGGGGTTACTCAAGACAACTCAAACTCTTGAAAAGGATACAGTAGTCTGGAACAGTTGAGCGCCACTGACATAAACAACCATTGTCTAACTGTGTGTAACAAAGCGATGTCACCTACTATTCTTTTATATTTACATACAAAGTTATTTGTAAACACACTTATAAAACACATGTAGATAGTTCAGGACAGTTTCACTTTTTTCATGGGAAAGGAAGTCCTTAAAACTCCTACAAAGTGTGTGAGAGATTACAAATTGTAAAAGAAGGATGAATTCAAATGCTTTGTGAGAGCTTGGCAGGAGTCAACCGTCCCTTCTGTATGTCCACTTTCAGCATAATGAGCTCTCTGCTTTTGTTGGTTGTATGCCTTGTTTCCAAAGTCTGGTGCTGTCCATCATCTTCCCCAGTCTTGGTTCTCTCCCTGGTACTTCTTGCCCCCATTGTCACTCTTCTGCGTCACACTGAACCACTTTTGTTTAACCGTGGTGGAGGGAGGAATCAGCTTTCAAGCAACTCCTGTCCTCAGGATTTAGCTTAAAAAGGCTGAGTGGGTTTGGGGCTGAGAACTTCTTTATGTTTCTGCAGTCAGTGTAGGGAAGAGGGAGCTGAGGCCGTGCCCATCTGCCCTAGACTGGCAGTAACTGAGCTAAGCGAAAACTTCTGCAGAGCAAAGCTGCTTTCACCAATTCCCTCCAGAAGAGCCATTCTGTAACTGAGTAACATACTTGGGGAGGAGCTTTGAAGCTTTCTTCTCCAGTGATGTATTAGGCCAATGGGTGGCCAAAGCACTGAGCAGAGTCAGAGCCAAAGCTCTTTTCAGTATTGAGTCCATCAGTTCAGGGGCGGCTCTAGGAATTCTGCCGCCCCAAGCACGCGCTTGGTGTGCTGGGGCCTGGAGCTGCCGCTGCATGAGTTGATCCTTACCAAAATGGGAGGATTAAAATTGTGGGAGCTTTAAAAAAATGTGTGATCCCCATGACTGCCTAGCAAATCTAAAGCCCTGTAGTTATTTTTTAAAAAGCCTTCCAGTGTCCCTGTAAGGTAGGTAAATATTGTCCTTGTCTTACAGAACAGGAAACTGAGGCAGTAGGCAGTTGTGACTTATTCAAAGTCAGAGAGCGGGTCACAGAGAGACCTGTAAATAGAATGAACTGTCCTGGCTCCTAGCCCTTACAATTGCCACTAAAAACACAGTCTTCCAAAATGTTGTGAAACAAACTTCCAAGAGATTTTATTAAAAGATGTATTTCTTACAACTCTAAGGATCCATGAAAAGTCTTCATTTCTAATATTTAGCAATCTTCATTAGATTTTGCCATTTAAAAAAATCATTAAAGTAATTTCTAGAAACGTGAAGCTGTTGTATTGATAATTAGGATGCATTCTCAATGAAACACAGTTGTTTGAAAACTTAGAACAGACAAATATTTGCTATTCTCATTTTCATGCTAAATGTAATGGGTTGAAAAATAATAATTTTCCACCTTATACTAACAAGTAAATAAGGATCAATAATCAAATTCTTCTTGTTGAATTGTGAATAAGAGCATGTTGTTACTTTAAAATTAATTATCTCTTAAAAAGCTGGCATGATGGAAATTGTAGAAAATTTGAAAAACACTCAAGAAAAATTCTAGTGATTTATAGATTTCCAGGTTTTTAAAAATCTTTTTTTATTACTAAGAATTTTCATGTGAATGCAGGTTCTTTTATTTTTTAATAATTTGTTTCTTCTGTCACCACACCTGAATCATAATCTTCTGTGACATCATAATCGTTTCCATAGCAATTGATTATGCTGTCACTGTGGAACCCATTTCTGTTGCTTATTTATCCTTTTAACTCCAGAGAAAAGATCCTGTTTTCATACCCTTACCCCAGGCATTTAAAAAATACCTAATTACAAGAAAGGTGGGACTTCCTGTCTCAGGGATTAGATATGGGTTATGGCATCTTTCACCATTAGGTCATTAATTGAAGTTAGGTGATTAATTGAAGTTAATTGAAAGTTATAGCCATTGGGTAAATAATTATTCAGTGCATCAATATGAAAATAGTTGGTGGTCTCAATGCAGTCCCACATGCAAAGGGGTCCACATCTTAAAACTCACCATTCTCAGCAGAGACCCTACCATCTGGGAGGGGATAGCTCAGTGGTCTGAGCATTGGCCTGCTAAACCCAGCATTGTGAGTTCAACCCTTGAGGGGGCTATTTAGGGATCTAGGGTAAAAACCTGGGGATTAGTCCTGCTTTGAGCAAGGGGTTGGACTAGATGACTTCTCTTCCTGAGGTCCCTTCTAACCCTGATATTCTATGATCTGTATGAGCCTGAAGACACAAAGGATTGTCCTCTCAGAATTGGATAGAGAAACATTGCTGGGGAAGCTTGTGTTGCTATACTGTTCTGTGGTGAGCAGAGGCTTTAATTCTCTAGGGCTGTCAAGCTAAGTCAGAAAAAACATAAAACTGAACAACGTTTTTAGTAATTTCTCACAAGTCATCACCAAGCCTTTAAAGACTTCCTCCTGCACCCCTACTCATATGAGGAATCCTATGGATTTCACAGGGACTCCTCACATGAAGAAGGGCTGCAGGCCCTGAACTAGTAATACTAACAACTTACATAGCAGTTTCACCCAGAGCACTTCATAAACATTTGCATACTTATTAGGGTTGTTGTTTCGCTGGGAGTCTCTTGGAATAAAGGCTACTAAAGACAAACCAGGAGATTTTAGGCACTAAAAGTCTGGCGGTGCAGAGAAACTAAGGAAGGCATCCTGCCTGCCTTGGCGCTGTGCCGCTCCTGAAAGTGGCCAGCACATTCCTAATAATAGGATAATAAAATAAAAATTGGAGATATACCAATCTCCTAGAACTGGAAGGGACCTTGCCCATTGAGTCCAGCCCCCTGCCTTCACTAGCAGGACCAATTTTTTGCCCCAGATCCCTAAGTGGCCTCCTCAAGGAGGGGATTGAACTCACAACCCTGGGTTTAGCAGGCCAATGCTCAAACCACTGAGCTATTCCTCCCCCTGTCCTTCCTGTGGCCCCTGGGAGGGTCAGAGGGCTCAGCGCGCTGCCCCTGCCCTGCGCGCCGACTCCACAGCTCCCATTGGCCGGGAACTGCGGCCAGTGGGAGCTGAGGGGTCAGAGCCTGCAGGCACGGGCAGCACACAGAACTCCCTGCCCCACCCCCCTCCAGGAGCTGCAGGAACATGCGCTGACTCCACAGCTCCCTTTGGCTGGGAACTGCAGCCAGTGGGAACTGCGGTGACAGTGCCTGCTGGCAGGGACAGTGCGCAGAGACCCTCTGCCCCCCTCGCGTAGGAGCTGCTGCCAGAGGGATGTTTCAGTTGCTTTCGGGAGCCACTTGAGGTAAGCGCCGCCCCCTAACCCCCTTTCGCACCCCTTCCACCTCCCTCTCACACTCCCTCTGCCCCAGCCCACAGCTTGCACCCTCTTCCGCACCCTAACCCCCTGCCCCAGCCCGGTGAAAGTGAGTGAGGGTGGAGGAGGGCAAGTGACTGAGGGAAGGGGGCTGGAGTGAGTGGGGGGCAGGGCCTCAGAGAAGGGGCAGGAAAGGGGCATGGCCTTGGGGAAGGGGCAGGGCAATGGTGTTTGGGTTTGTGCAATTAGACAGTTGACAACCATAATACTTATACACGCTCTACATAGGGATTATCTCATCCACCACTGAAATACAGCCAAATATTGATTTGCTTGATAAGACTTCTTGCGGCCTTTGGCCCTGATTCAGCAAGGAACTTAAGCATATGTTTAAAGTAGTCCTGTTAAAGTCAGTTGGACTTCTCTCATGCTTAAAGTTAAGCATATGCTTTAAATACTTTATCAAATCAGTACCTTAAAGTATAGGCTGCTTTGTCACATTGTTTTAACATATTGTTTTCTTTGTGCTAGCCATGTTACCAAGATCCTTTGTTGTATTGTGAATGGATGTAGCTAAAGAAGCAAAGCAAAGAAATTCTTATTTGTAAAAGGAAGCGCAATCATTATATAACTCTGTTAAATATTTTTGGCTACTAAACATTTTTGCAGTGTTGATTTTCATCATTGATCGCAGACTGTATGCTGTCTAAAATAGAAAAAAACATTAGCAGTGCTTAGCTTTTAATTCACTAAGTAAAATATCTAACTCCAGCTTTATAGAAATGATTTAAAATAATGAAGTTTGTGTAATTCTGCCAAAATAAACAGAGAAGCATTATTTTTTCCATAGGGTAAATGGCAAAACACTTAAAGCTTGGCACAACATATAACACACATTTGTGTAACATTTCTCTGGACACTTTCATACTGAAGCAACAAATCTTCTTTTTAGCACATGTTGATTTCTGTTTCCAATTTGTGTTAGGCTATCAGTAGTGTTCAGCCAGCTTTTATTCTGTTCTAAAGTTGACTTCCTAAGGTAACTATTATTGCCCGTAGCTTACCCTGAAAAAGCCGGGAGGGATAGGATGAATACAGGATTTTTATCTAAAATCCCATAAAAGCTGAAATATTTAGTTACAGATACATGTTTTTTTTTCATTTAAATACAGATCTAGTGATAACTTTTAATATTAGGACAGATCTTGCAGTTGGATAGGTATAACTATGTTTTCCTATAGCAGTCATAGATATATAATATAATTGTTGCTTTATATATATGTTGACTGCTTAATAACATTATATTGCATTTTATATCACTGGCTATAACTGAACATGTGTCCTTCAGAGTATATTAGAGGTACATTACATTTTCAGCTTTCAATAAAATAATAGTACACCTGGTAATTTTATCTTTAAAAAAAGTGAGTCAGGCATGATAAATATAGATTGTTTAGTATCTGAACATTTATTAAATTATGCTGTTTTGTAAAGGTCTATGGCTAGTGTATTTTTAAAAATAAATATAAATCATAGAAACTTTGAGACTGGCATATGAAATAGAAAAATGAGTGCTGTTATTTTTTTCTTCCCCCTTCCCCTACCTCTCTGAATCAGCAGCTGTTGAAATGGGTTGTGGACTAAACAAATTAGAGAAACGTGATGAAAAACGGCCTGGTAATATCTATTCAACTTTGAAGAGGCCCCAGGTAGAAACCAAGATAGATGTTTCCTATGAGTATCGTTTCCTGGAGTTCACAACTCTGAATGATGGTAAGTACAAAAGTCTTTTTCTTTTCACTTATTTTTGATGACACCAAGAAGCCAATCAATTCATAATGCTTTTAATTAGTGTAGTACATGTGAGTATTTATATATTTTTAAAAAGTCTTGTTTAATCTCTTTGGCCTTAAATAACTTTAATACATGCAGTCACAATGATCTTGATGATTTTACCATCTTGACAATATCTTACTCAACGTTTTTTTTCTACCATAGATTTTAAACTAATGCATAAAATATAGCTATTCAGATTTTAGAAGGGATTCCTTATATTCAGTGTATTTGATATGAATGATATGTTTAGATTCCTTTACGTTTGCACATTATCCAGATTTCATTTGGTAAAGTGATTCAGAGCTGGAATGTTGGACAGTTTTCCACTGTTTCCCCCTCCCACTGTCACTCTCGATCACTGTTTTTAGAGGTTGAATTCAGCGTTGTCACTTTACTGACCTGTCATTCATAACCCTCAGGCTGTGACTAATGTCTATGGGCTGTGTTGTTGCATTCGTATGCCTGGAAAAATGGAAAATGGCAGAAGCCCACTTTAAAAAAAAACTGCTGAAAGGCACAGAGCCTTGTAGTTTCAATATATCTCTTAACTTTGTCCAGCAATGAGCCTCTTCCTTTCAACAGTATGCCAAATAGTCCACATCTTAATCCGATGACTGCTCGTGAATATTCCATTTATTTTCTCTTGTGTTGACATCTATGAACCTAGAAGCTCTTCCAGAAATGCCAGGCTGCAGTCATTCATGCCTTTTGTTATTTTAAGATTAGACTTCTGTAGTACAGTCTACATTGGGCTATACCTTAAACTTCTTTGGAACCTGAAGTTGGTGCAGAAGGCCCACTTTTTAACATATGACAACTGTGCTTTGGAATCTGCATTGTCTGTCTGTTGGTTTCCAGACAGAGTTTAAAATCATGGTTCCGCCCTATAAAGTGCTAAATGACTAGGGACCTGTCTATTTGAGAGATCACTTCTTTCCTGGTGCAACTCTGTCAGTGTAGATGCTCAAGCTGGAAGTCACTTATGGGAGAGAGGGCATTGCTGGCAAAATGTTCTCCTTGAGAGCCTCTTGATTTTAGAATTCACTTTTAATTGAAAATAGCATGAATTGTTTAACTTTTAGGGCATAAGAATGGCCAGGCTGGGTCAGATAAGTGGTCTGTCTAGCCCAATATCCTGTCTTCTGACAGTGGCCAATGCCAGATGCTTCAGAGAGAAGGAACAGGACAGGGCAGTTATCGAATGATCCATCCCCAGTCGTCCAGTCCCAGCTTGTGGCAGTCAGACGTTTAGGGACTCCCCAGTGCATGGGATTGCATCTGTGACCATCTTGATTAACTGCCATTGATCAACCTATCCTCCATGCTGCAAAGCCCTTCTTTTTGACCAGACATTGAGAGAAAGCTGAGGATTTGTAGGGAGTGGTTGAGTAGGAATGTGGATTTGAGGGAAATGGAGTTTGGGGACGTGGGGTACAGAAATTTTGGCTTTGTGGACTAGTTCCTTTTGTTGGAGAAGGGTTGTTGAATTTTTACAGCTGTTTCTGTCTTAATTGGAATGCGTTTCTAGTTATTTGTCAAGAATATTGGGAGGCTGGGATAGGCATTCTTTTTATATTTGTGTGTTGAAATTGAAGTAAATAAATACAAAACCAAGTCAAATAGCTCATTTTGAAATTCTGAGAGCCTTCATGTCTGTTCTTTGATTTTCTAAGCAATCTTACTGTGATATATTGCATACTGTGGAGCTAGTGGAAATGAATTAATATTGAGGACGTTTGCTTATTTAAAGTCTTTTCTGTGTCACTCATCACCACCATATCTGAGTGCCTCAGAATCTTTACTGAATGTATCCTCCAAACCAGGGCTTAAATTCTCCCCAAGTATTTTCTGGAGCCCTGCGGCTTGGGATTTCAGCCTAGTGGGGTGTGCCGGGGCTCTCGTGGGCTTGAAAATATGTACTGGAGCTCTGCTCCAGATGGCTCCAGCTGAATTTAAGCTCTGCTCCTAACACTCTGAGGTTTGGAGATGTTGTTATCCTCACTTTACAGATGGGGAACTGAGGCACAGAATGATGATGTGTCTTGCAAATAGCCACACAGGAACTCTGTCACAGAACTCAGATTCCCTGCATCCTGGTTAAGTGTCTTAGCCACAAAACCATCCATCCTCCTATACCTGGTCCCTTGATTAGCAGGTTCACACGCTAGGTCTTGTATGCAAAAGTCCTGAAACAAGAGATATACAAGAATGTCCATGGGTCTGTCTGCAGGATCAGTCCCTTTATAAACACGCTGCTGCAAAGCCTGGATCCAAAAGAGGGCGTTAGAAATTGATTTAGTTTTGTATATTGTTTAACTGATTCGTATCTTATGTGTGTGTTTGTATGGTAATGAATTCCTTAGTGTAACAGCTAGCATCTTTATCGTAAAAGAGAGCAGAATAAAAAAAAGCAAAGAGATTAAGGTTAGAAAAAGAGAACTCTTGAGTTACATCCATCCCCACTCCTTTATCTGTATTGTCTTTTTAAGATTATATTCCCAGTTCTTTACTCATAGTGTGCACATTAAAGTACATGCATGTCTTTGTAGAACTGGGATCTTAGATTATAATCTATTCAGAGAATGGACCTATCTTTCTATATATATTTAAAATGTGTGACACGCTATTGGACATGAGACAAGTAACATTTTTGGTGTTCAATTACATTGTTCAAACATCAGTTGTTTCAGATTTATTGAAGTCGTTGTGTTTTTTTTTAATCAAAACACACCATTATGGTATAGATGAGCCTTTTATGAGGTCATATTTTATGTCGTAAAATCAAAAGTTAAGTGAACCTTTACTATTGAAATATACTTAAAATAGTATCACATTTCAGTTATTGTCTTGACAAGATACTTAGTTTAACTGATCACAATCTCACTGGGGGGAATCTAATTGTATTCATAGCTGGGATTTGGAAACCTCATGCACTGAAAAAGATGCAAGTTTTCATCAACAAATTTCTATTTTCTGCAGGATATAGCATTTGCTATTTACTTCATTGATTACCTTCCCTTTCTACCAGTGATTTTGATATTACATTAAACAGTAGCTTGTGCCTGGTCTCTGCCTTCTGTTTCCTTTCACCATTCATTTTAAAAATTGTATTAGAGTATGTGGCTGTACATTTTTAAAAATACTGCATTTGCAGGTGTTTTTATTTGATTTAAGACTGGTAAAAGCAATTTTTTTCCAATTTGAAGTTATTTAATTACCTGCTTTCATTTTGTAAGCAGAGGTGTTTAAAGGAAATCAGCATTCTAGTTTTGTATTTCCACTTGACCAGGTAGGTTACCACCATTTTGTTCTTGAGAGTGATAAAATGAAGTTAGCATGGTAAAATATTATTAGTTCAGAGATCTTTGTGCATTGGCTACAATGAGATCATGCACCATATGTAAAACACAGATAAATTAGAAAGGAACTTACTTCTTATAAACCTGGCTTCCTAGCAGATAAATATGGAAAGATAAAATCCACAGATTGACAGCAGTAAAATGGGAAGGAGAAGGGGATGATGGATTTAGGGTGACTAGACAGGAAGAGTGAAAAATCAGGAAAGGGGATGGGGGTAATAGGCACCTATATAAGAGACAGCCCCAAATATCAGGACTGTCCCAGAAAATCGGGAAATCTAGATGGATTACTTGTCTGAAAATTTTTATCGCTCAAATATCTGAGTTTAAGTGTTGTATTGCTGTAGGCCCTGATCCTGCAAACACTTATATGTGGGCTCAGCTTTGTTCATGCATATAGTCACATTGATTTCAATTGGACTACATTCATGTGAAAAATTAAGCACGTGTTTGCAGGATCAGGGCATTACTCCCTCTCCAGTAATAGTATCACAATCAAATATGAAAGCAAATATTCTACTTTTTGTCTTCTGATAAGCACTTCAGCATTTTCTTCAAATGAATTACAGCTGCCCAAAGCAATCTGCAGTAAAATTGCTCACCACTATAGGTCAAAGCAAAACCCAATTATCAGACTACAGCAATGCATAAAATGTTTTCTCCAAGGCATAGAAAACAATTTTTATATGTAATATGACATAAAAAGAACATTAAACATGTTAGTATTATATGCTGCAGATTTATTGCTTTTATTAAAAATAATTGCTCTAACTGGTATAACTGATAGGTAGAACTTCAGATTTCTTTACCCTGTTTGGCTTTTAACTAAAGTTTAATAGCTTGGGAAAGCATATCAACTACATTCTAGTTTTTAAATAGCAACTTGCTTCCCATACTTTTTGTGTATACAGCTGTATTATGATAGACTCAAAAATTGTTTTTTTAGACACAGTTAGATAGTTTCTTGTTTGCAGCCTCATACCTCTTGACAAGGTATATTTTACTGATGATATATGCTAAGTATTCCAACAGCATGTGTCTTAGATGATTTCATCATTTTACCTTTTCTTGTAAAACAAAATGTTAAACAGTAATATTTTTAATTTATATAGTACTTTTTGTCCAAGGATCTCCAAACACCTTATAAACATCAATTAATAAATTATCTCAACATCCTAATGAGGTAGAGAAAGATTAATCTCATGTAACAGATGAGGAAACTGAGGCACATAGAACTTAAGTTCCTTATCTAAAGTTATATGTGTGGCAGAGCTAAGAATAGAATCCTAACCTGATATCCAGTTCTGTATTTTACCTACCTGGCCATGGTCTTGCCCAAATGCATGTTCATCAATGGATCTAAAGTAAGGAGTAGGTCAGACTGACTTTATTACTAAGTATGCTACAAAATTTCTGTACTGAGGTCTTATTAATAGCATGCATATGCACTAAAATTTTTAAAATAGCCATCAGTCTTGCCTGTGCACTCAAGACCAAGCTGCTCTGGGGAAATACCATATTGTAACAGGATCCCCACAGGGTAATTTTTTGTAGGGTAGATGAAAACCTAGCTATTATTTGGTGATTTCTTGTGAACCTACCAATTGCTGATAAAGAACACCCGTGTAAATATGTAGTTCATGAATATACACTTATGGTGTATGTAAACTTATGGTGTATGTATTAGAGATCAGTGTTTTGATGCTTTGCAAAGCACTTGCTGCCTGTCTGTGGAGAGCTTTCTGGTCACATAGGTCTAAGTCTTCTCCTGGTTTCCATCTGCTACATCATGATACAAGATGCTAAAAATACAGTGAGGGTGAGATTTTCAAAAGTTCCTAAGGAAGTTAGTGTCCAGCTTCCATTGAGAGTGAATTGATCCCTTAGGTGCTTTTTTTTATACACTCCCAGCCTAAATACTTCACTAATATCTTCAAGGTAGGCAATAGTTGTAGTTGCCACAGAGATGTTAAAAAATTACAAAAGGAAGGGGTGGTCTGTGCGAGGATGTCTGCAAGACAATCTTTCTGTTGAGATCTGTGTTATGAAAAAAAATGGGAACGCCTGGTTCCCAGGTGCTACAGCATTTATAACATATTGACTTGATTAATCTTAAAAATAGATAGCAGTAGGGAGGTAGAACTCTCCATTCTTACCCTTTCTGATTTGTTGCTTTGTATTTACAGAAAGAACTGAGCCTCTTTTAAAGCTGTAGTTGAACTATTTTTCTTTCTTAAGATTGATCTCTGTTTCCCATAATGGAAAAGCAGTTACAAATCTATCTGCAAAGAAAGGTTTGTATTTCTAAGAAACCTTCTCATCCTGTTAACAATTCAAGTACTGTACCCAATCTCCTTCTTTGCTTTTATAGAGTCTGTTGCCTCCATCTTTATAATTTTTTCCAATCTGCATGAGGGTTACACGCTCCTGATGTTGTTCAGAGTCAAGGAATTGGTCTTATCAGCTGCCAAGTGCAAAGGCTTTGTTTCTGATCGAATGGTGAAAATTCCTCAACAGCTACAAGCCAAAAGGGCCCGATCCTGTTTCTATTTAAATTAGTGGCAAGATTTCCACTGATTTAAATTGGAGTAGAATCAGGCCCCAGAGTTGCTTGTAATTTGTTATGGATTAAATAATGAAACCATAATGGCTTCATGATGGAACTGGGGTAAGTGGGAAGGAACCCTGAGGTAAAATGTTAGGGGATTTTCCATAATTTTTAACTGCATATTTAGAGAAAATATCCATTAACTTGTGTCAAGTAACAGACAACATACAAAATATATGCAACACTTAATTTTAATGGAGAAGTTCTGAATAGTTTACTTTGAGAACAATAGTTGATCTTTGACTGGAAATTTGTGGAACTGTAGCGTGATGGATGGAGGGTTAAAATCAATTAATATTGAGTGGTGACAGCCTCCCTGCTGAGAGAAAACAGGAAATCTTGGTGTCACTTAGCTCTTGACTAAGAAGTCACTTTTCTTAATCGTACTGAAAAGAAAACCCTGGGGAAATATAACTCATTTCTTTTTAGTTTGCATTGTAAGCCCACCAACTACAGGGGAAGTAAAAACCTCTCCATGAGAAAAACAACTTGGACCTTTAACTGTTATACATGACAGGCCCATGAGGAAAAAGCATAATTGCTTTTGAGTGTATGGGTGAACAGTTTAGTCTTGAGTCATAGGCTGCATGTGGTTTGGGGTCATCATGCTGATGCCAGACTTTTTTACTATAACAGAAAGGCATAGGATCAAAATAATCCTACCTATAACAATCTATATACATACAGCCACAGTCAAGCAACTAGAGATACAGGAATAGTAAGCAAAAAAGATTTTTTCACTCCATTGACAAATAAGGAACTCTACCATTTTAGCAAGAAAAGGGAAGTATTTAAGTGACTCTGCAGTCATTTTGGAAAACTTCCTGTTGACTTCTCTGAGAGTTCTGCTTATGTACATGTAACCCACATACCTCCTGTGTGTGGTGGTCTGTGAGAGAGAGAGAGAGTTTTAAATGAGTCTGCTCTACAGCCTTCACTAAGCGCGAGTTGGCTTTTAGTTCATGCTGTAAAGACTCATGCACTAAGCTCCACGGATCCCCAGTTCGATTCTGCCCACGGACGACTGGGGTCTGTCAGCGAAACATAAGGACCACAGCATTGGGTACATAGGCAGTTACAGTGTTATGGTCAAAAGTCAAGTGGCTTCTTCAATGCAATACAAGACATCTGTGGTTTCAAATCCTGTCTTCCTCTAACATAGTGTGTAGTTTTGAGATAACCCTCCCCTCCCAAAATTATTGAGCAGTATAAAGCCTGTTTTGAACCCATAAATGGGAAAAGCTTCATTAAATTACAATAAAAACTGAAACATGAGATGAGAATTTTCTTTAGCTAATTTAAATGTTGCTACCATCTCCCATTGTGCTTAGAAATTGCAAGATAGCCACTTATGGGCCTGATTCTGCAAATTAGTGGGATTTTTGCCTGAGTAAAGAGTATAGGATTGGACACCATAATTTATATTAAGAAGACCAGATTATTTATTTATATAGATATAAAAAAAAATAATGTTTAATGGTCATACTTAGTCTGAAGGGTTGACTCCACATTTGATTTAACAGAGGTACTAATTTTTCAGACTTTCTTATTATTACTTGTTTTTTCTTCCCTTTTAGATATTTTAGGTTATTAGATAATTAGATATTGTAATATATTTAGGAAGTCTGAGAAATGTACATGAAAAGTCTGATATAACTCTGTAAATCAAGTGTTTTGACATATATTTGTTATTTATTAAGTTATTGACTAAATAAAAGTGAATGGAGTTACTGAGTCTTGTGATATTTGATTTGATTTTGTAGATCATGAGAATTTAAAACCAGTTGTGGGCACTAAATTTGCAAAATGTGGCTTCTATTCAAGATGGCCACTACTTCCATTACTTTGAATGTGACTGCAACCACTAGGGTTGCCAGGCATCTAGTTTTCGACTGGAATGCCCAGTCGAAAAGGGACCCTGGTGGCTCTGGTCAGCACTGCCAACCGGGCCTTAAAAGTTCTATCGATGGTGCTGTGGGGCTAAGGCAGGCTAATCCCTACCTGTCCTGGCACTGCACTGCGCCCAGGAAGGGGCAAGCAGGTCTGGCTCCTAGGCAGGGGGCCACAGGGTTCCGTGTGCTGCCCCCACCCTGAACTCCGGCTCTGCACTCCAATTGGCTGGGAACTACGGCCAATGGGAGATGGGGGTGGTGCCTGTGGGCGAGAGCAGTGTGCGGAGCCTCCTGGCCCTCCCACCTAGGAACCGGACCTGCTGCTGGCTGCATCCAGGGTGCAGTGCAGCACAGAGTCAGGAGACCTAGGGAGTAGCTTGACTTAGCCCCGCTGCACCGCTGATGGTTGAGGTAAGCCCGTGCCCCAACCCCTTGCCCCAGCCCTGAGCCCCCCCACACCAGTAGCCCCCTCCTGCATGTCAAACCCCCCATCCCCGGCCCCACCCCAGAGCCTGCACCCCCAGCAGGAGCCCTGACCCACCCCGGACCCGAACCCCATGCACCAGCCCAGAGCTCTCTCCCACACCCTGAACCCCTCATCCCTGGCCCCACTCCAGAGCCCACACCCCAAGCCCAGAGCCCGTACTCCTTCCTGCACCCCAATCCCCTGCCTCAACCCACAGCCCTCTCCCACACTCCGAATCTCTTGGCCCCACCCCCCAGCTTGGAGCGCCCTCCTGCACCCCAAACTCCTCGTACCCTGCCCCCCCAGAGCCCACACCCCCAGTCAGAGCCCTCACCCTCCCACACACCCTAACCCCGTGCCCCAGCCCAGTGAAAGGGAGGGAGGGAGAGCGAGCCACTGAGGGAGGGGAAATGTAGTGAGCAGGGGTGGGGCCTCAGGGAAGGGGCGGTGCTAGGGTGTTTGGTTTTGTGCGATTAGGAAGTTGGCAACCCTAGCAACCACAGGCTGCCTTCGGTCAAGAAGGTCACCATTTACCTACAACATTGGCATGTGGAAGCGAGGCGGCCCTCATAACAATAATTGCCATTGCCCATTGCTTCCAATGGGATTGCAGCCTAGCTGCACACCAGAAGGCTACTTGCCTCCTGGGTTTTGTGGTTAGGAGAGTGTATGGGGAAAGTGTGTGGAGACAGGAGAATATAATGGTAGAACAGAGACTGTGGGAAGAACAGGGAAATGTTGAGAACAAGAGGACACTGAAGGAGCGACAGGAGTTGGGGGTGTTATAGATGGAGAACATGAGAGGAAAGGAAAGCATAATAATGTGGCCACATGAATAAAGGGGGCAGGTAGGAGACAGTAGGGCATAGGGGAAAACAGGGAGAAGTGAGTGAGGCAGAGAAGGAGGAGAGGAGTGGGCTGTGCTGGGGCTAGGCATTAAGCAGACTAAGCAATTGTTTAGGGCCCTGAGCAGCTCAAGGCAGCCCTTTATTCACTTTTATAGTATGTGTTGTGTGGGCCCCCACAATATTCCGGCTTAAGGCCCCCAGTGGGCTAGTACTTCCTCCAGGGAGCGGATGACAAGATAGTGATGAGCATTCAGAGAGAATGGCAGCCACCCTCCTACAAGAGTTACGGAGAGGTTAAGTAGACTTCTGCTCCAGACTGTCAACAGTGAGGCGCATCGTCTTGTTTGTGTGTTCAAGGTTGAATTTTGAACTGAAATGATCACTCAAAAAATTAGAGGTATATGGCTCAAAAATCAGGACAGACCAAAAACCCCTGCAATGTATTATTTATTTTTTTAAATCTTATCATTTTTAAGTTGATCACATGAATTTTGGGGGAAGGAGGGGTTGATTTATGGCTTATGAATGTTTGAAGTTTGCAATGGAGAGTAAAAAGGAATTGCAGCACATGCTCCAGGGAAAATATTTTACTAGAAGGGATTAAATATAATTGTTTTCTATTTTTAATGTATAATGTGTACAGGTTCAGCTGGACCTAAGGCCCTCCCGCCATCACAGCCAAGTGGTATGACCAACTTTTGTAAAATGTTAAGCATGGCTGTTGTGTTTAGAAGTAAGGTATTGTACTGAAGCTGCAAGCTCAAGGCATTCTAACCAGTAGTTAATAAAGCCTCTTTACCGAGTATAAACAGTCCTTTCTGTATACTTAAAATAAATAAATAAAAAAAATAGAAATGCACATATTAGCTGTAGATTTTTCTTGAAAGAAACAGTTTCTTTGAGGGAGAAAAATCTCATTAAGTCTTTGCTATGAACTGCAGCTCTTGATCAATGCACTAAAGACAAGCTTGACAGTCATCAGGTGCATTAAAAATGGCAGAAATTCTACCCATCTCTCTTAAACAGTCATGGGCGTAAAAGAATTCATCTCAACTCTGAAATACAGACCCTTTACATGGTATGTGATACATAAAAAATTCAAAACATCAAAGACATGAGGAGTCCTAAAGATGCCATGTGTTTTGAAATGAAATGATAAAAGCCTTAATCTGAAAGGGAATGAGGTATGAGGTTTACAAATTAAATAGAAAGAGTTTTGAAAAAGTTAGAGATGAGTCAAGACATGGTTACTCATGAAATATAAATAAACACCAGTCTGCTGTTGTTATTCTTTGGTTGCTAAGCCCTGTATTGGTTCTCTTTTATTTAAACAATTATTTCCTGAATTTCTGAACAACTGACACAAGAATTGACAAATGGTGCTAAATTGCACGGGTTAATTCACCACCACTTATTGTAAAATTTATTAAAAAGCAAAAAATTAGCATCTACTTGTATCAAACAGCACGAAACAAAAGAACGAAAAGAGAGACCGACAGAATAAATGGTCTTTTGTTAAGTTATTGTTGTGTAAAGTTTGGAACAGTGTCAGAATCTTTTTTGTTTTGTTTTTGTTATTTATTTACTTAGGAATGCTAAGCTCAGATGCAGCATCTGCCTTTCTCTGTGGTCCTGCTTCTATCCGATTTTTTCCAGCTGGGTCGACTGCCTTGATGAAGCCTTTCAAATGATCAAATAGATAAAATTGTACATATTCTGCAGGATTATTTTCATTGTTCTTCACCACATGTGCACTGAATAAAATACTTTATAATTGTCAGACTTTTTGTTATCAAGCTGCACCCTTACAATATTTGTCAGTTTTTTGTTTTTGTTTTAGTAAATTTTTGGGGGGAGAAATGATCTGCTCAGCAGCTGATATTTCCAGGAAAAGCCTTTCCAAAACCAGTGGTAGAAGCTCAAGCTGCCTTTCCTTTGAGTTTGGTTAATTGTTCAAAAGGCATTATTCAGAAGTCCTAACCATGTAGGAAGATTTCCCTACTTATGAAATTCCATTATTGGGCAGTGGGAGCCCTAATACTACTTAGAATCTGGTAGTTTTATATACACATTGGGAGCAATTCTCCATTTCAGCTGATATGCACTCAGCACAGGAATGGAGAGGAAGAAAGGTGGCTTTTAAGCCACCTCTGCACCCTCTGGTTTGTGGGACCTTGCTGAGACACTTCTTGGCCCCCAGTGGAACTTAAGAGCAGCCATAAAGCTGCTCTAACTTGTGCCTGGGTTTCCTGTGGCCTGCTAAGGATTGTGAACAACCAAGACTAACCAGAGCACAGTGTCACTCCTGCCATGCATTCCATGCTGGAGGCTGGTATTAGGTTGTTGCATTGCTTCTGCCACTGGCTCGGGAGACCCCTTATGCTGGGGTATCCTTCTGCCTTTAAAGCCTCTTTAACGTGTTCATTGGGGGGGGACTGAGAATCTGACTTTAAAAAAAAAAAGATGCTGTGCAGGAGGTGGGATTATAAAACTAATTCCAATGCCACTAATTGTCGTAAAGGATGATAAGAGCCTGAACATTTCAGGGGGTGAGGAAGAGGCTTATATCTTGTTAAGATGGGCTGCATGATGCTTCATGTTTACCCTCTTCATAGTGAAGTAGAATCCTATCCCTGTTAGATGGGACACCTGTTATGTCTTTATTATGTGCATTTATTACTTTTGGATAATATTATTATACCTCCAGTAACTGATTCTTTGGCAGCTTTGAAAGCAAGATGTTTCTGGTACTTGCATTTTTATTTCCACCAAGTATTTTTACACATAGCACTGTTTTTGAAAGGATCACGTGAACTCTTGACTGTACAAAGCAATGAAGTTAAACTTCTGTTTTCTCATCAGATATTTTGGGGGAATGCTCTATTATTCTTAGCAGGCATAATTATGAAAAATGGTCCAGATCTCTGTTTTTGATCTGTCAGCACTGGCCTCTTGTTTGTTTTTGCAGTTCAGTTCTATTCTCTGGTGCTGGAGTTTGTTACCATGCTCCTATGACCCATATTTAGGGTTTATGAGGTGGTTTTCCAATAGACTTGCAAACTACCAATATAACTCTGAGAATTATTCACACACAAATGAAACTGGCCACATTTTTGTGCAGAAGGGGAGTAGAAGTTCAACTGCTGGAGGGCAACAGCAAGGTTTGAGTTAAAGAAGAAAAAAAAAGCAATTTTTTTGGCAACAAAAATTTATTTTTCCTTAGTGAATCCATCACCCCTGCTCTGGCTGGCGTGCTTAAAAAAACCAAAATGGTACTCTTGGGAAGTACTTTGCTAATATTTAAGTGCATTTTCCACTATTCTCTGGCTCCCTAACAGATTCTCCTGCCTACTTAGATGTGATGTGGTGTGTTGGTGGTGATATATCTCTCTCAGCTGCCAATGCTGGGCCACAGCCTCTGCCCCTATTGTCATTTTCAGTGTACTATAAAAACCTTATTCCTGATAAATACACTGCTAAAGATAAAGGGCAAAATTCTGGAGACCTTTCTGCATGAATTAGAGGTGCAGGCTTTGACTCAAAGGATTTTAGTTTGTAGTACGCTTTTTTTTTTTTAAGTAACAATTTGTGGGAAAAGCGCTATATAAAATAGTAGTAGGCATCATAAAGGCTTTGTTTGTTTCAACATAGCATAAGTAATTTACTAATAAGTTACATAATATCTAGTCTTAAAAGGTTGGCACATTTAGGGTTGCCAATTTTGGTTGGATGTATTCCTGGAGGTTTCATCACATGACATCTTTGATTAAGATTAATCTTTAATTAAATTCCTGGAGACACCAGGGCAATCCTGGAGGGTTGGCAACAGTCGCAGATCCAAGAACATGTGTTTCTAATGCAGCTACTGTTCATTATGGATGTAGCCTACCCCTGCCACGATTCCAAAGGAAATAATTACATAGTTTTAGTCCTAAATATGTTTAATTTATTCTTTCTCCTCTAGCTTGATCTTTTCTGGAATTAATTTATTTGAGTTTGTGCTGCCATTATAAAAATCCTGGGCTGAGTTTCTCCCTCTACTTTTACATGTCACGCCTATCAGAGACTGCTGAGGGAGTGGCATGGTAGGCATCATTACCACTGTATGTTTTTTGCCTGTCCCTACACAGGCCTACCTCTGTGTGAGTACACCCTGGGAGTCAGTCAGGGCTCCATGAGGATGTGTAGATTGAAGGAGCTGGATGAGGCGAGCAGCCATTTCATGACAAGTTTTCCTGCAAATATCAGATCAGCCTTAACTCCCATTGGGTTACTTCCTCCTGTGCTGCTATGTAGCTACAGGGAAGACTACAATTAGCAGCTAACTGCTGGGGTTAAGAGGCAATCACAGCCACTGTGTGAAGATGGTGGGGTTCCGCAGGCCAAGATCAGCTGACAGAGTGGAAGTAAACCCTGCTCCTCTGACACAACAATAAGAAGGAAACTCCAGGATGAAACTCAAACCCTGCCCCAACAAGGCCGGGGTGTTCCCATATATGGAAGAAAAAGGGATGGGGATAAAGGGGAAATTGCAAACAAAACATTTTTTTTTTTGAGAAACTTCATTTGTTTTTCATCACAACTTTCCAACCAGCTGGAATTACTATAAAAGAAGAAAAATCTAACTTATGTTTCACCTTTTCATGCTGTTTTGTTCTCTGATTTTGCATTTCACTCTATGTGGAAAATTGTATGAAACTAGATAGGGCAGTTTAACTTTGTTTATCTACTTGGTATTCTGGTTCACATGTACAAGGCCATGGTATTGTTTGTGTTCACATCACTGCAAGGGAATGTTTGTTTTTTTTTTAAAACGAAACACTGCCAACCTTAGTTTTCTCTGAATATAATCGCCTCCCTCTATGAACATGTTCATATTACATATCATCAAGACCCATCCCCTCTCCCTTTGTAAACAAAATCTAATTTGGGGGGCAAAGTCCAGTCCACAGTGTCTTTAAATAAAACTGGGTTCTTAGTTGTACAATGCAGAATGCATGCTCTATCTAAATACTGTAACTGCATAACCTATGACTATGTCATATCTCTATTAAAGCTGAAACAAGGCAATTTACTTTTATGAGAAATCAAACCAGATTGCCCTAATAAAAGAATTCGATTTGAAAGCACATCAGAAAATTATACTTTGAATAACATGTTTTCAATCAAATGAAAAATGTGAATAAATCTTGAAATAAAGAGGAGAAAGTTGCCTAAAAATTGAAATATTTTAAACCAAGTAAAATAAAAAGATGAAAATGACTGCTGTGCCTTATTTGAACTAATTAAAGTACTAAGAGGTTGGTAAGTCTCATTGCCTGTACAGAAGAAAGAATGTTATACATACAGGCAATTGAGAAACAAGAACATTTGAAACAGGGACATGAATTGGTAGTAGTAATAGGATTGGATAAAAAAAATCTAAATTAAAAAATATCCTAAACTTAGCGCACAGTACCAGTATCATCCTATATAATTTTCTAAATTGCACTGAAGATAACAATAAGAACAGAAGGGAAAATGTATATGAAACTGTGTAGATTTAATGTGAAAGGAAACATAAACCAGCAGATAACATTTGTATGAAACCCTCAAACATGTATGCAGCCATTTGTGCCTTTTTCTCTATGTTGCACCTTGCAGTATGTATAAAATATATAGGCATAATGTGCCAAGGGGATCGTGGTTTCCCTGGAGGCTACCAATCCTCTGTTGCATAAGTTGGCTTGTGGGACAGAGACTGTGTTGATAAATCCAAAGCCCTTTTCCAAGGGTGAGTGGAGGCCCACCGTGCTGTTGAAGAATTTAGATCTTTATATTGGAGCCTGCATTAATTTAATGCATAGGCCAAGCCTTGGCCTCAATTTTCATTTTAAGTGTACATGAAAACTGTAACACCAATAAATGTACTTTCTAAAGATGAAGGCTCAAATCCTGTTTACTCAATCAAAACTGCTGTTGACTTCACTCTCTTGTCTTCCCCTTTTTCATGAATTATTTGAAATTCTCTTGTTACCTTTTGGAAACCACCCCTGAAGCTTCAGTGAGATTTCTGTGTACTAATTATCTTGTGAATATGGAAAAACCTCATAATATAATGCATATAACCTATTTTTTCCTCTGTGCTTGATTAAGAAAAAACAATAATCCCAAAATTATTTTCTGTTGGGTTGGATGGAAATTTGTAGGCTGATGCAGTGTTCTTTGTACCTTTTTAACTCATCAAACAGTTACCAGATAGCAAATTTTAATGACAGTAGGGTTCAGTGATAATACATAAGAGGCTCTCAAAAAATTGTACATTCCATTTTTTAGGAGATTATTTCTCATTTACTGTAGAATGCAATAAAATGAACAAGGTTTGTATAGCTTGCTATTTATTTAAAGCTGTAGTATGTGTATACTTGGTACAAATATGCTTGTGATATTGTAAACATCTGTCTTGGGCCAAACTTGATTAATTTAGATTTGGCAAAGATTCTCAGTTTGTTTCTCTATTGTTTCATCAGCATTAGAATGTGGAGTAAAAACTTGCCAGAGTATGAAATGCCCATATAAAAAGAAGTGCATATTAAAAAGAACAGAAAATTTCCCGAGTGCATATTTAACCTCTGAAACTCATTGCCATAAATTGTTGTTGAGGCCAAGATCTTAGAAAGATTAAAAAGGATTGCATAAAATATAATAATAAATAAATGGTATGTATATGAACAAGAACATTCACAGATATATTAGCAAGAGAATATGAAATAATAAGATGTATCAAACTTCTCATATCAAAGCACCACAAATTACCTGATTTTGGAAGAAACTTCTCCAGATGGTAAGTTATTTCATAATTGTTGGGTTTCTTGAATCTCACTTTAAAGCACATGTAATGACTACTGGCTATGACAGGAGGTGACTAGTTGGATTACTGGTGTGAGCCAATTATGACAATTCCTAGATTCCTTTCTAAAGATGTTGAAATCTTGAAATTAATGGGGTATATTGGCTGAAGCTGGGCCTCGGTAGCTTTAAGTAACGTGACCATCACTCACCCCATAACTCAGCCACTTACCCACTTTTTCCAGTTTATGTGGATCATATTCGTACATTCGGATGGAATGTTATAATTTTGAACAAGGCATGTAAATTATCTTTCTGCCTCCACATGTCTGGTTCTGTAGTACTTATGTGAGGAAAAACTCCCTTTCAACTTGGGCAATGGCAGCAAATCATCCCCTCATGCAGGCTGTTATGTGGGAAGGGACATAACCGCAAAGCTCTCTCCACAGAGCTTCCTATGAATTCTGCTATTGGAGGGAGGGGGTTGGGCTCTTCCCGCCTTGCAGAATCCTGCAGGGTCGTCTGAACCTAAGTGCTATGCTCCTGCAGCTGGTCTGGGCCACCCCCATTCTTCCAAGTTCATGGGTCATAAAAGTTAAATGCAGTTCAGTACAGGCAGAAGATGTGAAAGCAACAGCTTTTTCAGAAGTGGAAATGGTTGTATGTTGGTAGGCTGGGCTGAATTAATCCTATCCCCTATCCCATGATGAGTCCAAAGAAGTTTGATTTACTGTTCATTGTTGGAGGCATTTTCGTGATAGAATGCTGTACACAGGGTAGAGTGTAAATAAAAAAAAACCATTGATTTTTTTTCCCAGAAGCCCGTTGTCCTCAGGGCTTTGGAGCGGAGCCCGGAGCTGGAGTGCGGAGCAGCTCCGGAGCAGTGGAGCTGCAGGTTTTTGCCTGGAGTTGGAACAGAGCCAGAGCACAGCTCCAAAGCCCTGGTTGTCCTCCCCCCTTTTGCTTCTCCCTTAGCCTTGCTCTGGTCTATTAGACTTGCCTCCACTTTGAACAAGCCCAGACAGTGTTCAGTCTCACATTTTTTAATATTCTTTGGAATACTATGTCCCCCATAAACTCATCCTGCTGGACAGAGACTGTAAGAATAGGAGCTAGGGAGAGAAAATCACTTATGCAAAAATTATACAATTTTATAAGGCAAATTCCATACCACTGAGAGTACATATATTCTTCTGTCTTATCTAATTAAATTTTGATGGGTAATCGGAACACTTTCTAGATTTGACTGATAATGATGTCTCTGTTATTTCCTGGAGGTAACAGAAGAATAAATATATATTTATTTTTAAAAGTGTCCTTTATGCTCAGTTCTTGCCTTCCTGAGATACTATGATTTTGCCTTTGAATGCGTTTGTTTAATTTTAACATTTATTAGATATTGTCATAAAAGTAAGCATGAGGAGCTTATTGAACATTCCCTCTTGTTTAAATTCCAGAGTTCTCTTGCATATTCATCACTATTTTCTTTGATGGGAATATGTAATATACTGCCCTTCAAAGTCAAAAGAAAAACTACTGAGAATGTCACTTAACATAATAAATCAAGAAAACAGCATGAAATATTAACAACCAGTCTCTTGCCTGACTATGACGGAGCCTGAACTCTGCTTTGAGATTATTTTGCTTGGAGGTTCTTTAGAATTTTGGAATCTCCATGCTCTCCATTCTCATTTCTTTAAAATAATAATAATAATTAATAAATAAGTCAATAATATAGGTTTAATTAAATATTACTTTAAAACCATTGGGCTCAGCTCATAACAAGTTGCATTTTAATATTAATGTCTCAAATGATTAAATCCAAGCAGCATAGTGTCAGAGACATCTTATTTTCTTCTGTAAGTCTAATTAGTTTAGCATTTCAGTCAGGGATGTTTATCTTGCTTTCAGTTCAAGAATTCTTAGGACATTTTATTATTATTATTTTATTATTTTACAATGCTGTCCAGACACAAATACTCATGGGAAATGTGTTTACTGCTTTGTGTTTTCTCCAAGTTGTACTAACAATGTTATCATTACTTACCGATGAAGGAAATTCCTTGGTATATTGTGATTCTTTGATGACACTTTCATTGCTGTTGACAAGAATCTATTTGCATCCTTAATAAGGAAATGCTTTTTAACAGTTAAGAAAGAACCAATTCGATTGTATGGCCAACCAATGCAAACTATTTATGGTTGTGCCAAAGAAAGTTTAGCTCTGTCATATGTAACATAGGATAAAACTTTGTTTGCAATGGGCAACTGTTTATTTCCTTTTGCTTGGAAATGGCATTTAGAACTTGATCTTACATTTATTATGTCAATGACAAAGCTCTTGTTGGCTTTAATCGTGCAGAATCATGGCCTCAGAGAGTACCAATATTTTGATCATGTTCAAATATTACCTTCTTGACTCTTCAGAATAAATAATTAGACTTATTCGGGGTGAAAGTAATTTAAAGGACTTACCGGTACGCCGGAGTCCTGAGTGGGCGGGGCCTCAACTGGAAGAGGCTGGGCCTTTCAAGATTTAAAGGTCCTGGGACTCCGGCTATGGCTGGGAGCCCCAGGGCCTTTAAATCACCCCGGAGCTGCCAGCTGCAGAGGCGGCTGGGAGCCCCAGGGCTCAGGCAGCGATTTAAAGGGCCAGAGGCTCTGGCCGCTGCGGGGAGCCCCGGGCCCTTTAAATCCCCGCCAGAGCCCAGCTCCTGGGGCTCTAGCAGCTGGTCTTGGGTGGGGATTTAAAGGGCCTAGTGCTCCTGCCACTGCAGGGAGCCCCGAGCCCTTTAAATTGCCTCTGGAGCCCTGCCGCTGTTGGGGTAGCAATGTTGGGGCTCAGGCGGCGATTTAAAGGGCCAGAGGCGCCGGCTGCTGTTGGGAGCCCCGGGCCCTTTAAAGCGCCGTTTAAGCTCCAGCAGTGGGGCTCGGGACTTATTGAAGGTTAATTGTTGGAAGGAATGGTGATGGTGACCTCTTTAAGTGTTCAAAACCAACTGTTAAATTAACCAGTGAAAAATACATAGTGCTTGCATTACAATAGCTTTTAAATTTTCTGATTTATAAGAGGGAAAATTGACCCTTTCAGGCCTATGCTGTATCATTACACCATGCTATTACTGCTGGGAAGGTCAATGCTTTATCATAGTGGTTTTCAACCTTTTTTCATTTGCAGACCCATACAAAATTTCAAATGGAGGTGTGGACCCCTTCAGAAAATTTAGATATAGTCTGCAGACCCACGGGGATCTGCAGACCACAGGTCGAAGACCCCTCTTCTATGGTAATGACAACCTTTTGCTGATCCCTTAAACATAGTTTGCGACCCTCCCATGGGTCTGCGAACCACAGGCTGAAAACCACTGCTCTATCACTATCCACATCTTAATCTCGCAGAATGAGGTTAGGGCCTGTGTGAAGTGGAAGTGAGGCTCTGTGAGTTGTTCCTTCACGTAGCTGCCAATGTCGTGTCTGCAGAAACCCTGTGTGGTTGTTGGGCAAAATAAGGGAATGGCTAGGAAACAATGAGGAGAAGTAAGGGAGTAGTGAGCCTCATGTTTCCCCTCCTAATGTGGCCTCATGTTTTCATTAAAAAAAATGCTGCTCAGAGCCCATTAGCTCCTCCTTGCAGCTCTGTGTACACCCTTCTCCACACAGAAGGGTCACTGAACACAACTGAACCCCAGGAATAAATGACTGTGTAGCAAGAGATCTTGTCAGGGCTGGGGTGATTGAGAGGAACATAGAGGATGACCCTCTCAGCATCTTCTCAGGGATCGGTGGTGTGTGGTCCTTAGTAACTTGTGTGTCCACACCTTCTGCCCCACCTACATTGCCACTAGCATTGTGGTGCAAGGGAGGATACAGTGATGCTACTCATCCTCCCTCACAGCAGTTTTTCATGGAAGTGTTCCACTCTTCTGCATTTTTACACAGGAGGGGAACTTAAGAGTCTAGAGTAGAAATCCCTGTTGAGAGAGACAATATGGCCCCCTTCACTAAATGGAGAACTGAAACAGTGACAAGTAAAAGCCTCTTTGAAAATTCTTTAAAAGCATGTCCTAGTCAATATTTATCTATCTAATGCATTGCAAGTAATTACTGGAATTTTCCTTTAAAACCAAGCTGGGCAGGTTTTGCTGTCAGACTGAAACTGATTTGGCTCAGGAAAAAAACCCTGTAATTTTCTTTTCCTGATCTGAATAAAGATTTTCAAGATTATTTTCTTGAAATATGGGCTTTTCTGCAAAGAGCAGTTTCTCTCCCAATTCTACAAAAAGAACAGGAGTACTTGTGGCACCTTAGAGACTAACAAATTTATTACAGCATAAGCTTTCGTGAGCTACAGCTCACTTCTTCGGATGCACAGAGTGGAACACACAGACAGGAGATAGTTATACGTACAGAACATGAAAAGATGGAAGTATGCATACCAACAGGAAGAGTCTAATCAATTGAGATGAGCTATCCCCCAATTCTAGCATCTTCAACCTGTGCTGACTTCATGTGTACTGATGATGATGTTCGTCCATCGTTTTTGAAGAAGACCTTGACATCTAGCAGTTGTAAGCTGTCCACAGTGCGTCCGCAGGTGGCTGGCAAGGCCAATACGGGCACGGAATGTTCTGCCACATGTCGGGCAGACATGCGTGGGCACCACTGTTACAGCATTTGCAGCTCTGGCTTTACGGAGTGCTCGCTTCTCTTGTGCTATGGTTATCCTTCTGGCTTCAGATGTCTGGCAGCCTTGGTGGATCAGCGTACGCCATGTCGATCGATCTTGTGCCAGGGTTTCCCAGGAGGTGATGTCGATATCCAGGGACTTAAGAGAGGCTTTCAGCGTGTCTTTGTATCGCTTCTTTTGTCCCCCGTGCGATCGCTTTCCTTGAGACAGCTCACCATAGAAGAGCTGTTTGGGGATGCGGTAGTCTGGCATCCTTACAACATGGCCTGCCCAGCGTGTCTGGGCTTTCATGGGCAGAGTGTAAACTGACGGCAGGCCTGCTCTGGAGAGGACTTCTGTATCTGGCACCTTATCCTGCCACCGAATCCTCAGAAGTCTGCGGAGGCAAGTCGTGTGGAAGTGGTTCAATTGCCTAGCGTGCCTCCTGTATACAGTCCAGGTCTCACTGGCATACATCAGGGTAGTTAGCACTACTGCTCGGTAGACTTTAAGCTTTGTAGCAAGGCTTATTCCACGACGGTCCCACACGTTGGTCAGCAGTCTGCCAAATGCAGAACTTGCCTTGGCGATTCTGCAATTGACCTCGATGTCAATTGTCACTGCGCGAGAAAGGGTGCTGCCAAGGTATGTAAATTGGTCCACTGCTTGCAGCTTTTGCCCCTTCACTGTGATGGTGGGCTCTTGGTGTTGGGCTTTCGGAGCTGGCTGGTGCAACACTTCGGTTTTCTTTATGTTGATGAGGAGGCCGAATTTGTCACATGCTGCTGCGAATTTATCCATGCTAGCTTGCATTTCCTGCTCTGATCCAGCATTCAGGGCCAGTCGTCAGCAAAAAGGAGGTCTCGTAGCACAGTCTCCTTTATTTTGGTGACAGCCTGGAGTCTTCGCAGGTTGAACAGTTTCCCATCAGTCCTGTATCTCAGGCTGATTCCCAAGGAACTGTTCTGAAAGGCGTCTGACAGCATAGCTGAAAACATTATGCTGAACAGGGTCGGTGCCAACACACACCCTTGCTTGACGCCGTTTGTGACGGAAAAGGCCTCTGAAGCTTCTCCGTTGTCCAGAACACGAGCCGTCATGCCGTCGTGGAACTGACGTACCATCAGGATAAATCTGTCAGGGCACCCAAACTTCGACATGATGCGCCACAGACCTTCGCGACTGACAGTGTTAAAAGCCTTGGTAAGATCCACGAAGATGGTGTACAATTCGTGATTCTGCTCTTGACACTTCTCTTGGAGCTGTCGGGCTGCGAAGATCATGTCCACAGTGCCACGCTCTTTGCGGAAGCCGCACTGTGTCTCGGGTAGTAGACTCTGTTCCAGGTGGTCAATCAGGCGATTCAGCAACACTCATGCAAGGATCTTACCTGCGCTAGAAAGCAGTGATATTCCTCTATGATTATCGCAAACTTTTCGATTTCCTTTCCTTTTATAGAGGTGTACGATGGACGCATCTTTCAATTCCTGAGGAATAGACCCTTGATTCCAGAAGGACTGGAACAGCTGAGTGAGTTTATCAACAAGCATTGCACCACCATCCTTATAGATTTCCACTGGAATCGCATCAGATCCTGAGCCCTTGCCACTGGACAGCTGGCTGATGGCCTGTAGGGTTTCAGTCTCTGATGGTGGAACGTCCAGGCTGTAGTTGATATCCGCCTGGGGCATTCTGTCAATCGCCTCGTTATTGATGGAAGATGGGCGGTTCAGTACGGATTGGAAATGCTCAGCCCAACGCTGTAGAATCAGAGTCTTCTCAGTAATGAGAGTTACACCATCTAAGTCCAGTAGAGGGGAACTCCCTGAAGGCCGTACAAGGATCTAAGGGCTTCGTAGAACCGTTTGGCATCGTTTCTATCAGCAAACTTCTGGATTTCATCCGCTTTGGCACTCAACCAGGAGTCCTGCATCTTGTGAAGCTTGCTCTGTACGGTCCTGCGAATGTTGTTAAAGGCATTTTTCTTAGCTGTTGACAACGGGTCATTCTGATGAGCACGGTGAAGGCGGTGCTTTTCAGCAAGTAAAGTCCTGCTGTTTCCTGTTTGAGGGTCCAAGAACCTTTAGTGCAGAAAAGTGCACAATATCTCGGAAGCGTTCCCAGTTCCTCTCAACATTTTCCTCTAATTGCAGCTCTGAGAGTTGGTTGCCAAGATCTTCTACTAGTGAAACTGCTGTGTTGGGGTTTCTCAGTTTACTGACGTTGATCTTTTTCATCACAGCTTTGTTTCCCTGCGGATGTCTCTTTGGCTTGATGTGAAGGCTTAATTTAGAGATAAGTCTATGATCAGTCCAACAGTCAGCACTCGGCATGGCCTTGGTCACCCTTACATCCTGTCTGTCTTTCCTCCGCACGATGACATAATCAATGAGATGCCAGTGCTTGGAGCGTGGGTGCATCCAGGACGTCTTTTTGCGAGTGGGCAGGCGGAAGATGGTATTGGTGATGATCAGATCATGAGCCGCACATGTCTTCAATAGTAGTAGGCCATTGCTGTTGCATTTGCCGATTCCATTTTTTCCAATGACGCCATCCCAGGCAGAGTGATCGGATCCTACTCTCGCGTTAAAATCACCAAGTAGAATCAGCCTGTCGGTGTGCTTCATGGATGAGAGTAGGGCATCAAGATCTTCATAAAACTTGTCCTTTACTTCATCCGGATTCGTCATTGTGGGTGCGTAAGCGCTGATTAGTATAAAACGCTTTCCTCTCGGTAATGGAAGATGCAGTGTCATGAGTTGATCGTTCACGCCCTTGGGAAAACTGGCAAGTTTGTGGACAAGATGATTATTAACCGCGAAGCCAACTCCAGATTTATGACGTTCGTCACTGCTGCGTCCACACCAGAAGAATGTGTAACCACCTCCTGTTTCTGTGAGCTGACCTTCGTTGGCTAGATGAGTTTCACACAGGGCCGCAATATCGATGTTAAATCTTGCGAGCTCTCTGGCGACCAGGGCTGTTCTTCTTTCTGGTCGATCTGCTGAGGGGTTGTCTTGAAGCGTGCGTACATTCCATGTACCAATAATAAGTGGTGTCACCTTACGTTTTATTATTTGAAATTTTTTGTTCGACCGCATAAGATGGGATCCCCTCCAGCCGCGGTAAGCTGGCCAGGGTTCTATGAAGCAAAGAATGGTTAGGGCACCTTTTCTAGCCCCTTCCTCTTACTATGGAGGTGAGCAGTGCGGTCTTAAAAAGGACTGCTCAGTCACTCAGGTAGACGCCGAATCCAGCTGTTGCTTCGGTCAGCAGGAAGACGACCATTAGACCTGAGCCACCTGTGTGCAGATCCGCGGCTACAGCTCCCAGTGTATCCACACCTGCTGTTTCGTCGCTCGCCCATCGCCACAGGAATTTAAGGTTTACGGAAATTGGAGGGATGTCAAGACTTGCGCATGAATTGGATTAAAGTGAGGGAGAGGTGCGCATATTCAGCCTCACTCTCTCTTCCCAGATTCCATCTTGCTCCAATGGTAGGACAAAAGTCGAGACGGTTGGAGATGGACTGGGCTCAGTGGTTGACCAGGGCGTCTTTCGCGTCTTGCCGTGCTCTTAGCGTACCACATCGTTTGCAGAAACCGCCTTCATGACCGTTGGTCCTATTCTAAAAGGTCTCATCTTCTCAATCCGCCGGAGTCTGTCTTCACATGCTCGGGATAGACAAGGCCCTATCTCACCGAAGGTCTATGCCCGACGGCTACCCTCAACCTGGTTTAGCCAGCCTGTCGAAGCTGTTGCCCGGGGTGTGGCCGCTGCGCATGCTACAGCTACTAGGAGCCACAGGTGAGAGCTGAGTGACAGGTGGGGACCAAAGGTGGACGAGCTGCCCTGGAAGGGACACGACATGCCCCTACACCAGAGGTGCTACCCCTCCCTGAACACCCCATACACCCCAGACTGTTAAAAGGCCGTAATTTCAGCAGCTCTAATAAAATGCATCCTCAAAACTTGTGGATAATTACCTGTCAAACTTCCTACTTGTTCATACAAATTAGAGCTAGTCGGAAACCAAATTTCTATTTTATGGGAAATTCTGAAATTAGAATTTTTGTTTGTTGCTTTGATCTGAAACAGAGCAAAACAGAAAGCCAAAATTTTGAAACTTCCTGTGGAACAAATATTCTTCAAAATTTCTAATCAGAACCACAGAAACATTTCTTTTCAATAATGTTGAATCATTTTCATAATGTCAATGGCTTATGATATTTAAATATATATTATATAAATAAAATAGTTGAAACAAAATGAATCAAATTAATAAACTAGACATGTTTTGATGTTATTGAAACAAAATCTAAACAATAATAGATTTTGTCTAGTCAACATTTTTGTTGAAATTGGTACATGTTTAGATTTTAGATTTTGATGAAACTGCCTTTTCTGTCAGAAAACTGTTCTGTCAAAAAACACAAACTTTTTTTGTATTTATTGCAAATAAAGATTTTTTGTACGTGCCCATGGAAATGCCTTCAAGTATTGAAGGTGATACTTTAGAAGTCTGTTTAGAACTTGGACTTAAGGAAACTAAAGCCTGTTTTTATTATTATTTATTTAAGCAAAAATGGGTGTTTTGGAAAGGAGTAAATAAAAGTACCGGTCCTCATGCTAACTAAATGTCATGTGATTTCCTCTGAGAATCTACATACAGAGGATAGATAATTACATGGAAGAGTCATTCACCACATCTTCCTATTCTGTCTGGTGGGTTGCTAAAAGAGGTAGTGAATATGGCCAGGAATTCACACATAGAACCAGGGTTTTTGAATAAAAATGTAAGAAACTCTGTGAGCATAGGGCTAATTTATTCATCATCCATGCCTATGCTCAGCTGTAAACCCCCTTCTCTTAGCACTGACCTCACTGCTGCTCTCTGGATGTGCCACCGTTAGCTTCCTTCCAGCAGATGTGCAGTTGTGACTCCGTGAGTGAGCGTCACAGGATGCAACAGAGCAAGCTGATGCTGACTTGGACTCCAGTCCTGCAATTAGCTCCTTCTAGATGCAGGGGTCTGCCTGCTCCATTGCAAAACCCTGCAGAATGTCCACTAATGTGGCATGGCACACTGCAGCTTTACTGCCATACTAGTGGAGCATTGCCTTTATTTGTTTTCATCTTATGCACCAAGTGTGCACCATGTTTTAGCCATGTGCTGCTATAGACTGCTTGCCTTTGCATCACATAGCAGGGAAGATATATTTATATTCTGCATATACATATTTCTTTTTAAATATGTATTTTTGCCTTATGTCATAAAAATTCGAAATAGACCATTTTATATTGCATCACACTGCAAACTGTGCAGCCATCTAGATCTTTTGGAATTTCATAATAATTGCCTAACGACGAGAAGGATTCCTGCCAGCATGAAAACTTATGTACCAGGGAACACAAGTGAGTTAAAATGGGTCTAAAAAATAAATATTGATTTTATGCAACAATTTTATCAGCAGTGCCACTGTCATCACAGGGTAAATTAGCCTCTAGCAGCTGTGGGTGACTGTGGCCAAGGGCTAAAAAGCTTAATCAGAGAAATATGTTAAAAGTTAACGCTCCAAAGCCACATTAAGTAAAAATATAAAGAAATAAATAGATTTTTTTTAAAAGAAAAATCCCGTAACATAGGTTATTAAAGTTTATAGTGAAGCACTATGCCCATTCTCCTTTTTTAATTTAAGTGGCAGTACTCAGAAGTTGAGGCTCTAAATTTCACTTGTCTTAAAAATGTTATAGTCTGGTTGAGGGATTTCCTCTAGTTTTCTAACTATCTTAAAAAAATATTTTAAAAAATACTCCTCTAGTGCAGAGAGATTAAATAATACAACTTTGGCGGATAACTAACGATTGCTCTTCCCAGGGCTATGTTGAGTTCCATGATTATGTCATTGCACAAGTAGAAAGAAAACCAAAAGAGTAATGTTTACTTTAGCTGTGTTAGAAACATAAGGTATGGAGAGGGGACATTATTCCTTGTCAAATGGGAAAGGTTAAAATTCACAGGAAGACATTTCAAGTCAAACCAACCTAATAGCTTTCTTTGACAGGGTAACAAGTCTCGTGGATAAGGGGCAAGTGATAGATGTGGTATATCTTGACTTTAGTAATGCTTTTGATACTGTCTCACATGACCTCGTAAACAAACTAGGGAAATATAACCTAGATGGAGCTACTAGAAGGTTGGTGCATAACTAGTTGGAAAACCATTCCCAGAGAGTAGTTATCAGTGATTTACTGGCAGGGCATACCAAGTGGGGTCCCGCAGGGATCGGTTCTGTGTTCATTTCTGTTCAATATCTTCATCAATGATTTAGATCAGGGGTTCTCAAACTGGGGGTCGGGACCCCTCAGGGGGTCGTGAGGTTATTATATGGGAGGTTGTGAGCTGTCAGCCTCAACTCCAAACCCCGCTTTGCATCCAGCCTTTATAATGGCTTTTAATATATTAAAAAGTGTTTTAAATTTATAAGGGAGGGTCGCACTTAGAGGCTCGCTATGTGAAAGGGGTCACTAGTACAGAAGTTTGAGAACCGCTGATTTAGATAATGGCTAAGGTTAAGATTCTTTTATGGTTATTTTTAGTAAAAGTCAGGGACAGATGGTAGGCAATAAACAAAAATGTACGGAAGCCCACAACCTGTCCCCGACTTTTACTACAGCTACCCTGAGAGGAGGTCAAACAGAGCACTGCCGGGGCTTGCAGCTGCTCCTGCGGTAGGGGCTGACCCATCCCCGGCCACTGCTCCAGCATCCCTGGGGCTGGCAACTGGCTGCTGTTCCAGTGGCCCTGGGTCCGACTGCCAGCCAGATGTTCCAGGGGCCACTGCTCTGGGGCTGGCTGCTGCTGCTCTGGTGGCCCCAAGACTGGCTGCCAGCAGCTGCAACAACGGACCCGGGGCTGACCGCCAGCCAGCTGTTTTGGTGGCTGCTGCTCTGGCAGCCCCAGGACTAACAGCTTCTCCAGCCCTACCCTAGAAGAAGTGTTAGAGGTCCCAGAAAGTCACGGAATTCATGACCTCTGTGACAGAATCGTATCCTTAATAATGGCACAGACAGTACACTTATAACGTTTGCAGATGATACCAAGCTGGGAGGGGTTGCAAGTGCTTGAGAGAAGAGGATTAAAATTCAAAATGAATTGGACAAACTGGAGAAATATTCTGAAGTAAATAGGATGAAATTCAATGAGGACAAATGCAAAGTACTGCACTTAGGAAGGAACAATCAGTTGCACACATACAAAATGGAAAATGGCTGCCTAAGAAGGAGTACTGCTGGAAGGGATCTGGGGGTCATAGCAGATCACAAGCTAAATATGAGTCAACAGTGTAACACTGGTGCTAAAAAAGCAAATATTGTTCTGGGATGTACTAGCAGGAGTGTTGTAAGCAAGAAGTAATTCTTCCGCTCTACTCCATGCTGATTAGGCCTCAATTGGAGTATTGTGTCCAGTTCTGGGTGCCACATTTCAGGAAAGATACGGACAAATTGGAGAAAGTCCAGAGAAGAGCAACTGAAACGATTGAAGGTCTAGAAAGCATGACTTATGAGGGAAGACTGAAAAATTGGGTTTCTTTGGTCTGGAAAAGAGAAGACTGAGAGGGGAGATGATAACAGTTTTCAGATACATAAAAGTTTGTTACAAGAAGGAGGGAGAAAATTTCTTCTCCTTAACCTCTGATGATAGGACAAGAAGCTTAAATTGCAGCAAGGGTGGCTTTGGTTGGACATTAGGAAAAAATTCCTGTTAGAGTAGTTAAGCGCTGGAATAAATTGTCTAGGGAGGTTGTGTAATCTGCATCATTAGAGATTTTTAAGAGCAGGTTACCAAACACCTGTCAGGACTGGCCTAGAATACTTAGTCCTGACATGAGTATAGGGGACTGGACTAGAAGACCTCTCGACATTCCCTTCTAGTCCTACAATTCTATGAATCTATGATTCTATGATTATTTTCAGATTTTAAGATATTTGCATAATATGAAAGTTTAATATATTTATATGATTGTCATCTTAATCATGGGTGAGGACAACTGATGTATTATTTCACAGAATGTCTTTGTAGTTTTTATTTGTGAAAGGTGTAGACTGCAGCTTCCCAGAGTTAGCCAAGTCTAATTGTTTGATACAGGTGGAACAGCCCACTGTGTTTGTAATATTCTTCTCTCTTAATATCTGATGAAGGATGCATCTGCTTATCTCAATATAGACCCTAGCACAATTGCTAGAGATCATCTGTGGCTTAATTCCAGGGGTTATGGAGTCCTTACCGGAACAGCAGTATTTATAAACATTGGCCCAGAGCCCCCAAAAGACTTGTGTCTAACTGTCACATTAAGCTCCTAAATCCAACATTTAGGCACCAGAGACAATCAAAATCCCACTCACCCACTGCCTAATTCTGTTTGTGCCTAAAGTCCCTTGGCACCTCAGTTTTCACCATTAAAGTTTCCTAGGCCAGCAGTTCTCAAACTGTTGGTCGGGACCCCAAAGTGGGTCACAACACCTTTTTAATGGGGTCACCAGGGTTAGCTTAGACTTCCTGGGGCTGAAGCAGAAGCGCGAAACCCACCACCTGGGGCCAAAGCTGAAGCCCAACGGCTTCAGTCGTGGGCATCGGGGCTCAGATTACAGGCCCCCTGCCTTAGACTGAAGCTCTGGGGCTTTGGCTTTTCCCCCCTCCCGCCCAAGGCGGTGGGGCTTGGGCTCCCCAGCCCCCAACCCGAGGTGGTGGGACTCGGGCAGGCTCAGGCTTTGGTCCCCCCTCCTGGGGTCATGTAGTAATTTTTGTTGTCAGAAGGAGGTCATGGTGCAATGAAGTTTGAGAACCCCTGCTCCAGGCAAAGCCTAAGTCCTTTTTGTGGATTTAGCTCATTGTCTTTTGGAACAGATTGTCTTGTGGTTCAGGGACAAGGCCCAGGACAGCCCTAAGTGAGCGAACACTGGGGAGCTTTAGACATCACCAGTGCCACTTTCTACGCAAACAGGAGGACAGTGCTACCAAAGTAAATACTCTCCATATCTCTCCATGGCTTCTGGGAGGGTCACTTTGGATAAGGCTGACAAATAAAAAGTAAAGAAGTCCAAATTATCCCCTCTGGTACAACAAGCAGAGGAGACAGAGATACAGTGGGCTATCTCCTGTGGGACACTAGGGGAGTTGCAGTTTTATGGCATCATCTGCCCACCATAAGAACTTGTTAGAAGCCTCTCTGCAGGGACTAGGCTTTGCAGGGTTTTGGGGAAGAAAGATACGGAACTAGATACTAGTTGCTCTCTGTGCCTCCATTCCTTGCTAGCCTTTCAGAGTTCTGTTTCAGATTCCAAGAGGAAGTTAATTAGGGTGACCAGATGCCACAATTTTATAGGGACAGTCCCGATATTCAGGGATTTTTCTTATATAGATGCCTATTGCCCCCCACCCCCTGTCCTGATTTTTCACACTTGCTCTCTGGTCACCCTAAAGTTAATGCTGTTGGAAGCAGCGTTGATTTCTGTGGATTCTGCCCAGATGTTAGTTTGCAGCCAGGAAGGGTTCACCAAATGGTAGCCTTGTTCCAGAGAGAGCTGTGTTGTCAGAAGATGAGGCCACTAGAACAGCTCCAAGGAGTCTCCTAGCTGAAGCTGCCTCTTCATCTGTGATTCTCAGCTTTTGCCCCCTTGTGGACCTCAGGATCTGTGAGGCTGGGAAGTTGCACCTCCACCTTGCACTGCCCCTTGGATGGGCCCGAGCACCTGAGGGGACAATCACCTTTAAATTTTTCACAATTCATCCTCTAGAATTCTGTGTCCGGTCTGCCTCTCTGTTTTTCTCTGCAGGAGGGAGACAATCTGAGATCTCTCCTATTAGCAATATAGAATGTATGGGCTAACCCCGGAGTTGTAGACCCCAGGAAACGCATGGCTCTTATGGATGTCAGTTGTTTCATGGGGGAATATTCTTTTCCTTCTCTAGGATCTGTAAGATACTGTTTAATCTGTTGGTAATGAGTATTGCTGGAAATACTTGCAGCTTCAATTATCAGCCAAGCAGTAACCTAATTTGCCTGGGAATCAGTTCCAAACACACCCCACACTTCTGTTTCTACTTTCAACTATAGCTAAATTGAAAAACACAGCATCTGTCATTTACAAGCTTCTCACATTCTCGTCTAAACCTAGACCGAATAAACAGAGCAATCACTGAGGTCAGGATGTGAAGTGTAACAATAAACATGGGAATGTGGAGCAGAATTTGCAAAAATGTTAGTAGAGCTACAGTCACTTTAAAACCAAGATTGATACAACGGAAAAACCTGTTAAGAATGTATTGGACCTTTGGCAGGATACACAGGTTTGCCGTGTGTAATTACTGTAAATACTGGAATTGTGGAAAGGTTTGCTCTGCCACTGACCTGCTGTGTGTCCTTGGGTAAGACACTTCACTTCACAGCTTCAGTTTCCCCATCTTTAAAATATGGATAGATCATACTTTGTAAAATGCTTTGAGATCTACAGGTGAAAAATGCTATCTGTTATTGAAGTCAATAGGACTTTTTCCATTGACTTTAATTGGGGGTTGGATGAGGCTCTATGAGAGTGTTAAGATAATACTAAGGATTTTTAAAGTGCTTGTCTTGGGGCACACATATGTTTGCTTTGACATTTTCCCATCGTATTTGGCATTTGGGAGGAAGTAATTAGGCAACTGTCTCATACTTACGTGCTGACCTTCTATTAGATACCCAAATCTTTCTTTTAGAGTGTATGCAGAATAATCCAGACATAGGTAAAGACACATCCATTGTCCATGCCCAAGGTAAGCATGGGTAAAGCTGTGAGTTTGTCACGGATTCCGCAACTTTCTGTGACCTCCGTGAATTTTGCAGTGGCCAGTGCACCTGGCTCAGAGGCAGCTCAGGCAGCCCCTGCACCAGTTGCACTGGCCACTGCTGGGGCAGTTCTAAGGCCACTGCATTCCCTCCCCCCCCGACCTCCATAGCAGAGTTGGGTGTGGGAGGGGGCAGGGCTTGAGGCACAGCATGGGGTGAGGCGGGCTCTGAGTGGCGCTTACCTGGGGGTCTCCCTGGAAGCAGTGGCATCACCTTGCTCAACTCCTAGGTGAAGGCGTGGCCAGGCAGCTCGGTGCGCTGCCTCCGCCTGCTGGCACAGCCCCTGCAGCTCCCATTGTGCCTTAAACAATAGCTCTGAGCAGGGCTGCCCAGAAGATTCAGGGAGCCTGGGGTCTTCAGCGGCAGGTCCCGGGGCGGAAGGACCCCGCACCGCGGGTCTTCAGGGCACTTCGGCGGCAGGTCCCGGAGCGGAAGGACCCCGCGCCGCGGGTCTTCAGGGCACTTCGGCGGTGGGTCCCGGGGCAGAAGGACCCCGCGCCGCAGGTCTTCAGGGCATTTCGGCGGCGGGTCTCAGAGCGGAAGGACTCCCCGCCACCGAATTGCCGCCGAAGACCATGGGGGCCCCTGCGGGGCCCGGGGCCTGGGGCAAATTGCCCCACTTGCCCCCCCTGGGCGGCTCTGGCTCTGAGAAGTGAAATCACCCCTACTCATTGTTTTAGGGTGTTAACTCTGAAGCTCACCGAGGATAAATCAATGTCAACATTAACTGTCAACATTTTAGCAGAAATGTTCTGGTGGTTAGTTTTTTCTTTCTCAGAACGTAGAGTAGACTATATAACCTAGCTCTTTACTGTCCACTGGCTAGTGTGGCATTGTTCTCTACTGCATATGCTCCAGGGGTTTGTCGAGGTCAGTTCTAAATTTCTCAAACAATAAGGCTCCCACCATTCCCTTTGAGAAACTATTCCACACTCTTGATAGATCTCACTGTTAGAAAGCTATTTCAGCCTACATTTTCTTGTTATTAATATAATTATTTCTCCTGTATTCTGGGGCTCACAGTGAACAGTCATTAGAAGAAGTGGAAGGGAGAGCCCTCCAGAGGAGGTAGGCATTTTGAACAACACATAAGTAGAGTTTGGACACTTGGGCTTTTCCCTCCACTTTACTCCCTAGCAGGAGCAATATAATTAACAGTGTGTTTGATTATTTATATTTATTATACATTATTTATTGGATAGCTCTTTTTATGAACCCCAAGTGATTAGTGTGTCGTTATAGATCTTAGAGAGCTGAATTATCTGTCACCATATACATTTCTTAGGTTTCTCTCTTTATTTACAAATTAAACTGTGTCATATCGCCTTCAATCAAAAGCTTCATTATCCTTGTCTGGAACATGTTCTTATATGTTAAGAAAAAGTGTACATGGCATAGCTATCCTATTATTTAAATTATTCCTCACTATTATTGGTTTAGAATATTTATTAGTTTTTGATAACTTCTTACATTATTCATAAAGGATACCCACACTATCTGATGAGAAATGCAATACAATAAATCTTTATTTTGCATAACTAGCATCTTTCAACAAACTCTATTCCAGAGCGATTTACAGCAAGGGTCCAGTCCTGTGGGGAGCTGAGCACTTCCTCCAAATGGCTGAGTGCTCTCAACTCCCATTGATTTCAGTGGGTGTTGAAGGCACTTGGCACCTCACCTCACAAAACTAGGCTCTTAGGTTGTAGTTAGTTAAAAAATAAATGATAGCCAAGGGAGAGGGGAATTAAGCAGCAGAGCCAGGGAGGAAAGATGTGTTTGCAGATAACACTTGAAAAAGTATGGAGAGTGGCAGAGGCAGATGCAGGAAGGTTGTTGTAACTATGCAGGGCTACTGGGATAAGATAGGATCTGCCAGACTGGATCAGACCCAAGGTCCATCTAGTACAGGATCCTGTTTGATAGTAGCCAGCACCAGGTGCTTCAGAGAAAGGGTAGAGTGGGGGTGTGAAGATTATCCCTTTTATTATAACTGGATATACTTTTTATTCTTATGAATATCCATTTTTTTTAAATCTTGCTAGGATCTTGGTCTCAATGGCATCATGTTGCAATGAATTCTGCAGTCTGTGCATTGTGTGGGGAAAAGAGTGCTTCCTTCTATTATTTTTGAATTTGTCATCTTTTACATTCATTAATGAATTTCCCCTTGTTCTTGTGTTACATTTTGACCTTTGGTGCTGATCATTATATTGGGATAGAATGATGTCTCCTGAAACTTGGAATGGTGCCTCCTGCTACATGCTGTCTAAGTGTTCCCTCCCCACACTATCCACCAAAAATCCAACACACTTTGTATTTTAATGTGATTCTGACCCTTTACATCTAATTGGACCAGTCATTTATGCAGTAATTAAACCTTTTGCAAGACAATCTGGTAAGAATTCTGGAATCAAGTAAACCTCAGTTAGCTACAGGTATATCAGCTGGAATGGTGCACATCAGTGTGAAGCATGCTTACCTCCAGAGAGGCTGGAATACAAAAAAAATAGTTTAATTTAGGATTATTGATCGATTTATTTTTTGTTTTTGTTTCCAGCTGAGCTACCAAGATCCTCTGCAATCAAGCTCTCTTCCTGGCATGATCTTCCATCTCAGCTGCAAGAACTGTATCAGCAGGGTTTCATCTTGGCTGCTGTCCACCCTTTTGTGCAGCCAACTGATGAAAAAGAGAGGACTCCCCAGGAACAAATCTTCAGGGCTGTGCTGATCAAGAAAACAGAAAGGTAAAGCACTTCCAGTGAGCTGGGATAAAAATAGACAATGAGATTTCCTGCTGAGTTTTGACCTAGATCAGGAAATTATAGCAATGTCATTGCTAATGTTTGCTGTGCAAGGCTTGGATATTTATTTGTAGGCTTGAATAGGCTTAACATGTTCTTCGTGTTTATAATCCGTCTGCATTTTGTCAGCAAAGACAGAAAATAACAAGTTGAAATCTGCTTTATATTTTGGAATGTGTTATCATGAAAAAGCAAACAAACCCTGTGCCTAATAATTTGCTAAGACAGTTCATTTTTTGTTCTTTATTCTAATAATTTAGTGGATTAAATACAGCCAGAAAAATATTTACTTTGAAGAGGTGTAAAGCCAGTGGATAACACAATTAATCTGAAAATTGTAAAGTAACGTGCATTTTTGTACTTTATCTACAAACTTTACTCCCAAAACTATAAAAGTGCTTTTAATTTTCCAACCCAGTACAACTCATTTTAAACCAACAGAACATGAGTCTGTTTGCTTTGTTCTGTGTTTTAAATTGTATTAAATATCTTTGTGTAATACATTCAGTGGCTAGGGATGAATAAATAAAAGGGAACACAATTCCTTCTGTTTTAATCTCCCAATTTAATAAAAATCAATAGATTTTTCTGCTTAATCATTCCAAAAAGAGAGAGAGAAATTGAGAATAAACATTCATAATAGTATTAAAATTTTTAGTAAAGAGTTTTTAAAAATACATTTAGACTCCTAAACTTTAAGGCCAGAAGGGACCATCATGATCATCTAGTCTGCCCTCCTGCATATTGCAGGCCACAGAACCTCACTGACCCACTGCTGTAGTAGGCCCATAACCTCTGCCTGAGTTACTGAAGTCCTCACATTTTGTATTTAAAGACTTCAAAGAGAATCCATTTAATGCTGGATTGATAGCCATGGGGACCACAGTCCACTATTTGCAGGACAAGTACAAACAAGCAGTGCAATCTTCCCATATCACAAATGCTCCTCAGCACTGCTCCGACACAGTCTAGATTAAAGGCCTGATGGTGAAGCTTGCAAGGATCATCCCCTGCCTCAAAACACTACGCCTGCTATGAACGATGCTGAGCAATAGGCGGCTATGTGTCCATCTGGGCGACAAAGTCAGCTCGCCCTGGTTCCTCCACAATGGATTGCCATAGGGCTCAGTACTCGCGGCGACGCTCTTCAATGCCTACATGAGTGACATGCTACCAGGGAAGTCACGCAAATTTGTATATGCAGATGACTTTGCTCTGGCGACACAAGCAATCACCTTCAATAACATCAAGTCGACCTTGAACAGGGACCTAAACACCATGGAGGAGTATCTCTGGAAATGGAGGCTCAGACCAAACCCCCACAGAACAACAGTCACTGCATTCCATCTTGATAATAGGAATGCTAAGCGCACTCTGAAAGTGACCTTCTGCAGCAACACTGTGCAACATGACCTCTCTCCAACTTATATCGAAGTGAAGCTGGACTGCATGCTAACCTTCCATAACCAGCTGAAGAAGGTAGCCACTGAGACGAAAACAAGGGTCAACCTGGTCCAGAAACTGGCAAGCACAAGCTGAGGAGCATCAGTGCTATGGATATCAGTGATGGCCCTGTGTAATTCTGTAGCTGAATATTGTACACCGGTATGAACAGAAGTAGCGCCACACGACTCGTTGATGTCTAACTAAACACTGCAATGCGATGCATCACTGGAACCCTCAAGTTGACCCCAACACCCTGGCTGCCTGTGCTGTTGCACATTGCTTTCCTATCCATTCACCGCAATGCCCTAACCCTCTGGGAAGTCAAGCGAATCGAGAAAAACTAATGTCTCCCCAACCACTGGGACCTCAGTGATGTCCCTCACCACCACTTGAAGTCATTTAAGCCCTTTTGGACCTATGCGCTTAACTTCCAGCAATGTGACTTCAACCCTGATGGAGCTTGGAAAGCCGAATGGAGTTCACAAGAAGTCACAAACACCTTGTGAAAGACCAGATGCAGAAGATCTCTGGCTTTGATCTTCCGTGAAGCTTATGGGCAGCCCCAAACAGCATCCACATAAACCATGGCAGATGCGGACACTTGATGCACAAATGGAAAATTAAAAACCCTCCAATGTGTGACTGTGAGCACCCCGAACAGACTGTGGAACATATAACAACATAATGGCTGCTTCAAAAATACAAAGGAGGCATCACAACATTACACTCCTCTACTCCTGATTCAATTATCTGACTTAACCACTACATGTAAAATTATAGTTGTTGTTCTACATCTACATCAGCCATAAGAAGATGCCCTACTATGCTGGAACAATTTCTAGGAATTAGAGGGTATTTCATTCTCCTTTGCCTATTCTTGTCCTTATCTTTTTCTGCTGAGGATTTAGACAAGGAGGCTAATTGTGGTTTGGATACTTGTTCAATAGAAATTGGAGTCAGACCACAGTCCCTCTTCACACAGCCTACCAAATGATCATCAGACGGTAGTGACCTGACATCCTTACCAACTACAGATAGGGCCAAATTTGAGCCAGTGGCCTAAGGGAGAAAGGCTCCATGTTTCACTACCAGTTACATCTAGGCATTAAGTATCCCAGGTAGATTGACTTTTTAAAAGGATTGTCATTCTATACTGACTTGCTTTACGGCTTGTCTACACTACCATCCGAATTGACGGGCAGTGATTGCTCCAGTGGGGGTCGATTTATCGTGTGATTGATCGACCACCAATCGCTCTAGCGTCAACTCTGATACTCCACCTCAACAAGAAGTGCAAGGGGAATCGATGGGAGAGAGTCTCCCCTCAACTCACCGCAGTGAAGACACTGCGGTAAGTAGATCTAAGTATGTCAACTTCAGCTACAAATAGATCGATCCCTCCTCTTCCCCCTCCCGCCCCCGGTAGTGTAGAGCAGCCCTTTGTTTTATAAATAAGGAACTTCATGCTATTTTGCAACCTACCAATGTTCTTGGCAAAGGGAGGTCACAGTTTTGTGACTGGGAATAAGGAGATGTGGGGTCTGTTCCTGACTCTTTCACAGATGTCTTCAATAATATTGGGCAAGTCACTTACCAGAGCTGTGCCTCAGTTTCTCCAGTTGCAAAATGGGTAGTAGTTCCCATGTGAGTAGCTCCCTTGAAGTTACTGGGACTACTTGCTTAAATTAAACACATGCTTATGTGTTTTGTTGGGCTAGAGAGCTCAACACCTTTCAGGATTGACCTGTAAAAGTGGGCTAGCGCGCATGTAGATGATATTATCTTACACTCAATGAGCTTGATTTGTCAGTGCCTTGCACCTTGTGTAGTAATTTACACCTGAGTGAAACTGAACCAAATCTGAATTCTCTGCTCACTTGTATTGGGGACAGTGTTTTACACCCACTTTGCACATCTGTGAATGAGTATACAAGATACAAGGCGGTGGAGAGTCTGAGTCAGTTAGACTACCGTTATATTCACATTCCATTTGTTTGCATTCCCTTAACTCCCATCTCTCATCAGTTTGGTTCACTGAGGCTGAATGGGTCTAAGATGGTGTAATTTATGTGTTTAGGCAATGAAAAAGGAGTATAGCTGGAAAAAAAAAACCTAACAGAAGGGTGAATTACACCAGTTTAGACTCCCTTCGAATCATTTAGATGCACCTCTGACTTTGGCCAAATGTGTGATGGTAGCTACTGCCACGGAACAAGGGGGAAATGCAAATTTTGAAGATCTCAAAGCAGAGTGAAGAGAGATGGGCAGCTGACTGATCTCAGATAGCTGTGGCAAGGGGCTGGGCAGAAGGCTTTTTTGCACAGTCTGTTCTGCAGTCTAAATGGAATAACACTGATTTTACATCACAGAAAAAAGGATTTCAAAGCTGCTTCAGAAAAATCATCCTTAGTAGAAGACATTTTGTAAAATAAAATAAAGGATGTGATTAATCTGTGATCAAGTAAAAAGATCAGTTAAGTATCTTTAAGTTTGGCAAAGGTTTGGCATCTGACACCTCTGTTAAATTAAACAATTGGATGGAAGCAGATGATTATGGTATTTTCTGAACACACTATACCTAATGAGGGCTTATGTTTAGTGTTAGAAGATTGTAGGCAGTCCAGCTCTAAGCGTAAACTCATTAGCAAAGTCACCTACCCTTTGAACCAGAAATGGCCTCTTTCTGTTTTCTGTAATATCACCAAGAGTGCACACAAGAGCTGTACTATGTCAAAAAAAATCTTTTAGCTTTCATGAGCACTCCACCTCACTATTCACTGTCATTCTGTATGGTGCATCTGAAAGATTGTAGGGCTTACTTTCTGATGCTTCTTATTAACACCAATTGTTTTGATGTTATTATTTAAACTTTCGGTACTCTTACAGTGATCATTATCTGTCCTGTTTTTCTCCCACTTCCTTCCTTGCTTTCTGAAGGTAGCATAAATCAAAGAGTTTTGTTAGTTTCTTTTCTTATGCAGTACTATGTGTCAGGTATTTGTGTGTACCTAGACATCTAATTGTACATTTTAGTTAGTCTATATACTTCCATCAGCATTACTGCATTTTATTTCAGACTGATATTTTAACATGGTTGCTATTGACATACATTTCTAGAATTTTGTTTTTCGTGGGATCACCCCTCCTTCTAGCCGTGTGCTAGCGGATGATATGCCTAGTGGCCAGAGCAGGAGATGGATGTCAAGGCATCTTCCTGATGCTTTCAGCAACTCACTGTAGTCTTCCTGTGCTTGAGCTTCCCCAGCTATAAAATGGGGATAATAATCCTTACCCCGCCCTGTAAAGTACTGTGAGATCCATGGATAAAAGTGCAATATAAGTGCAGTGTATTACTGCTGCTGCTGTTGTTTTGGCATTGTCTTTTAACATGCTCAGTGGGGACTTGCAATGTCATTGTATGGCTTTTTTTAACATTACCTGGACATTTCCATTAACTTACATAGGTATTTTTATTGACCCCGTTTGCTGTCCTTATACAGTACCTGTGACAGAGCACAGGGCAACAGCAGCTGAGCTAGCACTGTGGTCACTGCAGCTGCAATTAAACACTGCAGAACAAACTCTGTTAAGAAGAGCTGCACCTAATTGGAGGATGGAGGAGACCTGGGAGGCTAATTAAGCCATTAGGCAAAGGATACAAAAAGGCACAGGAAATAAGTAGGGAAGGGGATGGGGAGAGATAAGAGGGTGGTGGGAATCAACATTGTAAATAAACTGCACTGGGTGTTTTACCAGCATGAAGATCTCTGAGGGGTTTGTGGACTTGAGCAGAGGCAGGAGTGAGTGGGCCCTGCCACACATGGAGGCTTGTCTGGCATGTATGATGGAGGAGGCCCTGCAATGGCTGGCAAAACAGCAAGAATAAATGCAGAAGACCCTGTAAAGTTTTGAACAATCCTACCACATGGAGAGGCAGGCTTTGTTTGCTTGGCAGGCAGAGCAGCAGAAAAGCCTGAAAGATTTCATAAGGGAACAAGCCAACATGCAGCAACAGCTCCTACAGAATGTGGTGAGTCCCATGGTGGTGGATGGCGCCTGGACACAGGGCCTGGGATTATGTAAGATGGGCCCTGAGAGATGATCCTGATGCATTCCTGTGCACTATTGAGAGGGTAGCTATGGGTGCAGGTTGGTATAAGGCAACCTGGGCCCTGATTCTGGCTCCCTATCTGTCAGGGGAAGCCCAAGCAGCATATATGGCTCTGAGTGAGGAGCAGGCCAGGAATTACGAGATGGTGAGGGCAGCCATCCTGGATCGGCTGGATCTGTCAATTGAGAAGTACTGCCAAAAGTGCAGATCAGCAAGTTGAACTGGGGGTTTACGACCCTGGCCAGTCACCCAAAGGTTTATGGATTGGGCCACCTGGTGGTTGAGACCAGAGGGGAAATAATGAACAGTTCCTTCAGGGCCTCTCTAAGGACTGGTCTACACTACGTGTTTAAACCGGTTTTAGGAGCATTAAACCGATTTAACGCCACACCCGTCCACACTAAGAGGCCCTTTATATCGGTATAAAGGGCTCTTTAAACCGGTTTCTGTACTCCTCCCTAACGAGAGGAGTAGCGCTAATATCGGTATTACCATATCGGATTAGGGTTAGTGTGGCCGCAGATCGACGGTATTGGCCTCCGGGCGGTATCCCACAGTGCACCACTGACCGCTCTGGACAGCAATCTGAACTCGGATGCAGTGGCCAGGAAGACAGGAAAAGCCCCGCGAACTTTTGAATATTTCCTGTTTGCCCAGCGTGGAGCTCCGATCAGCACGTGTGGCGATGCAGTTAAAAATCAAAATAAAGAAAGAGCTCCTGCATGGACCATGCGGACGTGATCGCTGTAAGGGCAGGCAAATCTGTTCTATCAGCGCTCCGTTACAGAAGACGAATTAAAAAACATTTTTAAAAAATCTCCAGACAGACGTCATAGCAGGGACTCAGCGCACTGCTGCGTGACAAGCATAACGGAAAGCCAAGGAATCAAATGGACGCTCATGGACTGGAGGACTCAAGCTATCCCACAGTTCCTGCAGTCTCTCTGAAAAGCATTTGCATTCTTGGCTGAGCTCCAAATGCTTCTAGGGTCAAACACAGTGTCCGCGGTGGGTCAGGGCATAGCTCGGCAATTTACGCACCCCCCCACCCACCCGCAGAAGTGAAAGGGAAAACAATCCTCTCTTGACTCTTTTACATGTCACCCTATCTTTACTAAATGCTGCAGATAGACGCGATGCTGCAGCACTGAACACCAACATCCTTGCTCCCGCCCCCGCCATGGGTGGCTGATGGTGCAAAACGACTGGTATCTGTCCTCATCATCAGCCTATTGGCACATGGGGCAGTGCAAAAGGGCTGGTAACCATGCTGACTAGCATCCGTCAGGTCGATCAAGGGCGCCTGGCCCTAATTTTTCCTGGTAGATGTTACAGTATGGCTGATAACCATCGTCATCATAGCAACAGGGAGCTGAGCTCCGTCAGCCCCCACCCTTCATGTGTAAAAAAAAGATTCAATTGCCCCTGGACTAGCAGAGGGATGCTGGGCTCCTCTCCTCCACACTCCTTACTGTCCTGTCTGGACTATCATAGCAACTGGAGGCTGCCTTCCACTCATTTCTCACTAACAAGTCAGTGTGTCTTATTCCTGCATTCTTTATTACTTCATCACACAAGTGGGGGGACAATGCTACGGTAGCCCAGGAAGGCTGGGGGAAGAACGGAATCAACAGGTGGGGTTGTTGCAGGAGCATCTCCTGTGAATAGCATACAGCTCATAATTTCTGCAGGATCTGACACAGAGCAGCTGTGCTCTCTGATACAGTGGTTCTCTAGTACACTTGCCCATATTCTAGGCAGGACTGATTCTGTTTTTAGATACCAAAAAGGAGGGATTGACTCAGGGAGTCATTCCCGATTTTGGCTTTTGCGCCCCTGGCTAAGAGCAGCCAGGGGCACTTATGACAGCAGCAAATGGTGCAAAACGACTGGTAGCCATGATCATCTTTTTACCAATTTATGGATTGGTAGATGGTGCAGTATGGCTGGTAACCATCTCTGCTGTCATGCAAAAGCAAAAGCATGCTGCTGTGTAGCGCTGCTGAATCGCCTCTGTCAGCGGCATCTAGTACACATACGGTGACAGTCACAAAAGGCAAAACAGGCTCCATGATTGCCATGCTATGGCATCTGCCAGGGCAATCCAGGGAAAAAAGCCGCGAAATGCTTGTCTGCCATTGCTTTCCCAGAGGAAGGAGTGACTGATGACATTTACCCAGAACCACCCGCGACAATTATTTTTGCCCCATCAGGCACTGGGATCTCAACCCGGAAATTCCAAGGGGCGGGGGAGGCTGCGGGAACTATGGGATAGCTACGGAATAGCTACCCACAGTGCAACGCTCCAGAAGTCGACGCTAGCCTCGGACCGTGGATGCACACCACCGATTTAATGTGTTTAGTGTGGCCGCGCGCACTCGATTTTATACAATCTGTTTTACAAAACCGGTTCATGCAAATTCGGAATAGTCCCGTAGTGTAGACGTACCCTAAGAAAGTACAAGTGTGGGTCAGTTGGATGCGGCCATTAGATACGGTGGATGCAGCCATGAAATTGACAGAGGAATACAGAGATAGACTTTCCTAAGAAAACGGGACAACCCAGAAAAGAAGATCTAGAGCGTGGGAGGAAGACCGGAGAACCCACAGCAAAAAGGGGCATAGAGAGGATGAAGGAAGAACCCCGAGGAGCTCTGGCTGGGGCTCGACCCACTACATGCTATCAGTGCAGGCGACAGGGACACATAAAAAGGGACTGCCCGTGTACAGGGACTGCAGTTTTGCCAAGTTTTGTGGCTGGGTCAGACCTGGAGGGCAGAAACAAGGACAAAAACTGTCCACCATTTCGGTAGTGGCGGGGAGGATATGGACTTGTGGATATGGCCTCAGGTTGCTCTCTTGTCTGGAGGGAGCTGGTGAAATCTCACTGGATGGTTCCAGGAGCTGCTATGGACATGGAATGTGTCCATGGGGATAAGAGACACTGCCCTGTCGCCCAAGTGCTCCGGAGGGCCATTGGAGGTTTAGTTGGAAACAGGTTGTGGTAGTGGAGGGGCTGTCCTATCCGGTTGTGTGGGGCACTGGTTGGAGCCCCATCCCAATACGGAAACAAGGTAGTATAAAGAATCCCAGGTTCGGGAAAGGGAAACCAGAAGGGCGAGAAAAGAATGAGCCCATGGGAGAAACAATAGAAACCCTTAAACAACAAAGCCTAAGTCAGGAGGAAAGGAGACCTCCCCAGGAAATTGAAGGCGGGAGGATAGGAATTCAGGAAGAAGGTACAGGGGAAACAGACAGCGCAAACTCCTTAGTAGAGGTTGAGGGACATATGGTGCCCCCTGCAACATAGCCCCAAGGAGAAGAAACCCAGGCACTGTTTGGAGGTTTGGGAGAATCTGAGACTTTGAGGGATCAGGGGATAAAGGGAGTAATCTTGATCCTCTGGACAACTGCAGCTGAGCCAGTGCTCTGGTCACTGCAGGTCCAGTTAAACACTGGAAGGAAGGAAGTTGGGAGGCAGGGAAGCAGACACAGAGAGGGAGAGATTACTCTTCCCAGCTTGCCTCAGGAACTGAAGGCTCCCTAAGACTGAAGGAGTAAGGCTGTGTGGTGTACAATGGTGGTGGGTATCAAGACTGTAAATAAACTGTACCAGGTGATTTACCAGCATAAAGGTCTCTGAGCGGTTTGTGGACTTGAGCAGAGGCAGGAGCGAATGGTTCCCCTGCCACAATACCCATTTCAAGTGAATATGGAAACAGGGCTAAATTCTGCTTCTGGATGTATGTGAGAAAGAGGTATTCATAGCAGATAGTGGGAGCCATGTGCATCTTAAGGAAGGTTTTTCCCCTTAAAATGTTAACTTTGTTACAAAGAATATTAGAAAGACAACAGCTATTTTTCAATCAACATCAAAATTTACATCGAATTATGGAGATTATTAATTATGATGGTGCATAAACAAATATAAGCATGTTAATTCTTTAGAAACAATAGGGGTGATGGCAGGATGTCATGATTATGATGGACTTGATTCAGCTCTCATTAAAGTTAGTGGGAAAACTCTGTTTTGACTTTAATTTTTATCTTACTACTACTATATCCTTGTTAATGTAGTAGCCTCAGTGTTCACACATTAATGAACTAGTGAGAGTTGGATTGGGACTCAAATGGAAAAGGACAAAATTAGCAGGGTAAAAAACTCTATTTTAAGCTTCTCAAAAGGTATTGCAAAAAACTGTATGTTTATTTTTTTTAACCTCTTTAATTAAAAGTAGTTGGCAGTGATCTAAGTAGTGCTTTTTTCATATCTTGTTTTAATAATGACTTTGACTCTGACAGAGATGAATTCTGAGAATTTGGATCTTCAGAGGAGAGATTTATCAGTTAAACAAGATGTGCAAGGGGCAATGTGTGAATCCAGACTCTTCAAGAGGGGATTTCTTTTATGTAGGGGCGGGGAGGCAAACATAAGGTTTAGCCTAGAGTCTACTGATTCACACTTGAGAAAAGTTGATTCACACTGATTTACACTTGAAGAAAGTATGTGATAGTAGTAGAGCTTATCACAGTATGTTTCTCTTGGCAAATGGAACGTAGAGAATCAGTTCATTTCCAATAAATAGAAAGCTCTGGCTAACCAGAATAAGAATAATCAGTTAGATCTGTGAATGGTGCAGACGGAACAAAAGCTTAAATGAGGAGATTATTAGTGGTCCATTTGTGGGAACCAACTATTCCTCTTTGGTATTTTATTTTCTGACTCTTTCTTTAATATTTCATCTCAGATCTTTTGGTTAGGTATTTGGCACATTATTAGATCTGAGAATCTACTGCTGTTGCGGCAAACCTACGCCTAACAGGAGCCCCAACATTGGCCTTTGAATGAGTTGTCTGCATCAGCTCCATAGTGCTGGGTTGCATTAGCTCAGGCCTGCATAACATATGGCCTGCGGGCCGCATGGGGCCCACAGAGGCTCACTGTGTGGCCCACGGGGGGATTCTAAATCCCGCGCACATGGCGCTCTGCGGGCAGCCCAGAGCCCTTTGAATCTCAGCCGCGGCCGGAAATCAAAGGGCTCTGGGCTGCCCGCAGAGCGCCGTGTGCACGGGATTTAGAATCCCCCCACGGGCCGCACATTGAGCCTCCGTGGGCCGCATGTTGTGCAGGCCTGAGCTAATGCAACCCAGCACTCAGTGGCAGGAGCTCTGGGCCCTTTAAATCCCTGCCCTAGCCCCGCAAAGCTCTGGGTTCCCCCAGCCGCTGGAGCCCCGGGCCCTTTAATTTACCCCTGAGGGCTCCCAGCCACCTCTTCAGCTGGGAGCCCCTGGTTGATTTAAAATCAAGTATCACCTCCCCACCCCCAACCTTCCTTTTTGGCCCACAGCTGTTTTGGTGGGGCGGTGCTGGGGAAGTAGGGTTTGTTTCTGCAGGGCTGGGCAGTGCTGGGGAGGGGTGTTTCCACGGGGCCGGGAGATGCTGGGGCGGGTGTTTCCGCGGGGCCGGGGGGTTTCGGCCCTCAGCTGTTTTCTTTGGAGTAATGTGGCCCTCGCCGCTTTACGAGTTGTGCAGGTCTGCATTAGCTTTTCCTCCCTGTTTTGCTGTCTCGGTCGCCTTTGCTGTGACACTCCTGTCTAGTGTGCTGTAGTTTCAAAGTTCAATGTTAATTAAGATGTTTGCACTTCCCATCCTGACTAGTATGTGCCAAAAAGAAAGCCACATTCTCTTCCGTTAGGCGATCTCTATCCTAGGTTCATGGATAATTTGCTTAGAATAGTGCTTGTGTGTTCATGCGTACAGTAATAAATTGAGGTAGCTAAAAATAAATTGCGTCCTGGCAAGGTCTTTTTTGCCATATTGCTGACAATCTTTAAGATTTATCTTATGCAGGTTTCAGCTGTAATCATTAAAATAATAATTAAGAAAAGAATTTCAGTGCAAATTTAGAATCAGTGGTTTTATTATTTGGGGGTAAATTTTCAAAGGAGAGCACTGGGTTTAGCTGAGAAACTTTACACTTGTTCTCCTTTTCTGTTAAAATAATGAAATCTGCTGTACAGTGACACTCTTGATGAGATCATGCTGCTTCGTTCTTCTTATTTCCCCACAATTCAAAACACAAATATTCACAATTTGAACAATACCAATTTTACTTACCTGCCAAGGAATCTGACAGAGAGTTCAAGGTGACTCATCAAAATAGCATAGCTTTAAATAAAAAAGAATGATATCTATTGTATAACTTGCGATTTATTAAAAAAAAATAACAAAATAGCACCAGATGAATCCAACTAACAGTGTTTTACTTGCTGTAATCAAGGCCCTGTATACACAGTGGCAAGCTGGACCTAAAGTCTGTGGCAAAGTCCATGGAATCTGTAGCAGACTTGAAATTTTGCTGTATCTTCATTTAAAAATGGAGGATTTCCATCCAACACATTACTGGCGTGAAATCCCCAGTGGTGACAAAGTGGACAGGCCATGGCTTATGTACTCAGAAACCCAGAATGCTGCATACTGCTTTTGTTGCAAACTCTTCCAGTCTAATGTTCCAGCCACATTGGATTCTACGGGAACAAAGGACTGGAAAAATCTGGCTAGAAGTCTGGCATGCCATGAGAAGGTAGCAAATCACCAGAGAGCATTCCATAGGTGGAAAGAGCTTGAGATGAGACTAAGGTTAAAGGACACCATAGATGATCAGCATCAAGAGAAGATTGCATCAGAGTCTCTTTACTAGCAAAATGCTCTGAAAAGGCTCATTGCCATTGTGAGAACAGTGTTGACACATGATGACATGCGCAATATTGATGCGAGTGATTTAGGTGATGAACTGAAAGCTCTTTTTAAGATACATTTCAGCAGGATCAACTCCAAAGGCTGTTCTGGAATATATGTGCGCAAATAAGATGACCACCCTCTTTCCAAATGCTTTTGTTGCTCTGCACATACTTCTAACACTTCCTGTAACAGTTGCCAGTGGAGAACACAGCTTCTCCAAGCTGAAGTTAATAAAAACACATCTACGCTCCATAATGACACAGGAGAGGCTGGTCGGCCTTGCAACCGTCTCAACAGAACATGAGCTGGCCCAGACTGTGGACCTTCAGGAAGCAGTTCAGATCTTGGCAACCAAGAAGGCACGGAAAGCATCACTTTGATTATTCAAACAGATAAAAATGCCAGTGTTTACTATGCAGACAAGAAAAGTTACATTTACTGTTCAGGTGTTTGAAAGTTAAGTGTTACTTAAAATTTTTGAACAAGGCATTTTAAGTTGTTAGTTCTCCTTCATTGGGGTAGGTAGCAGAGCAGTACCATGAGAGGAGTAGAACAGGAAGAAGGCAGAATTGAGACCTTTCAAAGTTTTGGCCCAAACGAGGGGGCATGAGGGCATCATTTGAGCTCCCTGCCTCAGGTGCCAAAATGTTGTGGGCTGGCCCTGGCATGAGCAGAATCTTCAAAGCTATCCACACATTAGAAAAGTGTCCTTCAGCTCTGCATCATGAATGAATTGGAGAACTTGGAGTAGAAAGTACTTCCCGTGTTGCAAAATGTGCCCTTACAAGGCCCGTAACCCTTACGAATGGAAAAAGTCCTTTTGAAAGCAATGAGACTAACACTGTGGCTAAACAGGAAAGTAAAAGAAGCAGTTAGAGGCAAAAAGGCATCCTTTAAAAATTGAAAGTTAAATCCTAATGAGAAAAATAGAAAGGAGCATAAACTCTGGTAACGGAAGTGTAAAAATATAATTAGAAAGGCCAAAAAAGAATTTGAAGAACAGCTAGCCAAAGACTCAAAAAGTAATAGCAAAATATTTTTTAATTATATCAGAAGCAAGAAGCCTGCTAAACAGCCAGTGGGGCCACTAGACAATCGAGATGCTAAAGGAGCACTCAAGGATGATAAGGCCACTGCAGAGAAACTAAATGAATTCTTTGCATCAGTCTTCACGGCTGAGGATGTGAGGGAAATTCCCAAACCTGAACCATTCTTTTTAGGTGACAAATCTGAGAAACTGTTGCAAATTGAGGTGTCATTAGAGGAGGTTTTGGAACAAATTGATAAACTATACAGTAGGGTTGTCGATTAATCACAGTTAACTCACGCGATTAGCTCCAAAAAATTAATCGCGATTAGAAAAAAATCACGATTAATCACAATTTTAATCACACTGTTAAACAATAGAATACCAATTGAAATTTATTAAATATTTTGGATGTTTTCTACATTTTCATATATATTGTTTTCTGTGTTGCAATTGAAATAAAAGTGGGTATTATTTTTTATTACAAATATTTGCACTGTAAAAATGATAAACAAAAAAAATAGTTTTTTTTCCAATTGACCTCATACAAGTACTGCAGTGCAATCTCTTTATCATGAAAGTGCAATTTACAAATGTAGATTTTTTTTTGTTACATAACTGCACTGAAAAATAAAATAATGTAAAACTTCAGAGCCTACAAGTTCACTCAGTCCTACTTCTTGTTCAGCCAATCGCTAAGACAAACTAGTTTGTTTACATTTACAGGAGATAATGCTGCCATCTTCTTATTTACAATGTCACCAGAAAGTGAGAACAGGCATTTGCATGGGACTTTTGTTGCCGATTGCAAGATATTTACATGCCAGATATGCTAAACATTCGTATCCCTCTTCATGCTTTGGCCACCATTCCAGAAGACATGCTTCCATGCTGATGATGCTCGTTAAAATAATGCGTTAATTAAATTTGTGACTTAATTCCTTGGTGGAGAATTGTATGTACCTGGCACTATTTTACCTGCATTCTGCCATATATTTCATGTTATAGTAGTCTCAGATGATGACCCAGCACATGTTGTTCATTTTAAGAACACTTTCACCGCAGATTTGACAAAATGCAAAGAAGATACCAATGTGAGATTTCTAAAGATAGCTACATCGCTCAACCCAAGGTTTAAGGATCTGAAGTGCCGTCCAAAATCTGAGAGGGACAAGGTGTGGAGCATGCTTTCAGAAGTCTTAAAAGAGCAACACTCTGATGCAAAAACTGCAGAACCCGAACCACTGAAAAAGAAAATCAACCTTCTGCTAGTGGTATCTGACTCAGATAATGAAAATGAACATGCATCCGTCTGCAATGCTTTGGATTGTTATTGAGTAGAATCCGTCATCAGAATGGATGCATGTCTCCTGGAATGGTGGTTAAAGCATGATGGGGCATATGACTCTTTAGCGCATATGGCACGTAAATATCTTGTGATGCCAGCTACAACTGTGCCATGAGAAGGCATGTTCTCACTTTCAGATGACATTGTAAATAAGAAGCAGGTAGCATTATCGCCTGCAAATGTAAACAAACATGTTTGTCTGAGTGACTGGCTGAACAAGACGTAGGACTGAGTGGACTTGCAGGCTCTAAAATTTTAAATTATTTTATTTTTGAATTAAGTTTTTTGTACATCATTCTACATCTCTAAGTTCAACTTCATGATAAAGAGATTGCACTACAGTATTTGTAGGTGAATTGAAAAATGCTGCTACTTTTGTTTTTTTTACAGTGTAAATACTTGTAATCAAAAATAAATAGAAAGTGAGCACTGTGCATTTTGTATTCTGTGTTGTAATTGAACTCAATATATTTGAAATTGTAGAAAACACCCAAAAATATTTAAATAAATGGTATTCTATTATTAAAAGTGCGATTAATTATGATACATTTTTCTAATTGCTTGACAGCCCTACTAAACAGTAATAAGTCATCAGGACCAGATGATATTCACTCAGCAGTTCTGAAGGAACTCAAATGTGAAATTGCAGAACTAGTAACTGTCATCTGTAACCTATCATTTAAATCAGGTTCTGTACCAGATGACTGGAGGATAGCTAATGTAACGTCAATTTTTATAAAGGGCTCCAGAGGTGATCTCGACAATTACAGGCCGGTAAGCCTGACTTCAGTACTGGGCAAACTGTTTGAAACTATAGTAAAGAACAAAATTGTCAGACACATAGATGAACATAATTTCTTGGGGAAGAGTCAACGTAGTTTTTGTAAAGGGAAATCATGCCTCACCAATCTACTAGAATTCTTTGAGGGGATCAGGAAGCATGTGGACAAGGGGGATCCAGTGGATATAGTGTACTTAAAATTTCAGAAAGTCTTTGACAAGGTACCTTGCCAAAGGCTCTTAAGCAAAGTAAACTGTCATGGGATAAGAGGAAAGAGCCTCTCATGGATTGGTAAAAGGGGGAGGGATAGCTCAGTGGTTTGAGCATTGGCCTGCTAAACCCAGGGTTGTGAGTTCAATCCTTGAGGAGGCCATTTAGGGATCTGGGGCAAAAATTGGTCCTGCTAGTGAAGGCAGGGGGCTGGACTCGATGACCTTTCAAGGTCCCTTCCAGTTCTAGGAGATTGGTATATCTCCAATTATTACCTTTTTTATTACCTTTTGGTTAAAAGATAGGAAATTAAAGGTAGGAATAAATGGTGAGTGTTCAGAATGGAGAGAGGTAAATAGTGGTGTCCCCCAGGGGTCTGTACTTGGAACAGTCCTATTCAACATATTCATAAGTGATCTGGAAAAAGGGGTAAACAGTGAGGTGGCAAAATTTGCAGATGATACAAAACTACTCAAGATAGTTAAGTTCCAAACAGACTGCAAAGAGCTAACAAACCATCTCACAAAACTGGGTAACAAAATGGCAACAAAATGGCAAATGAAATTCAATGTTGATAAATGAGAAGTAATGCACATTGGAAAACATAATCCCATCTATACATCTAAAATGATGGGGTCTAAATTAGCTCTTACTACTAAGAGCTAGAAAGAGATCTTGGAGTCACATCCACATCCAAGAAAGAGATCTTGGAGTCACATCCACTCAATGTGCAGCGGCAGCCAAAAAAACCGAACAGAATGTTGGGAATCATTAAAAAAGGACAGGTAATAAGACAGAAAATATCATATAGCCTCTATATAAATCCATGGTACCCCACATCTTGAATACTGCGTGCAGATGTGGTTGCCCCATCTCAAAACATATATACTGGACTTGGAAAAGGTTCAAAAAAGGCACAAAAAATGATTGGGGTATGGAATGGCTTCCATATGAGGCGAGATTAATAAGACTGGGACTCTTCAGCTTGGAAAAGAGATGACTAAGGGGGGATATGATAGAGGTCTATAAAATCATGACTAGTGTGGAAAAAGTAAATATGGAAGTGTTATTTACCCTTTCTCATAACAGGAGAACTAGAGGGTCACCAAATGAAATTAATAGGCAGCAGGTTTTAAATAAAAAAAAGGAAGTATTTTTTCACACAATGCACAATCAACTTGTGGAACTCCTTGCTAGAGGATGTTGTGAAGGCCAAGACTATAACAGGGTTAAAAAAAAGAACTAGATAAATTCATGGAGGATAGGTCCATCAATGGCTATTAGCCAGGATGGGCAGGGATGGTGTCCCTAACCTCTGTTTGTCAGAAACTGGGAATGGGCGATAGGGGTTGGATCACTTGATGATTACGTGTTCTGTTCATTTCCTCTGGGGCATCTGGCATTGGCCACTGTCGGAACACAGAATACTGGGCTAGATGGATCTTTGGTCTGACCCAGTATGGCTGTTCTTATGTTCTTACTGATCTAAGTAACACAGTGGGAGTAAGAGTTGCAGAACTGGGGTCTCTGTGTCTGTGTTTAACCATCTATAAAAGTGAGATATTAATGACTACTTCAGAATGGTATTATGAGACTTATTTGATGTTTGTAAAATGCTTTAAAATCTATGGACAAAAAGTTTTATGTATTATTTATTTATTATATTGTGTGAGCTGGAAAATATTTCTTACCTACCCAGATTGACTCCATGATTTGCTCAGAAAATGACACATTTTATAGCCCTTATTCTGTAAAGTCAACCACCATTCTTGTTTTTTTTTTAAATGTGGAAAGCCCTGAGTTATTTGATTTTTTGTTTGTGACACATTAATAAACTGATGACTCTTCCTAAAAGGAGGAAAAATCTGGTTCTTGGAGCCAGATAGGCGATGATGGAAGGGATTTCCCTACTTTAACCTACAAATAAATCACTGCCCATAAAACACTCTCTCCTTTTAGCTCTGTCCCTCTGTTGGATCTCTGTGATGCTTGGCTCTCTCACTTTTATACCTGCAAAGAAGGGGGAGCCTGGTAAAGCAAGCCTATTATGCTTGTCTGTGTGGGGTCAGATCCATTGTCAATCCATCGGGGTGGAACCTGCCCCCTCCACAGTCCAAGAGGCACATGCATATTTCTGCCTCCCCAATATCATTCTGAAGACCCTAGCTGGGGCATGATACCTTGGGCAGATGACGGGATTAGGCAGCCATTTATGCATAACCCAGCCATCATTTGGGGATCTCTTCCCTCCTTAGGTAATACATAGGTCTCTGAAGCTGTGGGTTCACCTGAGCTATGAAGCTGTGTTGGGTTCTGTGTAACATGTGCTGGGACCCAAGATTTGACTGAATGCTAGTTCTGCATGGAACCAAACTTTATTAGGAACAAGTATGTAAGGATTTTGGGGGAATCTAATTTTAAAAGCTCTACTTGTGTTTTTCTGTCTCCTCAGATCTGTGAAAAGTGATGTTCACAGTGAAGGATACACACTGGAACTAGAATGCTGCTCCTCCTTGGACCAACTCTCGGACAAAAAAAAGATACCAGATTTTATTGAGAAAGTAAGTGTAAGGAAAACAACTTGAAAAGGCCACAACAGGCCTAATAACTTTTGCTAGTTGTGTCCATCAGGGCAAATAGCCACTGCAAGTTCATCTTTCCTCCTCCTCCTCCCCGTGTTCTGTATATTTCAAATATTAACAAGGCTTCAGTAAAGTTTGCTACTCTTTTATGATTCCAATATCTGGATAGCATCTTCTCGTTATAGTGACTGGTGAATCAAGTCATTGACCATCTGTTATGAGAAAATGATTTGCTGTACCACAGGGTGAGTGATCTCAAGTAGATGTTAATTAACTTGTTTTATCACTGTACAATCTATCCATGCACTGTAATTGACTTTTGTGCACAGTCTCAGCTAAAATAATATATTTCCATCTTGGTGCCAATTGTTCGGAATTATTTGAGTTTAACACTTGGATAATACAGTAGAGGCTCATTATTTCCCAGAATTGTCCTTGCATAGAATTATTTTAAGCCAGATGTGTTAAAACTTTTTCAGTCAAGCTCCCCCCTTACCAGTAATGGAATCTGTCTGCGCCCTTCCCCTTTACTGCACAGCCACGGCTTCCTCAGCAGCAGAACTTGGGCTGAAGGCAGAGCTGGGGCTGGGGAAGAGCTGGGGCTAGAGTCAGAGCTGGTCTGCGGGTGGAGAGGGAATGAGGACAGAGCCAGGCTGGGGGCAGTGAGGAGCTGAGGCTGGGGTTGGAGCTGGTCTGGCGGCAGAGAGGGAATGAGGGTGGAGCTGGGCCTGGAGGCGGAGCAGGACTGGGGGCTGAATGGGGTGGGGGAGTATTGTTTTAAGTTATATTTCAGCATCAGGTAAAGTTAGATAGATCAATCAAACCCTTTGCCACCCAGAAAAGTACTGGTTTCCACAAACTCTGATTCATGCTGAGGAATTTAAAGAGAATACTCTTAATTGTGATTTGTTGCCTTTTTCCTACTGCTTGTGATATCATATAATTTAATTAATTTGTAAATTGATCAGATTAAATCCAGTTTAGTGAACACCATTTCATTATTCATGGTTCAGATTATACATCCTCTGTTACTGGGTCTTGAAATAAATTATTAAAAAGCAATGACAAAATATTTACATTTTAATTGTGGTGAGTAGTTAGGAAAGCTAAATATTAGCCCCATACGCCTGTGAAGTCCAAATCTAACAGGAGAGATTTCTGGGAGTGTGTCTAACATTCTGAAAGAGTAAACCCAAAAGAGGGTGACTGTTCATCTTGTAATATAGGTATGGTTATAAATTTTAGAAACGGGCTCAAACCAAAATCTAAACACACTTTATTTTGGGAAAGTTTGGATCTGAATCTGAATGTTGTGGATTGGATGTATTGAAATTTTTCAGAAGTAACTTCTGTTATTTTAGTCACACTTATGTAAACCTGAAGTAATGCAGCGGTGAATTGGTCTCAATATGTTTAAATACGTCCTTCAGTTCTATGAGCTGTGCTACATAGAAGCCTGATATGCTGTGACCTGCTACCTGCTAGTAGTAATATGTCAATGCACACAATTCCAGTAAAGGAGTGTGGCTAACATGAAAGCAAAATGATGGTCAAGAGCCACACACCTGCACAAATACACCATAAATAAAAAAGTTTTGAGTTTCTAGAATGTTTTTTTCCCATGCTGTCTTCAGAGATCTTTCTGTTGCTTGAATTCACTTGATTATTGGGTTATACAAATACCTTTTGGAAAGATAATCATTGACATTTTGATATATAAAAGTGTATATTTAGTGTTGTGTATGTCATTCATTTTTGGAGATTATTTGATGTAGTAGAATTTGAAGTTCTTTGAAAACATTACTGTCAGGTGCATGTTGTCTCACCATCTGTATCTGATTAAAAACAATGTGAAAATCTCTACACTTTCATGTATAACTAGTCCAGGAGGTGGGGAGAAAAATTACTTGATTGAGAGTAGGAATTAATTGTCATATTAACTAATTGAAGAACAAAAATGTCCATTGCTTTTCAGGATGAAAAAAATAGATGTTTAAAACCAAATCAATAAAAAAAACCCAAAAACCAATAAGTTCTCATTCAAAGGAATCAGGTTAAAAAATGTAAGCAATTGATGGTGGGATTTGTGACTGGTCCCCTCTAGTGTGCCACCTGGAACTGGGGCACAGCTGAGCCTTCTGTTTTACCAATCTGAGTTCCCTCTCACACTGACGTTGTGACAAGCTGCAAAGCCCTCCAAGCTTGCGCTCACACCAACATCCACTGGTAAGTGCCGTGCCCAGCTGTGTTCATGAATGCTCTGGCCAGCCACTGCATGAACCAACAACAGAGAATCTACAGCCAAAATACCTCCAGCTCCCCAGCCTGGGACCCTGGAGCTGTACCATCCTACCCTGGTCAAAATTAGACCAGTATGAATTTATTACCCAATCTGCCCCTCCCTTGATGTGAAGAGGATGATGCACAAGCCCTTGTTAACTGAGCTGAGATTTTTCCCTAAACACTTCACTCAAAAACAAACTGGTTAAGATAAAACATAAAACAGGTTTATTAACTACAGAAAGATTTTAATTGATTATAAATAATAGCAAACAGATCTAAGTAGATTACCATACGAAATAAAACAAAACCACAATATAAGCCTAGTGTACTAGTTAGGATTTAAATCACTTAGGCCTGGGCTACACTAGCGGGGGGGTTCGAACTAAGATACTTCGACTTCAGCTTAGTGTATTTAAGTTCCACTTACCTGGCCGTCCTCACAGCGGCGAGTCGACTGCCGCGGCACCCCCGTCGACTCCGCTTGCTCCTCCTGCTGAGATGGAGTACTGGCGTCAATTAGCGGATCTATTGATCGCGTCCAGACGAGACGCGATAAATCGATCCCCAATACATCAAACACTACCCGCCGATCCGACGGGTAGTATAGACGTACCCTTAGATAGTATATGCAGATTAGCTTTTGCATACAAAGGCAGGCTTCCTTCCTTCCTGCCAGGGACCAGTACTCCCCCCTGGTTCAGTCTCTTTTCCTCCAGACTTTCAGGTGTTGTGTTGTAGGGAGAGTGAGTCATGATGTCACTTCCCCCTTTTATATCTTATTCCAACTTGCTGGAAAGCTCTTTTTCTGTGACCTGGGTCAAACAGTTCCCATTGTGTAGTGCTATCTCTGAGAGGTTTCTATTGTACACTGTTCCTGGGGTAATCCTTGTGCTTGTGCGTATGTCCTCAATAAGCCATCAGCATTGTTTGGCCTTTTTATTATTGTACCTGAAAGGCTGCTTGTGGGTGTTCTCAACCTCACATGTTTCAGTAGCACATACATAGCCAAACTTCATAACTTAAAATACAATGATAGCACATACAAACTAATGAGATATTAATGTCTAGCAGATCAAGACTTTTAGGATGATACCTCACAAGGCATACTTTGTATAAAACATTGCAAAATTATATGATGGTGAATATGGGGATGCCTGGATGGCACAGGGTTGTTGGTTGTTTTAAAAAGAGAACACCACCAGTAATCTCCCCAAACCATGAAACACAATACAAACTATTTAATTTGTGATTATTGAATATTCAGATCCTCAGTCATGTGGATTCTTACTACCTTTTCAGTGACTTTTCTTGGAGTGGAGATTTTTTTCCAGTAACTTAATTTCTCTATGAGTTTTATTATGCAATGCTGAACGAGGGTGATTAGCATTGACTTTGAGCAAAGGAACATCTTTGATAGTGTCTATCCTCAGTTAACTCTCTGCTTCACTCCAGACACTAGCCATCACATTGTACACAACTGGACTATTTGTTCCTGGAAAATGCAGGGGAAATTCTGCTTGGTATAGCCATAGGTCTTGAACAAACATTGGCAGTAATAAAAAGAAAAAAACAAAAAAAAGTTTTCATCGATTAAAGAAAAACAGGATATTTCACTTGAAAGACACTGAGACATGATGTGAGCATATGTTCTCTTTACTTGAAAACAAAACAAGAAGCCCAAGGAAATCCTTCAGTCACATTTGTATTGTAGGTATAACTCGTGTTAGGAATCCTCTATGATGGGACCTCCCTCTAGCCTGCCACTTTTCCTTATATTCTGATCTCCCATAAATGATCTGCCATGGCTAGATGCATGAAGGAAGTGTTATGGAAACAAACGTTGAAGGAAATGTTATGGAGCTACGTGGAGACAGAAGTGTAAGGAAGGGGAAACTGGACGGATGTCTGTAGGAAAGAGAGAGTAATTTTCAAAATGTGTCAATATGTAAATACCAAACTTTGCAAAATAGATATGCTGCTCTCAGGACTTTTGCTTTACACATCAATCTGCGATCCTCTTCTGTAGAAGTTCTGTAACAAACATAGAGGATTCATACATTCCAGATCGATTCTGGAAAGGAGTGAGGCATTCATGGTTAGAAAGCAGTTGGTAGTTGTGATTCATTTTCTGCACCATTGTTGTTCTGCTCTTTGGCAGTAAAAAATTGCTGATACGCATCATTCTGCACCTTTGTCTCCTAGCCAAATAATGTTCTACTCTGTAGAAAGCTTTCAGTTTGATCCCACTGCAGAGGTTGGACAGCCTGCTTCTCTCTCCCTCACCTTCTCTGAACTCAATATCCTTCACTGTTCCAGTTGTGATTGGCCTGGGGAAGGCTGGACCAAAAACCACAATCTGAAACCCAGTGGTGGGCATCGTCTTTGGATCTCTCCAACCACACCCAAGTCTTACTCCAATGCTCTGTCCACTTTCTCTGAAGTGACCATAAGATGAGGCTTATTGTATTTAACTGGTCTTCAGCAGAATGAACACCATATACAACCTGATCATGGCTGTAACTCATGACATAAACTCATTGTGTATCACTGAAATCTGGCTGGATGACTCTGGTGGACCTGTACTAACAGCTGATGCCAAGTGGTAATTTTGTGATGCCTGACTCTAGGGGGGGACAAGGAAGGAGTAGCAGCCATAGTTTTGCACTCTCAACAGTGGACTAATTCAAGTGTGTTTGCATGGTATGTGAATTCCAGGTTAAAGAGTAGCCATGTAATACTTGTATATAACCACACTCCTGTGGATTTCCTACTGGAGCTAATCAAGCTGCTATCAAGCCTGTTTTTAGCATCCCCCTGTAGTCTTAGGCTACTTCAGGGACCACACAGATGACATCTCCAACACTGGCTCAAAATCTGTCCATGTTCAACATGGGGTTCTTCCCATTGATCTCCTGAGTAAGTCATATAGCCAGACTCACCCTGGACCTGATCTTGACTGCTGGCTGTACTCATCTTCTACAAATGGAAGTGCTGAGCCAGAGCAGTGATAGTCCCCCCTCTGAGACAGTAGAACGCAGTGAGATTCCAGGCAGTCTGGAGGAGGCATACCACACAACTGCCAGATCACTAGGACATTACAATCATCTGCTATCCATAGTCATTGATTTACTTAACCCCAGGAGTCAGCACCCCACCCAGGTCTCCCTGGCTCAAAGGCAAGCTGAAACAGATGAAACAGGAGGGTAGGATAATGGACTGTTGCTGGAGGAATGGCAGCTTTAAATCTGTGGGACAGCATCACAAGACATTCATTTGCCAGAATGATGTAGGAAAGCAAAGAAATTCTTCTCGTCCTCCATCATTGTCGCCGCATAGTTACAATAGTGGAGCTGTTCCAGAAGCACCTTTCTCCTTAAATGCATGAAAGGGCAGATAGATGGGGAAGACTGCAATTGTGTCATAGGACAGGTGGGGAGTTAGACAAGATACGTGTGTATTAACTGGAGAGGAGAAAAGGCTAAAGAGCTGCACTCTGTAGTACATTTAAAAACAACTTTGTTTTTAAGTAAAAAGTACTAACACTTTGATTTCTAATCAATTATTTATATATTCTACAAAAAAACCCACAAAAAATCTTTCAGACTATTTTATTTGTTAGATGGCTGTTCCTGATGTCTTCCAGTTTTGGGTCCTTTTATTCCACATCTCTAATTCTTCATTGCTAGTACTCTGCTTTGGACTTAAGCCTCTTTTCAGCAGGAAAGAATAGCTGGCCATGGCAATTTTTGGAGTCTATTAATGCTGTTGCTGGGCTGGTTGATGGTTTGCTGCATAGTGGTACAAAGAGCTCTTCCCTGCATTCTCTGAGTACATTGTCTCTGTCAAAGCTCAGTAGAAAAATATTTTGTAAAAAAATCAAACATTATTCTGTAGTTTAAACTGACACTCTTGATATGCTTTTTGTTTAGAAATTTATTACAGAGCCTATCAGATGATAGGCAGAGCAGGTGGAAATAAAAGATGGAAAGGGAGAAGAATTTGGACCATGAGTATTGGTCGTAGAGGTCATTCTTCAAATGAATAAACAGTCTGAATGTACTTGAATGGTTGGGAAATGACCCCTCTAGAATATCATTTATTACCCAGAGGGATTACTTATCTATATGTGATCTGAAACTCTTTCAAATCATTTCCATCCTTCAGAAAAAACTTCCCTTCGTTCTCAAGTGTATGTACAAGAGAACAATACATTTATTTCTGTAACACATTGTAATGAATACCATCTCAGACCAGCTTTGTTTTCTGCATGTTTTCAGTGCAGAGTAGTGCTTAATTTTTTAAAATTTGGGTTCCTGTTGTAGATATGATCTAGAAGCAAGGGTTAAAAGTGGACAGCAATGGCCCAGCTGTGTGCTGTCTGCTGCAATAATGGTATTTGTCAAAGTGTGTTTTGTTAACATTTTGAAAGAATATGTAAAACAAAGTATGGTGAAAAATCACATATACTGTATGTTAAGCAGTATAGTGTGAAGGGGAACAGCTGTTCCTGGTTAAACTTCTTTCAGTGTGAGTTCTTTTGACTCAGCCATTTTACTCTGGTGTTGAGATATAAGCTCCATGAATGTCATAAAACTATTTTCATGATGTTCCCAGGGGCCTTGATGTGCTTTTGGAATCCTTTGTCCCAGCAGATTTTGGGGTCATCCTCTTGACCAGGGTAAAAATAGATGTTGTAAAATATACAGCCTATGTCTTCAGTGTTCCAGTAGTTGTCTGGAAAAAAAGAAAATATTTGGAAACAGTAGATCTGTTTGTATTTGGTATTGTCCTGAGGGAAGGTATGGGCAAATCGTTCAGTCTGTTGAACTGCAGCTTCTACTGTAGATACTAAATGGTTGTTAGGTGAAAGCAAGTATGGTTTTAGACTGATATTCTCAGGTTAAAAATAACCTAAAACTAAGACAACTTGTAATATCTAATTTATGTCCATTACACTTTACATTTTGTGTTTTTTCCCAGCTTGGACAATAAAGATACACTAAGTCAGTGTTTAGTATTGTGTCAACTGACTATGAGTAAACCCAGCATAGAACAGAGTTTGTCATGATATACACTGACCACTAAATCGTATTCAGCCAGCTGACATGGTTGTTGAAATCAATTTTCAAACTTGTATTTGCATAAATCTTTACTTGTTCCCTATTTATATTCACTCATTAGAAACTGTGTTTTTTAACAGATGATTCAGATTCAAGGCAGTGTTCAGACTTCAAAGCTACAGTCACAAATCTGTAGCCTTATATCAAGCCATTAACAAACCTCCAGCAGGTCACTGGTAAGATTTATCCAAAGTGACCTGTGGTTAAAGCGTATGCAGAGGTTGATGGGGACTGAGGAGAAGGATGCTTGAAGCCTGGAGGACATTCCAGGTATATACCAGTTTTAAAGAGTAAATCTTAGACAAAGTAAGGCTATGGCTAGGGTGAGGTGGGTTTTTTTGAAGTTCTAGCACCCATGCTAGCCCTAGGTTATAGTAGCCACTAGAATTCTTATAATTATGTCATCTAACACTGCTCTAATGACACAGTGGTTTATACACTTGTGGACAGTCTCCACTAGTGCTCTCACCACTGCTATCTCTAATGGAGCTTGCACTGGCGCTAGGACCATACATTTCAGAAGAATCTTATTTCAGGCAAGGTCACTGACAGCCTGGTTGAGCTGTATTGAGATGGGTAAATCCCTGATCTCTGTTATTGTACCACAATCTTAACTTTCAACTCCTGTTACTATTTCAGTATCCAGTGCTTACTTAAGCAAATCTCCTTTGACTTCAGTGAAAGTTTTGCTTGACAGGATACTGAATTATTTGGGGCCGCTAAGGTTGGAGCCTTTGCTGAGCAAAAATTGCCATTCATACTAAATTGTTTGATAAGTTTGTGAAGTGAAAAATTCCTGCTTTCAGAGATCCTACTGCCACAAACCAAAGCCACACATTCATATCTGAGGGTATAATTTCAGTCCTAACATGAGATCGTCAGATTTGTTTTGATGTGGAGGTAAGACGGAATGTAAAGTGAACGGTGCTTGTGCACTGCCCCACCAAGCCCTGTTTTTTAGTCCATTTCATCCCCATCAGAAATATACCATATGTTGAACATCTGGAAAACCTGATATAGTATTTCAGATTAATAATATATAAAACTATTGAGCTGGTGTCTCTTTGCCATTTGCTAAGTGTAACAGGACAGCATTCTGCCCCTGCTCTCTGGAATCACAGAAACCTGCTCAGACTCTGCCGGGTGGATAGTCATATTTTGTAGTTTGTTTATGGTCCCACCACCCACACCCTTATAGTCCTGCACAGTAATGCTATTTACAGCGTCCCCTGTACCTTCAGCCCTTTCCCCGACGCCTGGCAGGAACAGAGGGTCTTCCCCAAAGCTCTATCAGCCTAAGCTCAGCTAGCCCTGTTCATCTCCCCAGTGCCTCCTTCCTGTGCCTTTTTATCAGTCTGATGGGCTAGTTAATCCTTTAGCTCACCTAGACAGCCAGCCTGGTTTGCCAATTACATTACATTCCCCAGTCAGACCTCCCTGGGGAAACGAATTAGTGCCAGAGTGATCAGCGTGCTGGCTCACCTGCCAGTTCCCAGCTTGTGGGTGGGCTTGCGCCTGCCCACCCCCAGAACTCAGTAGGTGCTAGCTCCCAGCACTCTGACACTTTCTGCAACCTAACATTCAGGATGCAAAAGTGTTAGAAGTATAAAGTTTAACACTGTTTCTGAATGGTTATAGAAATAACTACAAAAATCTTCCTTCATGCCATTGGCTGTGCTTAGCCTATTTAAAGCCTGGCTTACTGTTTCTGTTTAGGAAATGAGCATGAGGATAGCAGACTTACAGAAAATGTTCAAGACTAACTAAAATCTGCTTTTAATTGTAAATATCTTTTTTTCAGAAACAAATACAGAAACCAAAAAAGGGGAGGTTTGGTATTTATGATAAAATATGTACCAATAAATCCAGTTGTAATGCTGTAGCCTGGAACAGCATTTTCATACCAATTCTTGACATACAGTACATACTATTCTCCTTGCTCCCCACCAACATGTACTCTTTGCCTCAAGACCTTTGAGGGTATGTCAGTTATCAAAAGTACATTTGTATGACTTGTGACAGGGACTTGACAGATGACCATGGGCTCGCTTCTTTATATGCATTAGGTGTATGATACCTGCTGTGAAGTTTTATAAAAAATAAGAAATATTTATTTTATTAACTGGGACAGCCTAGACTTGATTTTTTAAAATATCTTTTGACCAAATTTGACCAGCCTATTGTTTCTAGTGCAATGTATTTTCTCATCAGCAGCACTAAGTAGCAACTTTCTGTCTCCGAACTTATTACAGGCCTAATCTAATGCACGTGGCTTGTGGAAAATTGGTGGGTTGTTACTAGAGAGTGACTTTTTTCCTCTGTCCAAATGGAATTCTGCTTCATCTGTTCTCGGCAAATGTTTTCTGTTGTTTGTTTTGTGTTAGCAACAGTCCCCTTTAATTGGTTGCTACTACATTCACTGGGCACCTTATTCTACCATGAATCATACACCAAACCAGTCTATAAAGCCTTAATGAAATAACCACTCAGTTGTAATGACTAGTTTCTGAAAAATTATTACCTAAGTCACCAGGGAGTCTCAACCTCAGAAACACTGCCAGCTGTGACGAATTAGAGTATACTGGTGGCATTAGTACAATGTATATTTACTCTGAATGCATGCCAAGAAATTCCAGCTCCTGGCATCAAAAAGTTAAGAGAAGTTTAGAACATGAGTCTTATTAAAATCAACTGTATTTGTGCTTGAAAGCCCTTTCCAATAGATGGGCTTTCATTATTAAATTGTTCTGCTGTAATTTCCGTGCTTGTTGATTTAGATGAAATACTGTTCTGAACTTGAAAGAAATGTCAGCCTATGGGAGAAATGCACAGACTGCTATTGTGAACAATTACAGAAACTGGCAAAAAAAATGTATGCTACTCAGTGTTTATATCTGTACTCTTCATGATTCTGTATTGACAGCAGTGTCACCCGTCCATTATACATCAGCGATTATTTGACAGTTCATAATGCAGTTATAAATATACAATCAAAAAAACCCCCAAAAAAACAGCTTGCCGGGGATTTCATTTAAATAATTCGAAAAAAAATCCATTTATAATTGTTCATTTATAAAACTAACAATGCCCCCAATTCCTAAAATGTGGATTTCTGTGATGGTTTTTGGTGCCTGTAACTCAAACAGATTAATTTTTGAAAATAGCATTTTGTAAATCAGCTATCCCACCATGAGATGTGATTTTACTATATCTTAAAAGCAAAGTTGGGATGGGTCTGTAATTAGATAGGAGATCTCCAAGGAAATCGCAGGTGCCTCAGCAAGTGATTCAGTAGGCGGCACTCTGATCTATTGCCTTAGCATGGTGTTTGGCCGCATTACACTGTGCTGCTGACAATGCCTTTTTTCAGCTGAGGCATAAAACTAAAGTCCCAACCACTTAGGAAATAATCCATGATGCTTTTCACAAGTGTTAGGAGGTGCTAGTCAAAGTGTCCTGGCCAAATTCCAAGTTGGGTAATTACAGGAGAGATTTGATGAAGGTTTTGTTCCTGTTCCCACTTGAGTCCACGGGAGATTTGCCATTTACTTCACTGACAGCAATGGGTAAAGCTGTCGTTTTTTGTTTTGTTTTTCCTCAAGACAAAATGCCATTTTTATGAAGCAAATTACATGGGCAGTATTAAATTCCAAAAATATATAGGTTGTGGCTATACATGAAACTTGCACCTGGTTAAACAGAATCTGTTTTAGAATTGATGTAATTAAATCAGTGCAAATCCATTAATATAAGACAGCTGTAAACTGATTTAAAATGTGTCTACGTAGGGATTTACACTGGTTGAACTAAACTGGTTTGAAAATTTAGTTGAACAGGAATAAGTTGTGTATGTAGACCAGCCCATATTATAATGGCCCATATCAACTAAACAATGCTTTATAAGGTGCTAGAAATGTTTCTGTATGTATCTGAGGAATGAAACAAGAAATTTTTATACTTTTTTTTATCTTATTGGAGCTTCCCTTTGAAAAATTCCAAGAATTAAAGGCTAATTTGCGTATAACATGTTCAAAAACACAACAAATTTTAATAAAAGCCTCAGTCAATCTGGAGCATGTATTGTAGGGAAGTTTTTGTTATGTTGAGTTCATTCTGCTGCAGCATGCTGTACAGATGCAATTTCTGTGTTTTTATGCTTTTGTTTTTCTCATTTAGCAATAGAACATAACGTGAAAAGGACCATTCACTATTTGTGCTGTGGATTGGCACATAAAGACAACCAATTGTAATATTTGTCCAATCTGGAATACTTTCAGCACTAGCCTGCCAAAATGAAATAGTGTTCTTTTCATTCAGTCCAGCTTCACTACATGTATTTCCCCCATGTTGATTCTAAATTGTGCATTTGCAGGGATATTTTCCTCAAAGGCTGGTATGTTGGAACAGATTTGATTTCCTGTATGATGCCTTGAAGGGTTAAAAAAATCTGCATTTCTTCAAAGAATTTTGCAGCTGGCTTACAAGCATTTTGTTCCATGTAGTCACACCGCTTCTGGGCACAACCTCTCATGGTGTTGGGGAGATTTTTTTTTTTTTTAGAGCTCTGTTCTTATAAGCATATTCTATGACTTCTAGTAAGTACACTCTCTCATCATGCACGCAGAGAGTTTTCATTTGATCTGCCTCGTGCTTCTTAAATATAAAACAGCAGCATGCTTTGCTACCCTTTTACTATTACATTTGACTTTTTGTGATGAAGAAAAGTTGCAGCTCTAGCACATGCAGCACTTTCTTTTCTTGTTTTAAGAGATGTAAACATCCAAGTAGTTTTCATGGTAGAAAATAACAAGAAAGCATGTTCCATCTTTTGATAACTTGCTGGGTGGCAATGCTGAAGATTTGTCTTCAGCCTGCGAGAGAAGCTTGTACCTGACTGTCCTTACAGAAGCAGTTTTGAATGCTACTTTTACATCTACAATCAGGCTATTTACATTCTTAAAAGAATTTGTCCAAAAAAGTTTAGCAGATGTGCTGCACAAGTTACACACACTTCAGTCAGCAGCACAAGTTTCAGGCTTTCCCCCAAGCGCTTGCTTATGTCATGTCACCAACTCAAACACCTTTGGTAGGAAGCATCAAACTTCAGATTATCTTGTATTAGCACCCACACCGGCTCCAGTATATTGCTTACAAAGCTTGGTTTTTCGTTACCGTCAGGTGCTTCCCAGTCATTCGAAGCTGAAATTTGGCATTCATGGTTTCAGCCTCAAAAGAAGTGGGGGTTGGGGAAGTTGGTGATTGTCTATTTTTAAAAACAACAACAGATAAAATGAAACAGAGCCTATGCTGCAAGTTACTTGAACTCATCATAAACATTCTGATTTCAAAAAATAGTTTAAAATTTAAGCAATGAAGTTCAGTGGGTAATTGAAACTTATAATAAGGGTGAGCATGGTAAACCCCAATGACCTTATGTATATATAAGTTTGAGATATTTACATTTGAAAAATAATTGCTACATAAATGCAGTAATAACTTTTCAAAATATGAGAGATTTCAATAAATACTAGCTGTTTGAAAATGCGTTAATCCAATCATGGCACAGAGGTTGTAAGACTCCATGCAGATGGCTTAAGTTGATTAGTTCACTAGGCCAACAAAACCTACATTTCTCAGGGCTCTAGGTAGGGTTCTAAAACTAAAATCAAATTCTAAAGAAAAACTGCCTCATTTTGGAAATATAAAATGTTAGGAGTTGATTCCTTGATTTGTGCCAAGGGTCAGCTCCTACATGTTTCTGTGGAGAGTGGGGAGGAAGCATTATTGCAGTAAAATGATACATCTGCTGATGTATTATACCTTTCATTGCACTGCTAGGGTAACACTTTCATTATCCCTGCCTCATTGAAATTAATTAGATGCTTGCCCCACTGATTTTATTGGGACCATGTACAACGGGATTTGAAACAAGGCGCTATATCCTGGTTACTGCTTTACTGCTGATTAGTTTATTTGTAAAGTGCCTTGAAATAAATTCTATATGGATTTTTTCAGTCTCTACAATATGGTTACAATCCTAGGTTGATCACGCTGAGAATATTAATCCATCCTCAGTTCCCCTCTGTCCCTTCTGAAAACAAGAGCCATTTTCCAAGAACAGATATTTCTAAGAACAAACACCTTTTCTGGATGTGTTGAGATCTTATCACATTGCTGCAGTACCTGTGAATGCTGCTGTAATTCAGGGCACAGTGTGTGTTAGCCTGCTATGGGGTGACAGCCAGTGTTCCAAGATCAGTAAATTATGTACTGTGCTCAAACCCTGTACTGTACCCTCTACCCTGTACTGTACTCAAACCCTGGCAGCTACTTACTAGTTAAATTACTATAATTAGCTGAGCTGACATTCTACTATACAAATGCAGTTTAGATTAGCACTGGAAGATGAAGAGACTTTGTAACACTTGCTAATAATGAGTGTATTACAAGTATTTGTAAAATTGCAACAAGGAGTCAGACACAATAGGCTATCATGAGTGCATCATATCGTTTGCATGCACTTGGATCAACTGAGCAAGCCAGTCACACACTGACTTTCTTCTAGCCCAATATAAATAACATACTTCAGTTTATTTATAGAGACCGCTAATGCTGTCCGGCTTTCTTCTATTAAATAGGCCGCTGTCATAGCATTTTTACTTTCCTGTTAATTGAGATGAGATTGCACTGTGGTAATTATCCCAGTTTAGCAATGAGCCTCACTCCAGTCAGCAGCTCCTGTCCATCTGCAAACTCGTCCTGCTGTCAGCCTGTTTCCTGGGGAACCATGCTTCAGTTCCTACCATCACACTCTTTAAAGGTTAATTAAACATGAAAAATCCCAATGGTTTGAAAGAGGAAGTTCTCTGTGTTGATCAGATGTCACCTGTAGGTTGTGTATATATTCAGCACAGTAATGTGATTCTCAGGAAATAGATGATTCATAAAAAATGTCCGTGGGTGGGGGCAAAATGCAGAAATGAGCTTCCTCTTTATTTTTTAGTGTTAAATAAAATTGTTAATATCTCAACCTTCTTCCCCACCCACCTCACTTCCCAGTGCGATAGAACTAATGTGATGGGTTCACTGGATAATTCATTCTTTCACTTGCAATTGAAAAGCCTGAGCTGCTTTTATTTAGGTTCATATTAATCAGAACTGTAGAGAATAACCAGTATGCTCTGATTCTGCTGGATTATTTGCCTTGAAAACACAGTATTAGCCTGAGGTTGAAGAGCTCCTATATTTTGAGGCCTTTTCTTTTTATAATTTGGGGTTTTGCTTAAATCAAAATAACTAAGAATATGCACCACAAACCCACTAGTCACTAGTGTCTTTCTTCTCCCAGAGGGGATTCTGATGCATGAATTAGCAGCCAGTCTCCTCTCTCCCTGACACCGGTGTGGGAAGTTTTTCCCCTGGCAGTACCCGTAGGGGAGCGCCCCTAGTGACCCCTGGAGTGGCACCTCCATGGCGCGGTATAAGGGGCACTGCACGCTCCCCCCACCCTCATTTCCTTTTTGTCGCCAGTGAAGGTGCTTCGGAACTGCTCTGCTCCAGCTTTGCTGTAGCTTGTCCCCAGATCTCCTGTTCATTCAGTGTATGTGACCTGTAGTTAGTACTCAATTAGTTTTAGTTTAGTTTAGCTAGTGCGCCCAGGCCAGGCCAGGCCCCGTGCCCTGGGTTTTAAGTCATGCGACACTTGTAGGCGCCCGATGCCAATGAGTGATCCGCATGCGGACTGTTTACGCTGTTTGAGTGAAACACAGCGATCGCTGCAAGATTTGCAAGTTGTTTAAGCCTTGCACCAAGAGAGAGGGAAACATTAGGCTCTAGGCTATCCTCATGAGTCGGCGTTGACCCTTGACCCTGGCGCACCGCTCCGAGTCAGCACTGGGCACCGTGATGTCAGTGTGCGGCGACCCCCAGGCACCATCTACCAGTCGGCACCACTCCCTGTCCATGGGCCATGCCAAGAAGGCTAAGAAGAGGCCTTCTCCACCGCGGCACCGAAGTAAGACCCGTGTTGGCCAGTCCTTGATCCCCATCGGCCTCTAGGCCTTTGACTCAAGTTGAGCGGAGTAGCCCAGCCATTCGGAGCAAGCTTCCCCAGATGTCCGGATGCCCTCTGCACCAGAGGCCCTGCAAGCAGCCCGGGACGTTATGTCCATGCCAGTACTAGGAGCGCCGCCAGTGTTGGCCCAGTGGTCCAGAGGCAAGCCACCGCTGGGATGTCCGCAGTCGCCCCTGATTCGGTACCAGTCATGGTCGAGGGAACGTTCCTGACACCGTTCGCCGCTCAGCGACCATTCCATGCATAGTCCACATGGGTTGCCGTCGACTCCCACCAGGTTGTCTGGCTGGGTTCCGTCTGACCGAGACTCCAGGCACCACTCTGCCTCGAGGAGCCAACACTAACGGGACTGAGGCAGACGCCGCTGAGGGTCCTCATCTCAGAGGGGCTATTGTAGCCAGTTGCGACACGAACGTCAACGCCGTTCCCGGCCAAATGGTACCAGTGGGCACCGTGGCCCCCGACGCAGCCCCCGGTGGGGGTTCACTCAGTGGCCGGAGCCTCAGAAGAGCCATCAGCCTCCCTCTCCAGGCCTCTGAGGAAAGAGTCGGTGGGACGTACATCCTCGGCACCGTGCTCGGAGACCGACCAGGTGATGGACCCTCTGGTGCTGGTTGATATGCTAAGTATGGTTCCGGCCTCCTCGCCCTCCCCTGATGAGGCAATTATGGCCTCTCCTCCCTCTGTCCCACTAAACCTAAATTTAAGCCGCAGCAGGCACCCGCCCAGGCCACCCACTCAAAATACGAGCCTGCTTATAAAAAGTCGTGGGACTATAAGAAACGCCTGCAGAGGCATTCTTGGCCTGCCCCCCAGCCTGGGTCCTCCAAGGGCAAACAGGCAGGGAAACAGCAGTTTTGACGGGATGCCCAGGGGTGCCCTGCCAGTTCTCATCAGGGATACACCCTAGATAAAGCTTCCCTTCTCCAACCGATTGTGTGCTTTCCTCCCAGAGTGGTCGCAGCTGACCTCGGATCGATGGTTCTTCTTCGAGTGATTGCTCATATCCATTCCATGTAGGTGTGCACGCGCCGCGTGCACGTTCGTCGGTAGACTTTTACCCTAGCAACTCAGTGGGTCGGCTGGCCGCCCCCTGGAGTGGCGCCACCATGGCGCCGGATATATACACCAGCCGACCCACCCACTCCTCAGTTCCTTCTTACTGCCCGTGTCAGTCGTTGGAACAGTGGAGCGCGGCTTAGCTGACCTCCACTTCCCTAGCTACTCGTAGTTTCTCTCGTTAAGTTTTTTTTTTTTGTACACCCCCAACTCTTCGTTGTATTGGCAGACCGAATAAAGGGCCTACCTGTCTCCTCCCAAAGCTTTTCATCTAGGATGACGTCATGCATTTGCACCTCCTGTGACTTGGCCCATGTTCCGTCGAGCCACCTTACTGCTCGTTTCACCAGAGCTCAGGCTTCTTCTGCTGCCTTTCCGACTCACATACCCTTCCAAGGGTTATGTCATGCTACTACCTGGTCCTCTATCCGGACCTTTGCCTCTTTGGTCTAACTGTCCAGAGATGATGCAGCCTTTGGCTCAGCAGTTTTGCATTCTGCAACATCTCACTCCGACCCCACCGCCTACGTAAGGCTTGGCAATCACCTACATGGAATGGATATGAGCAATCACTCGAAGAAGAAAAAACGGTTACTTACCTTTGTAACTCTTGTTCTTCGAGATGTGTTGCTCATATCCATTCCAAACCCTCCTTCCCCATTGTCGGAGTAGCCGGCAAGAAGGAACTGAGGAGTGGGTGGGTCGGCTGGTGTATATATCCAGCGCCATGGTGGCGCCACTCCAGAGGGCGGCCAGCCGACCCACTGAGTTGCTAGGGTAAAAGTCTTCCGACGAACGTGCACGCGGCGCGCGCACACCTACATGGAATGGATATGAGCAACACATCTTGAAGAACAACAGTTACAAAGATAAGTAACCGTTTTTTCCTCAACACTATCTCCTGGGGTTACACCCTCCAGTTTACCTCTACCTCGCCCAACCACCCTCCACCCCCGTCCTTCCTGGGGGACCCCTCTCACGAGGCTCTGCTTGAGCAGGAGGTGGGGCGGCTCCTTGGCCTAGGAGCGGTGGAAGTGATGCCAGTGGAGTTCAAATGCAAGGGCTACTACTCCCGCTATTTCCTTATCCTGAAGGCCAAAGGAGGGCTCAGCCCATTCTGGACCTGTGAGGCCTGAACCGGTACATGGTGAAGCTCAAGTTCCGTATGGTCTCCCTGGCCTCCATCATTCCCTCCCTGGATCCTGGGGACTGGTACACTGCCCTCGAGCTGCAGGACGCGTACTTCCACATCCATATATTCGAGGGGCACAGACGCTTCCTCCGTTTCACGGTTTGGCGGGAGCACTACCAATTTACAGTCCTCCCGTTTAGCCTGTCTGCTGCCTCCAGGGTATTTACAAAGTGTATGTTGGTGGTAGCAGCCTACCTCAGGCACCGCGGGGTCCAGATCTTCCCCTATCTGGATGACTGGCTGGTCAAGGGCAGCTCCTGGTCGCAGGTGTGGGATCACGTGGCGCTCCTGTCCACGTGTGCCATTTTGGGCCTGTTGGTAAATGACACCAAGTCCACGTTAGTCCTGGTACAATGCATAGAGTTTATCAGGGCGGTCCTGGACGCCATGTCGGCCAGAGCCTCCCTCCCTCAGGACAGGTTCGAGACCCTGAAAAGGCTCATCGGCACAGTCACAAGGTTTCCAGTGACAACAGCCAGAGCGTGCCTCCAGCTCTTAGATCACATGTCGGTGTGCACGTATGTGGTCCGCCACGCCAGACTCTGGATGAGGTCCCGTTCAGAGGCAGGCCCCCGTCGATGGAACTGGTGTCCGATGCATCAGACCTGGGTGGGGAGCCCAGGTGGGAGACATTCAGGCTCAAGGTCTGTGGTCTGTGCAGGACCTGGCCCTCCACATAAACGTCAAGGAGCTCAGGGCGGTGAGGCTAGTGTGCATGGCTTTCTGCTCACACCTGGAGGTCAGGGTTCTCATGAACAACTCGGCCTCAATGTTTTACGTCAACAGGCAAGGCGGGGCCCGATCCTCTGCCCTTTGCCAGGAAGCCCTCAAGCTGTGGGACTTCTGTATAGCCCACGACATTTGCCTACAGGCCTACCACCCTACCGGGTGCCCGGAATTCACAGGCAAATCGCTTGTGCAGGGACTTCTCCTCTCAGCACGAGTGGTCTCTTCACCCAAGAGTGGGGAACTCCCCAGGTGGACCTGTTTGCAACTCGGCAGCTAGACGGGTCTCGGAACTCAGGGCCCTGACCTCCGAGCCCCCGTACATGGTGTTCCATAAGGATAAGATCCAGCTCTGTCCACATCCGTCGTTCCTCCCGAAGGTGGTCTCTGCCTACCACATGGGTCAGGACATTTTCCTGCTGGTCCTCTGCCCCAAGCCCCCCCTGTCCAGTGAGGAGCGCCACCTCCACATACTGGATGTGCGATGTGCTCTGGCTTTCTACCTGGAGCAGACAAAACTGTTCAGAAAGTTCTCACAGCAGTTCATCGCCTCAGCCGAACACATGAAGGCTCGGCTGATCTCGACGCAGCGGCTCTCCAACTGAATCACATCGTGTATCTGTACCTGTTATGACCTGGCGGGAATCCCCCCGCCATCAGTTGTGAGGGCACACTTGACTAGGGCTCAGGACATTTGTAGGGCTGCTACATGGTCTTCAGTTCACACTTTCACCTTGTATTATGCGATCGTCTCCAAAACCAGGGAGGACGCTGGGTTCAGCAGGGCTGAAGAATCTGTGAACTCCTACCCACCTCCAACAGATATAGCTTGGAATCACTTATTGTGGAATACACATAAGCAATCATTCAAAGAAGAAAAGACAGTTACCTTTTTCGTTAACTGGTGTTCTTCGAGATGTGTTGCTCATGTCGGAGTTGTCTGGCAAGAAGGAACTGAGGGTGGGGGGAGCACGCAGCACCCCTTATACCGTGCCATAGAGGCGCCACTCCAGGAGTTGCTAGGGGTGCTCCCCTATGGGTACTGCTAGGGGGAAAACTTCTGACACTAGCGCACGTGGCGAGCACGCACATCTATTGTAGAATAGACATGAGCAACACATCTTGAAGAACACTAGTTACAGAAATGATAACTGTCTTTTCCCCTCTGTTCAGCACTGGTGAGGCCACATCTGGAGAATTGAGTCCAGTTTTGGGCCCCCCAGTACAGAAAGGATGTGGACAAATTGGAGAGAGTCCAGCAGAAATGATCAGGGGGCTGGGGCACATGACTTACGAGGAGAGGCTGAGGGAACTGGGCTTGATCAGTCTGCAGAAGAGAGGAGGGGGAATTTGATAGCAGCCTTCAAATACCTGAAAAGAGGTTCCAAAATGGATTGAGCTTGGCTGTTCTCAGTGGTGGCAGATGACAGAACAAGGAGCAATGGTCTCAAGTTGCAGTGGGGGAGGTCTAGGTTGGATATTAGGAAACACTGTTTCACTAGGAGGGTGGTGAAGCACTGGAATGGGTTACCTAGGGAGGTGGTGGAATCTCCATCCTTAGAGGTTTTCAAGGCCTGGCTTGACAAAGCCCTGGCCGGGATGATTTAATTGGTATTGGTCCTGCTTTGAGCAGGAGGTTGGACTAGATGACCTCCTGAGGTCTCTTCCAACCCTAATCTTCTATGATTCTGTGAATTATAAATAAATCTTAAATTTGATTATTCATTATGCTTCTTTGTTTATCCACACAGACATTTTTATTCCAAATGTATCTTTATCTCTAGAACTAGTTCAAATACTAAAATGGTACTACAATAACTTTGTTCTTTATACTCTCATCATGTGAAAGTTTGTCATTTGTTCCTCAATTTAAAATAAGGGGCTAACAAAGATGTATATGTAGCCCAGGGAATTTGTGGGACTTTCACTTGCATACCCATCGAGTAAGCAGAATACACAACATTCTGTTATGGAGCAGAATATGCAGTGTTGTTCAACTCCAGGTGTCTTTAACCTGGCACTATAAAGCTTGGGTTAGGCAAAGCTACATCTGCTAATGTGTCATAAATAAAGCCTTTCAAACACAGATATTCATTCCCAATGAAGAAATCCAATGTGCATGTCATTGCACAGGCCTTTCTCTTTCTTTTTTGATTTTCACATTTCACAGACAGTTGAAAGAACTTGTGTCATTCTGTTTCTCTAGAATTTAACATTTTATGTAAAGCTAATTATGAGAATGTCCTATAGTAACAGATGAAATACTAAAATTACATGCTAGTTCCCTTTAAGTGTGTTATTTTCAGAATATGTCTAGTCCTATAAGACAACTTGCAAATTAAAACATAATCTCCTTTGATTTGTAGATTCAAGATGCAGCAAGTCAAGGCTTGAAGTTTGTTGGAATTATACCTCAGTACAATTCCCAGGTGAACTCCCAGGCCTTCACCGCAGTGGCACCCACCAGTAACAACTCTGCACAACCACAAGATGTCAAAAATACATCAAACTATTCAGAGGATCATGCTTCATTGGATAGCAAGAAAGCAGATGATGCTAATGGATGCAGTGCACCAGCCCCAAGTGAGGAAAATGCTGACCAGAGTGTAGAGCTCAGTGGGGATGTAAGAGGGGAAGAACCAGTTACTGAGCATCTGAGCTTAAACTCTGCAGGGGAGAATGGAGAGCAGTTTCAAGGAGAGAGCCCGAGTGTTTCACGAAGACTCAGAGAAGCAACAGAGAATCAAGAAGGGGTAGCACAAAGCGACACATCGGCATTGTGTACAGAACCACTTACTGGAAGTAAGTACTGTAGTGACCTCCGATATGAACAAGCAAGTTTTAAACTGCCCTTGTTATGATCACAGCATCTTGGAAGAGTGATTGTAGCATTGCAACAGGGAAAAGATGCACACTATGAATAATAAAACCTTTTAACCCACTTTTCAACTTGGCTGCACACTTCATAATCATTTAATCATGAGTTTTTAGGCATTCATAGGAGCAATAAAAGATCAGGCACAACTCCATTGTGACCAATTAGGTTTATCCTTCTGTGCTATTTTAGTGGGGTTGTAGTTTGCAGGGGGCAGTTGTCGTCTCAGATTTGGGCTTCCCTCTTTAACTTATTTTTGCCTCTTTCTCACATGGAAAGTTCATATGCTTGCTGTTCATCTGGGTTTGTTTGCTACTGCTCCCTGCTTGTGGTACTGAAGTCCTCAGAGCTCCTGAGCTTGGTTGATTTTCATCTACTACTTCCCCATCTGAAAAGATGATAATGTGCCTGAGAAGGCTTTACAGTTCTCATTCACAAATGGGACAGTCCTCAAACCCTTTCAGTGTGTGTAAGCACCACTGTAGGTGAACAGATAGCAGAATATAAACCAGGCCAAGAGTTCTGAGAACACAGAGGATCTAGACTCTCAGACAGGTGGAGATGGGAGTTGCAGATCTCCAGTTAGGACAGCATCAGATAGCAGTAAGAGGGAAGGGGTAGTTATTCATGGTAAATGTTCATTCTCATTACACTTGATCATTTTCATCTTCTTATTCCAGGGCCACCCGGGGGCGGGGCAAGTGGGGCAATTTGCCCCAGGCTCCGCAGGGGCCCCCACGAGAGTTTTTCGGGGCCCCTGGAGCGAGGTCCTTCACTCGCTTCTGGGGGCCCCAGAAAACTCTCGCAGGGCTGGGGCCCCCAGAGCTTCTTCCGCTCTGGGTCTTTGGTGGCAATTCGGTGGTGGTGGGGTCCTTCTGAGGGACCTCCCCGCCACTGAATTGCCGCTGAAGACCTGGCACTTCAGCGGCGGGTCCCACTTCGGCAGTAATTTGGCGGCAGGGGAGCCCCGCCGCGGGTCTTTGGGGCACTTCGGCGGCAGGTCCCGGAGCGGAAGGACCCTTCGCTGCCGAATTACCGCCAAAGCAGGTGTCCCCCGCCGCTGAAGACCCCAGGCCCTCTGAATCCTCTGGCCAGCCCTGTCTTATTCTTATGTATTTGTTAGTGGAGGGTGGTTCATCATAAACTATTTTCCTTTGTCTGTTTTGTTGTCCTCTAGTTGCACATTCTACTTTAAATGTGCCATTTTGCACCACTAAAAAAAATCTTGGCAGGGAAATGCCACCAGACTCCCTATTTGATCTGTTTACTTCTGTGTGGGGTACTCAGTAGCTTCACCTGCAATTACAAATAAGACATGGGTTAGAACAATTTAGAAACACACAGTGTCATTGGGGGAAGGAAATGTTTACTCTTACCTTTTCCCAAATTATTCTGAATTGAATCTCATGATTAACAATTAGACCTTATAATATTTTTCCCTTTCTTGTCTAGCTTCTTATAAAACACTTTTTACACTAGTTTCTCATACTGTTTTGCTTAGTTGTCCATTTGGTATTAATTATTACTTTATATAATGAAATTCCACCTTAATTATTTTCACAACCATCATCTCCTTGGTTGTAGTTTATTCCCATGCCTTATATTTTACATAAGCACGTCCAAACTGTTCTATTCCTCTTAGGATTCTATATCTGATAGTGAGAGTGACTTCTTAGCCTCCTCCATAGAATATTGGCCTGATTATTTGTATTTTTACATAACTAAGTTTTGAGGGGGGCTGAATCAAACTGGCCACCTTTTACTGTACTTTCTTCATTGTTTGTGGGACAGTAAAGCAGCCAGATTTATCCAAAGTATATCCCAAAGTGGTTGCATTTGTCTCTTATTAGAATAGTTTATTTGGATTTGTATTAGACCCTTATGCATCTCAGCATTGTATTTGCATTTGCAACTGCTTCTAAACAAGGAGTATATCCAGTTCAGCCAGGCAAGTTACTCTCTCTTTCTTACATAAGAGTACTTTTCAGAATACTAATGTTCCATGTTTTATTTTCTCCTTAGCTTTATACTTTTCTACACTGAATTGTATGAGCCTCTTACTGCATTTGCCCATTCTTGTAGTCTGTGCAATGTATTATGAAGTTTATCCAGGTCATTGGATACATAAAGTCAGGAAAACCCGATTCTAATCTGATTTCCTGAAAGGCATCACTTGTCTCTCTGCCACAAACGGTTTCCATTCCCTAATTCCATCTATCTACGGACTCTGAGATAGCTCATCTGTGCCCAACTTTCTGACAATTGTACTGAACCTTTTAGTTGTGGAACTTATTTTAAGGCCTTCTGGAAACCCCCAAAAATTTCACCCCAGCTGCTGATTCACTAGACAAGATCTTCAGTTTCTCATTCTCTGCTGACCTTCTTTGTTTAACTTCTTTCTTTGAGTGCTTTCTGATTTGAGAGTACTTCTCAGCCAGTGTGCGGGTTGAGTAATGCTTCCATTTTCCAAGAATGAGGATCTGAGAAGACAATTTTATGAAGTATCTCACCGGTAGCTGGATTTTTCCAAATATATTGTCCCCACCATATAGCTGATTTCTTTATTATTCTTGAGTGCCCGTGAGTTCTTTCAGTGCTTCCTTTTCCTTCCCTGGAAAATGAATTTCAGTCTTTGGCATCAACCCTTCATCCTCCCTTGTGAACACTGAATCCTTGCATAATTTTTGCATTGTTTTCCTTTTCTTTCACCACACAGTCTCTGCTCTCTCTTGGACTTTTCTTCTCCTGAATTCATCTTTTTTAAATGGTTGTAGTATTTGTTACAGTTTGTGCAGTCTTCATTTCATTATTTAATTTAGGGTATGTCTATACTGTTGCTGGATGTTTAATTACCAGCTTGTGTAGACATGCCTGCACTAGCTTTGATTGAGCTAATGTGCTAAAAACAGCAGGGTAGCCACGGCGGCATGGGAGGCAGGATAGGCTGTCCACTCAAGAATTTATGTAGGGTCTTGGATGGGATTGTAGTCAGGCAGCTAGCTTGTGCTGCCACTGTAGCTACACTGCTCTTGTAGCACTCTAGCTTAATCAAAACTGACATGTGTATGTCCACCTGAGTTGGAAATTACATCTCCAGCTGCAATATAAATGAATCCTTTGTGTTTCTCATTCTTACACTCTTACAATGTCATTTTTACGCTAGCTGATCTGTGTCTTTGCCTAATTATTTTGTAGAGCCCACATGACTTTTTCTCATTTTTTATTACTCTTTGCATGTTTTTGTTTATCCACATTGACCTTTTTCTATTCCCATGTGTATGTATTGCCAAATATTCTATACAACTCACTGGCATACAGTACTTTCTCACAAGAAATTCTTCCAAGTGCTTTTCCCACCTGCCTTTGTGTTGTCACCTAGCTAATTCTCCCCTTATGTAGAAGTTGTTCTCTTGACTTTATTATCTGTATCTACTGTTACATTCTTGAGCCAACATGTTTATTTTTATACCTGTAAAGAGCCAATCCCCAGCTTAGCTACACAAATAATAGTAGTAGTAGTAGTAGTTGAACATTTCTCTTTTCTGGTTTTTTTTCTTTACTGAATTCCTCTCTTCTCTTATTTCTTTTGAAATTCAGAATCTTTGTCCTTTCTGCTTGTATACCTGTCAATAATTGAACCATTATTGACAGTGACTTTCATCAAGGGGTCCTCCAAACCTGGATTGAGAATGATTTTAAGTGTACATGTAACCAGGATTAAATATTTTGAGTAACATTTCAGAAAATATCATGCTTTCTGAACTGTACTGAAGAGGATTTTGATCTTTTTACACTTTGCTGAAAATCATTGTCAATAATGGTCTATTTTCAAGTGTAGACAGGACTTCTTTGATATCAAGTTAGTTCTGATTACAAACCAGACCAGATTTTTCTTGCTAATGTTTGTTTACCTACATTTACACTTTCACTCACGTCATCAAGGGCCTGGACTAATGCCTATTAAGGCCAATGAAAGAATCCAGTTAACCACAAATGTGTGTAGGATCAGACCTGCACAGCTCAAAACCAAATCAAAATAGCCTACCTCCCTACTTCCCTTTATTTCCAAGTTTAAAAGTGTTATAGTTATCATATCCACAAAAAACCTTCTCCATTTATTTCTACCTTTAATAATCATGTCCTGGTTTATCTCCAGATAGTTAACATCTTTCCTGATTTATTTATGTTCTCTGTTTATATGCTTTTTTGAGTATTATACCCTTTTGAGTCACCTTATCATCACTTTGTTCTTTCTAAACAAGTGGTGTGTAGTGAGTGAATTCCTGTTAACATCCCCTTGGTGGTGTTAATTTTGAGATATGTCTCTTCTCTGCATCCCCTTCCTCCAGGACCCATCAGCTGTTGTTTCCCAACCTTCCTTTATATATAGAGAGAGTATTGAGCTCTTCTCTGAGGTACACTCTCTGTACTTGATTAAGCCTTCATTAGCTTTTCGCTCTTCACCATGCTTACTTCAACCAGGCTTTAGCTAAGTCATTGGCATTGTAATCCTATGGAACCTTGTTCCACCATCTTTGTTCACAGTAGTGACTTACTCTAAATTGTCCCTGTTTGCTTTGTGTTCTTTTAGTTCCACGATGAGGCCTCCATGAGAAAGAACTGTCAGAGTGACTGTATCATAGTAACACCTGAGATTAGAAGATATTACCTTTACAATATAATATGAGATACTTCCAAGTTAATGGGCTTCCTGAATGTTTTATTATTTTTATTCCCTTTGAAAAAAAAAATCAGTTCAGTTGGGGTTCATTCCTGCTGTGTTTGAAATCAATGGGAGCTTTACCATTGACTTCACTAGGCCATTAATCAGGCCACTAATATGTAAAATAACAATATATGAATATTTTTAATTTTAGACGTTTTACTGTTAAATTAGTGTTCCTTCCTTCCTGGGAGTTTTGATTATCTCTTTAACTCCCACTTAGCCCCAATATTGCAGATGTCTGTGGTGATTTTGTTGTCTACTGAGACTTACCTAATGATGAGATTAAATTAATCGCTCCTCAGGTGGGCTGGAAGCTACATTACACACACCAGTATCTAGCTAATGCCCTTATCTTTAGGGATCTTCACAATTCCACTTTTCCTTCCTATTCTTCTGCTCATCTCTTACTGCTTTGCCTCTTCTCAGACCCATTTGGCCTCTATATTTGTTTGATCCACTGTGAATTCCTGATCTTGGCTCTCCCACTTGCCATTTCCGTGCGCAACCCATATAACACCAGAATAAGTTATTTACTTCTTTAGTGGAAGGTCATATCATTGGAAATGTTACTTGTCCTAAATTTGCAGTAAGATCTCAGATTTGAGCTATGTCCTTGATATCACAGTTAGTAGTTATCTCCTTTGTGGCGCTTACACAAAGGCAAACAAGTATACAATTTGGGTGAATTTGCTAATAATATATTCTACAATGATAAATTTTACTAGGAAAACTCATTTGTTTCTACTATGTTATTTATTTATGCTGTTTGACTCTCCTTCTGAGCAGGAGTTCCATATTACAACTAGTAAATATTTATATTATGATAAGGCTCCAGTCAGGATTTGGGACCCTGTTGTGCTGGGCGTTGTATAAACACGTAAATGAGATGACCCTGCTCTGAAGGGTTACAACAGAAAGACAAGCAGACAAAAGGAGAAGGATCTGATTATGATAGTTATAATAGGAAACAATAATTATAATATCACAATATGTTTGTTTATAGTCTTACTATTTAAAAACTTTTTTTTAGCAATGGAAATATTTGCTATCTTCAACAAGCCAAAGACTCAACAAAGATGCAGCCAGTACTATACTGTGATGATTCCTATGAAGATCTCCAGGAATGGGCAGACTGTCAACAGCTTAGAAGCAAATTGGCTGGAGCACATGACAGATCACTTCAGGAAAGGAGGCTTGCTGGTGAATGCCATCTTCAGCCTTGGAATGGTAAATGGTATGGAATTTACTGAAAGCACTACCTTGTGACTCTTTTTCCTTTTAAGGGGCTTACTGTAGTTGAAGAGAAGACATTTGGTGGGTGTTTTTAGGATAAGCCAAAGCAGATTTTATTTTTGATCAACCTATTTCAGTGATGGAAATAGCCAAGTACAGGAAATACTTTGGTGATTGAATGAGGAACCCTGAGATCATGCGTTATATTTTATGTACATTGTAGAGATGCTTCTGCAATCACAGAAGTATGCAAACACAGATAGTATCAGTTTATTTACACGAGTCAGTTTTTGATCTTTAATCTTTGAAGTTTTAACAAAGAATAGTCTGTTTTTTTAACTACACTCTGGAATCACATACCATACGTGCAGATTACTTGTAGATTTCACCCCCACAGCAGCTTGTGAAATAGTATCTCAACATTTTAAAGCAGTTGAAATAAACTAAGGGAGGCATTTCCTATAAACTGCTGTGCTGTACACTGCTTCTGGGTCTGAGTGTAGGTCACTGCAAAGACACTACTGATTCCGTTTATCCATTATAATCAGTCTGTCTAGGTTCTTACACAGCACCCATCACCTGAGTACTTCACAAAATTACAAAATGTACATATAAATCTCTCTTTTACTTTGCCTTCTCCGATCTGGAGTGTGTGATGGAGAAGTGAGGTGGTTCATTTGTTTTGTTGATGTTATAGTAAGAAGAGTAGATCAAAGAAATGAGTGGTTTTGTTCTGAAAATTAAGCATCATTGCCAGGATTTGAACTCTGCTCTCTTGGCTCCACAACCAATACTTAGAATATAGTTGGCCATAATGCTTTACTTAAAATCAAGCCCTCAGCCCTCTTACAGAGAGGGACAATATTGACTTAGGTGTTTAGGACCCAGGAAGGATGGGAAGGAAAAGACGGGCCAAGGGAGGGAAAATATTAGGACAAAAAAAATGTTCCGGTTATAGACAACAAACTAACTTTCTTGGAAGAATATAATAGTAGTCCTCTCACGACTAGAGAAATAAGGGCCTGATCCTGTGACTGCTGAGTGCCTTCGCATTCTACTGACTTCACTGAGTTTGCTTAGCCACTCCTCAGTAGTAATTCACTGGATAGAGCGCTGATTTGGGGGCACAAGGTTTGTGGCAAAGTGAGACAAGGACTGCTGCCAGAGGTTTTCTTCCTCTTTTGCTGCTGGCAAAAGTCTCTTGGCCAATGATAAAACACAAGAAAATTAATTTATCCTGTTAAAATTCAATTGGGAAATGAACAGTCACTCCTAATTTTTCATTCTGCAACAAACAGCAGCAAAGAGAAGGTCCAAAGTTCACATGATGGAATGCTTTCTCAGAGCTTCCTGGCGAGTCCTGTAATTGCTAGTTAACTTGCTTAGAAACAAATGGTCATTTATTTTGTGTATATAAAAATTGCAATTTATAAAGTATGAGTCACTGAGCCTGATCTGCCCAATTATGTCTGCTTTTTAATGCAAGTATTTATTCCTGGCCCCTCATCGGTGTACTGTTAAACACAGCAGATGAAAAGTATTCTTTTGTTATTTAAACATTAAAAGTGCTTTTACATAATATTGCTCTGGGGGAGGTTCATGCACTCAGATACTATGTTGAAGAGAGCTTGGAAAATGCCTACACACAGCAGTGAAGAGGGATTAGAGGCTGAGTCTTAAATGTTGTTTATTTTCTGAACAAACTGAATAGTACAGTTAGTTTAGAATTGTGTAAAAATGGCCAGATCCAGAGTTAAGATAGAGTAAAGGTTGTAAACAGACAATTAATTTGCAATATTATTAGAATTTTATTGTTGCGAAAGCAAAAAGTTTGAAAATCAAGAAAAAAAGTATGGAAATAATGAATTTAGAACATTGTTGTTGACTCAACCTAAATGTCACGAGGCTTAAAAATAGTCAGTATGGTGCCAACACCATCCTTAACTCTGCCGTTTATCCTTGATCACTTTCAATTCCGGGCCCTAGACCTTCACTGTATAAACTGTGGCTAAACCCACTCAGTAGCAGATAGACGCCTGCCCTTTTACTACCTTCATGGTAAAGATCAAAGACTATAACATCTAGGTGTCCCTGTTTCTCCATGAGATGATAGCACTTGACTCTATCCATTTACTCTCCCAGTATTAGTCAAAAACCTCATATTCCAAACACAGATCAGAAGTCAAATTTTCTATATTCATCCAGAACTAATGAGTTATGGGCCCTCCATAGTCTAATTGCCCTTCTAAGATGGGCTTGAAATCCTCCCGTACCTGAGGGAGCTTGGAAGTGTAGCTGCAGGTTATGTCATTGGAGAACAAAAGACCATATTATTGTGATTCATATATAATATATAAAGATTTTCATGTGACAGCTAGTGCAGTTCTTCCACCAGTAAGAAGAGGCTAGATGAAGGCAAATAGGGTCAGAGGTAAGCTTGGTGCTTGATACTTTAGATGAGTTTTTCCAGATTTGATGATGTTTAGGTTTTTTGTTGATTTACAGTCCTCTAAATTCTTAGTTTTCCTACATTTGCTTGTTACCTTAACTATGAATTTCCAACTTTTGGACTTTTAAAAAATATCTACAATGTTTAAAAAAAAATAGAAGAATTGCTTGGAAAACCAAAATGTTTGGGACATTACTGGTCACACTGGACAGTAGTCATTGGTCACTTATGCTGTGTGTGTGTGTGTGTGTGTGTGTGAGAGAGAGAGAGAGAGAGAGAGAGAGAGAGAGAGAGAGAGAGAGCTCAGCCAAAGGCTAACACACAGATCACACGCCAAATAGAATTTATGCCAGTATGTTTCACTCAGTAAAAACAATAACAACATAAAGGTTAGCTTCAGAGATGAGGTGGCTTAATAGTTCAAAGACAGCTGTGGGAAAATTGTTGCCCACTAGTATAGCTGTCATGATAAAATAAGAAATCTTTTTCCATACCCTTCATTTAAATCACAAGCAAGAACATTACAGCAGCATTTTGCCAATAGACCTGCATCAAATATTTATACAGCCAAGTGAAAATAGCTTTTTGTGAACAATGGGGGAGAATCTTTACCTTAATAAAAAATGCAGTGATAATGGACCATTTGTTGGTAAAGGAGGGCGATTTAACCTTTGTATTCTGAGCCTTCAGTCTGAGAAAGAATGAAGTTGCATGAGCTAAGAGGATGGAGAGGAAAATGACGCCATGAACCAGACAAAATCGAAACATGGTTTGTTTTAATAGCATGACCAGCTGTGTGGCCCAATGAACCGCTGCTAATGGAAATGGCCCAATGTTTGATTGCAACACAGGGCTTGCTAACTTAGTATTTGAGAATTAACTGGATGAATATAATACACTGACTTCCAAGAGATTAATCACACTAATGAAGAGTTTATTGAAAGATGAGAAAAACACACAGGAATCAGGGAGACGTTAAACTGCTGGCATGGTAGATGGTGTAACTACTGCAGACTACTGTAGGAATTGTAAAAAAGAGTCTTGTTGTGTGGCCTGCAAAGCTTTGGATGACTATTTTTCTAGACTCGAGACATGATGGTTCTGTCCCAGAACACACATGTTCTTGCACATTAGGGTATATACTTTGGGTATATCTACAATGTCGAGCTGAAGATATAAATTCTAGCTCACGGCGACATACCCACACTAGCTCTGATAAAGCTAGTGTGCTAAAAATAGAGTGTAGCTGTGGCAGTGCAAGCAGCAGGTTGGGCTAGCCAACCCAAGTACATAACTGTCCAAGATGCTGGGAATGCACTTGGGGTGTCTAGCCCCTCCTGCTGCCCATGCTACTCTGGCCACACTTTATTTTTAGTGCACTAGCTCGATCAGAGCTAGTGTGGGTATATCAACTTGAACTGGAATTTACAACTCCAGCTCGAAGTGTAGACATACCTTTAAATATCTTCATTAGGTGGAGCTCATAATACACTCCGGGGACTCCTTGCACCCCTCTATTTCCCCTGCCCGCAAGCACCCTGTGTGTCTCCTTTGCATCGCCCTTTATTTCAGGGACTCCCTGCAACTCCCTCTTCCCCTTCCCATGTGCCAGCAGTATCGAGTGTCCCCCATTCCCACCTCCCCCCATGGCAATGAGTCTGTGCCCCATACATTCTTCTTCCCCACAGCTCCACTGCAGGGTCCCCCTTTCTCTACCAAGGCCACATGCTCTTTGTGGATCCCCATGCCTGCCTCTACCCTCCTTCCACCACATACCAGGGCACCTCTTCTTCCCCAGGCATCCTTTCCCCCCACCATTATTATTTCTCTTCTTTCTGTGTGGGAGATAAGTCATTCAGGTTGTCAACATGATAAATGCTATTGAGAAGGCAGGAAGAAATGAGATAGGGATATTGCTGTGCTAGAAGTTTTTGATGGGTTCTATCAACTGATGTTTTTTATCTATAGATAATTACAGAGTGCTGTGGCTCTGCTAAACAGATGCCAGGGGCTCTGTGTGTCCCCCATTTCTCCCCTTCCAGTTTTCTGATTTCCTCTCCTAAATCAATAGGGTTCTGCCAATTGATACCTGAAACATTCCCTGAAATTTTGGAATTGGTCAAAGATAGGGTTCAGAAGTCATTGCATTATAGACGGCCAAGAAAATGCCATCAGGCTGAGCGCATGCCCTTGCAAGTTCAGCCAATGATAGACTAATTCTCAAAAAGATGCATACTGTGCCTCAGGTGGCACATGACCAGGATTTATCACCGAATTTGGTCCGCTGGTTGTATCATTAGCTTCCCTGGCTTGGGACGGGTACTGATGGAGAGTGCGACATGAACACTGATCCAGGCCCCCCGCACTGTTTATTTACATATGTGAATGCTGTGAATTGTGCATGAGTAGATTAATATGCAGTGGAATGAGGCACACATGATGATTTCAGAGTGGGCTCAGACGTGTGTGCTAGTTTGTTTTGAACCTTCAAGCATGGGTGGATGAGCAGGTGGAGGCTACAGTTATGCAAGTGTATGAAAATATATTTTATTGGATTTTTGTATAGACCATAACCTGCACAAAGCATCTACTACCACATATATCCTTTCTCTTGTATGATTTAGACCAGTGTATTGTTAGTTCATCTACAACACTTTTTTTCTTGGCTATCCCTGCCATTATGATCGCCTGTTGGGCATCCTAACAGTTGAGGGGTGACCAGACCTGTTCCTTTTAAGAGAAGAGGTTAATCTGTCTCAGTGGTTTCACAAACTTGTATCTTTTCAAAAACTTCAATCAAAAACACATACAACATTAACTCCATGTAAATCTGTTCCATGCCAAACTTATCAGACTGAGTCACAGATGTGGAAAATCCATTTCCAAGGTTTGAGAAGTGAAATAAACCCCTGCCACAGGATTTTGGAGCTTTATTGCTATGCATTCCAGTTTTACTTTTTTCCACTACTTTACATGGTTCTATTTATCCCTTAGTGTATTTATTCAGCTTCACTTAACCCCCTTCCTCTGTTTTTGGTACGACAATGTGGTAATCTGGCTAGTGGCTCTCTTTTGATGCTGCTTCATTGCCTCTGATATTGTCTTCAGTTGGTGCATTTTTGAATTTCAAGTAGTGTAACTGTTTATCTGTGGTGTTCCCCCAGCCCTCCCCCGCACAAAAGAGATGGGTGCTTTATGCAAAGATGTTGTGCAGCTTGGCCCAGATAGAATAGACAAACTGCTGCTCCCAGTGCCAGGAAGGTACAATGAAATTAGGTTTTCCTAATATTTATTCTGAGTTGGGGGGGCATACCTCTAGGTACAGGTAGATCTTTTCCTTATATATACCTTCCCTCTTCTGTCTCACTGCTAAAATAGAATAGTAATAAGTAATATTCAAACCTTGCACTTACATAATGTTTTATATCTGTAGCTCTCAGAGCTTTTGCAAAAGCAAGCATTATTATCCCCATTTTACAGATGTAGTAACTGAGAGGTTAAGTGACTTGCCTAAAGTCAGAGAGTAAGTAAGACTGATTCTGGAATTGAATCTCAGTCTTTTATATATCAGCCTTGAGTCCCTTCTTCGGATCCCTATCTTAAAAAATTAAAGGGCTTGTTTGAGCTTTGCCATTCATTCTGTTGCTGGACGTAGATTTGGCATGTGCACTTTCTACATAAATTGGGTCATATTTAGCATCTAAAGCTAAGTCCTACAAGTGCCATTTTTGAATGAAATATACAAGATACTCCCTGGCCAGCCATGTGCATATAGTGAGCACTTGTCTGAGTCTCCACATTTTCTAACCTGTACCCTAGCTCCTTAGTCAGCTTGTTAGTTATTTATTAACAGAAATTTCCTTTCTTGTTTGAACAGAGTGATCCACTTGAGCCCAAAAAAGAGGTGCCTTTTGGACAGGTCATTGCTTTGTAGTCCAATTTGTCTAGTTTGCAGTCCAGTGTTTTAAGGACAGAAAGTACGGATCAAGCTTAGAATCATAGAATATCAGTGTTGGAAGGGACCTCAGGAGGTCATCTAGTCCAACCCCCTGCTCAAAGCAGGACCAACCCCAACTAAATCATCCCAGCCAGGGCTTTGTCAAGCCAGGCCTTAAAAACCTCTAAGGATGGAGATTCCACCACCTCCCTAGGTAATCCATTTCAGTGCTTCACCCTCCAATAAAATAGTTTTTCCTAATATCCAATCTAGACCTCCCTGACTGCAACTTGAGACCATTGCTCCTTGTTCTGTCATCTGCCACCACTGAGAACAGCCTAACTCCATCCTCTTGGAACCCCCCTTCAGGTATTTGAAGGCTGCTATCAAATCCCCCCTCACTCTTCTCTTCTGCAGACTAAATAAGCCCTGTTCCCTCAGCCTCTCCTTATAAGTCATCTGCCCCAGCCCCTAATCATTTTCATTGCCCTCCGCTGGATTCTCTTCAATTTGTTCATATCCTTTCTGTAGTGGGGGGCCCAAAACTGGACACAATACTCCAGATGTGGCCTCACCAGTGCCGAATAGAGGGGAATAATCATTTCCCTTGATCTGCTGGCAATGCTCCTACTAGTGCAGCCCAATATGCCATTAGCCTTCTTGGCAACAAGGGCACACAGTTGACTCATATCCAGCTTCTCATCCACTGTAATCTGCAGGTTCTTTTAGGCAGAACTGCTGCTTAGCCAGTCAGTACCCAGCCTGTAGCGGTGCATGGGATTCTTCTATCCTAAGTGCAGGACTCTGCACTTGTCCTTGTTGAACCTCATCAGATTTCTTTTGGCCCAATCCTCCAATTTGTCTAGGTCACTCTGCACCCTATCCCTACCCTCCAGCATATCTACCCTTCCCCCCCACCCCCGCTTAGTGTCATTAGCGAACTTGTGGGTGCAATCCATCCCATCATCCAGATCATTAATGAAGATGTTGAACAAAAACGACCCCAGGATCGACCCCTGGGGTACTCCACTTGATACCGCTGCCAACTAGACATCGAGCTGTTGATCACTACCCACTGAGCCAGACAATCTAGCCAGCTTTCTATCCACCTTATTTATAGTCCATTCATCCAATCCATACTTCTTTAACTTGCTGACAAGAATACTGTGGGAGACCGTTTCAAAAGCTTTGCTAAAGTCAAGATATATCACCTCCACCACTTTCCCCGTATCCATAGAGCCAGTTATCCCATCATAGAAGGCAATCAGGTTGGTCAGGCATGACTTGCCCTTGGTGAATCCATGCTGACTGTTGCTGATCACCTTCCTCTCCTCCAAGTGCTTCAAAATGGATTCCTTGAGGACCTGCTCCATGATTTTTCCGGGGACCGAGGTGAGGCTGACTGGTCTGTAGTTCCCTGGATTCTCCTTCTTCCCTTTTTTAATCAATCAACCCAAGCTTCTTGGGACCCTTTTTTAATTCTAAAAGGGATTGCAGGGAGGTCATTGGAGGTGTGGGGACAGAGGTAACTGAGGAAAATGGCATGGTTCCTTGATGCTTTTGGTTTCCCAACAGAATCCTAAAAGAAATCACTAACAGAATTCTTACATATTTCTTCTTTAGGCCTAAGCTTACAAAAATAGTCTTCATTATTTTGGGTGTGAATTATTTGCACCTGCAGTTGCACTCGTTTAGAGCCTAATGATTTGATTGAATCTTAAAAAAAAAAAAGTAATTCAGCCTGTAAATAGGTGCAATAACTGTTGCAAATGCCTACACCTGCAGTTCTTCACCATGTAATTGTGAACACAGCTTGCAGTATTGAAGGCTTGCTAAAAACCTGGGCTTTATATTTTACCATAATGAATGTGTGAGACATTCCCCCGAAGTAATATCTTCAAAAGACGTAGAGCCAGATTGTGCCTGGTTTCTGTCTAGAATGATTCACAAAGGGAGAAGAAGGTTCAAGAAGCCCCCCTCTGGCCCTCATGCAATGGCTGGGCACACTGTCGATGTGTTCTCCCTTGAAGGCAGCAGTGCTATCTTTCAAGCACCCCGTGAGTTCAAGACATTCCAAAGTGAGGGTGGGAAGGAGGTGGGATCAGAGCAAAGCAGACTTGTATGGACAAGCAGATATGTCAGGGGTGCAGCAATGGGTGTGCTCCCTGCATGCCTGGGAGGTCTGGGGAGTACTGTGATGTCTGGCTCACCTATTGAGTGATGTGGCTCTGCATCACCTCCTTTGTGAGCCATGGGAAAAAAGCAGCAGTTGTGCCCATGGTTTTATCATTGGCCTTTAAAAGAAGGCCACTGCCTTTGTCCAAATGGGTTGTGAGCTCTGCATTCATGTTAGTGTAATTGTCAAAGAAGTGCTGTGTGGATAGTTTCTGTTCCCTCCAGGTAAATGTAGATGAATAAAGACCCCAACTAAAGGAAACGATAGAAGCCTTGACAAGGCACTAGACCAGGAGTGGCCAACCTGTGGCTCCGGAGCCACATGTGGCTCCTTCAGAGGTTAATATGCGGCTCCTTACGTAGGCACTGATTCCGGGACTGGAGCTATAGATGCTAACTTTCCAATGTGCTGGGGGTGCTCACTGCTCAACCCCCTGCTCATCCCCAAGCCCTGCCCCCACTCCACCCCTTCCCCCAAGGCCCCTGCCCCTTCCCCTGAGCCTTGCATGCCCTCGCTCCTGCCCCCTCCTCCCTTCCCCTCATAAGCCTCCTGCGCATGTGAAACAGCTGATTATGGGGGCAGGCAGGATAGGCACTGATTGGTGGGGTGCTGCTGATGTATTATTGTGGCTCTTTGGCAATGTACATTGGTAAATTCTGGCTTCTTCTCAGGCTCAGGTTGGCCACCCCTGCACTAGACAATAAATATAGGCATTGGCTCAGACTGAAAACGCCTTTTCCAGCTGTAATTTGTATGGTTTACCAGCATGATTTCCAATAGCAAATATGACAACAACTAAAATCTTTTAATAACAGGTTTACTGAACAAAATATGCCCGTGAAGTCACTCTTCTATGGAAAATCCATCACTAGGTTTGCTTTTCTTTGGATGTGTGTGATTTTCATTAGCTGTCATATCAGCTCTGTGTGATCTGTTGGTTGGGCATATCAGGTTCCATTGCAAAACAACAGATCATGGCCATGTGCAGAAAATAATTTCATTAAAAATGAAAAGAAACTATGCTATAAAATGTCATTTTTGGGGAGGGGGAAAGGGGAGGGGAGAACATGCGCAAGGTCCTTTATAATCAGTCATCCAAAATAAATGTGTTATTTAGGAGCTATTTTAAGGCAGGCTGGCTGAAAACATGTTTTATTAAGCAATGTAAAAATAATTCACAGTATATTATATCTTTCACAAAGTAATCTTTTGTGATTGTTTTTGAAATATATGTTGATTGTTTCATAATTTAGATTATTTATCTTACAAGGAACAGTAACTCAATTGCTTCTCAATTGTGTATCTTACAAAATAGCGCCTTAATGGAGCACATACTGCAAAACACTAAAGAAAAGAATTGGTTAGTGACTTCTGCTTATGAGTACATGACTAAGGCCTGGGAGAACATGCTGCTAAAATTACTTACTAATGATCTATGAAAACCAAGAGAATGGCTGAACATGCAGTTATATATATGATTGAGAAGGGGTGGGAAACAGTGGCCCTAGTGACCAAAATACGTTTATAATTCGTGCAATAGTTGTGAGCACATCTTTGCTCACACACAATCCTTAATTTGCATATGCTAATAGTTACTTTGTGCATGTAGATTAGGTAATTGCACCTGCAAGTGCATGTGCGATTATATGACTTGTGTGGACAAGTGGATGTATTCGTTAATATTGTAAGCATATATAATGAGGCCTGTGAAAATTTGGCAATAAATATTATGTTATTTGGTCTTCATCCATAAGCATGTAAGTATGTGTATAACTTTAAGCGTGTGAGCAGTCCCATTGATTTGGGGCCTAACGTGGGCATATTTCATTTGGCATGTTCAAACTGAAGTAGTTATGTTGTTGAAAATAAACACATTAACACATAAGTGATCATGAAACTTGCTCTTACAGAATCAAGGGTATTCTTTAAAACTACAAGATTAATTAGCCTCATTGACTTTATGGGGGTCTCCGCCTGTGTCCTTTTTTATTAACATGCTGGGGAAAAAAGATCAGATTTTGATCATTAACAAAATAAAATGTCTTGCTGTGTGTAAGGTGTCTACCGTGCAGCTTACAGAAACCTCTTGTTTTAGCAGATTCCATGCAGGGCTTGATAGATGGAGTGTTTGTCTTTGAAGATCTTTCTACGGAAGACAGTAAAACTATACAGGGCTATGATGCTATTGTTGTGGAACAATGGACTGTCCTAGAAGTAAGTATATCATTTACTATAATTTGATTTTCACCCTCAGGTTATTGTAATATTTTTCTAAATCACAAGCTGGCAAGATGGTGTAGTAGACTTTCACATACTTCAGAAATACTATGCTTTACTGAGGTAAAGGAAAGAGGGCTTGAAAACATAATATGGTAAGTTAACCATAAGTGGGATGCCTACGTGTCTTGATAAGATATGTTTCCTGTGTTGTACATTGCAGTTCTCAGCTAAACTTTGAGGGGCATGAGTGTTGGGGACAGATAGAACTCAGGACCAAAAATATATGCCTCTGCTACATGAACTATAAAGAGAATCTCCATCAGTTGTCATGGCAACATAATCACAAATGCTAGCTCAAGTTCTAACATTACATTCATCACGGGGGTAGTGATACTAAAAAAAACTCTTAGATAGATATAGATGCCATGAGTACACATCATAACTAGTAATTCGCTTTGTAGTGACCTCTCTGGCCCACACAAAAAGAACTGACAAGGTATGAGTAGAGATGCATCTTTGGCCAGAATGCCGGTCAGCACTAACCAGAGTTGAGTGTTCACAGATTAAAGGAGAGAAATGGGAACAGAGTGCAGAAAAACTAAGCATGCGGCATATCACCTTATTGCTATGAAGTCACTAGAAAGACTCTTTAGATCAGGCCCAATGGTGTATATCTCCAGTTGCAGGCAAAACTAGTTCAACTAAACTGAGCTTCAGAATTCTTTGCATCTAAAATGAAGCATCAAATGTAACAATGCATTTGTATTATTACCCACATTTTTACTTTAATTTGCTTTTTGTATGTCTATTTCAGTGCTGGCAGAAAAAAATATGTATTTAAAAAGATAATGACTAAACTTCTAGTTTGCTATATGGAGTAAAAGGGTATAAAATCCTGAGAGAGGCTTAAAGAAAGCATGGATTCACAAAAAGTATGCATAACAAAAAAAGTTAAGCACTACTGATTTTAGTGGTTATCAAGGGATGACTTGTGGCTTAGTGAAATAAAATGGCCGTACAATAATGTTCAGAGATCTTATCAAAGAACAATACAGGCATTCTGTTAACTAGCTAGTGGTGGGTCCTCTTGTGGCTAAATGTGTCTGAATAAATAATTTGTGTCTTATGGTCACTCTTAATAGTTATAATCTTGAAAGCAAGTTAACAGGCTATTTTCTGCACATTTCTGGGCTAAATTGTGGCATTAAGACAGAGCCTTGCAAAGAGTGCTTGTGAGCCATTGCATCTCACAGAGGCATCGTATCCTAATTGTGCACTGTGCCTCCAGGTGTTCTTAGGGAGTCCCCTTGCAGAAATTCTTACAGAAGCTGCAGCATATGCTCCTTTCCAGGGTAAGGAGGGGAATACAGCCATGGCCTTGCCTACGCCTTTCCAGTTTTCAGGTGATTGCTGCTTGTAACAGTGCTACACAAAAGCTGTCCTCATACTCAGGAGCTCGCAATAGAACTGTAGTCAGCCCTTATGTGCTTATATAAGTGTAAGAGTTAGGGAGACAGGTTCTTTCTGACCTCGCCTGTCTTGCTTACCCACATAGGGGCTAGGTACAGTCCAGCCTGTCTGTGCTTTAAGAATGCATTTTAACACCAAGTTATTTCAACATTTATTTTTGAAAGAGCTTGACCTTTTTCCTGATAAATATTCCAGTTGTATAAATTGAATTGTTAAAGAGAGGATATATAAACAATTAAAACCCTTTGAAAGCTACAAAGCCTTTCTTGCTATAAGCGATGCTTTACTTTGGTTTTCCTAAATTTTAACTGTTGTGGGTGTTAAGTATCAGGCAACTCAGAGGAAACGATAAATACTCATCCTGTGAATTTCCACAGGAAGCTTTGGAAGTCTTACTGGTTTCTTTCAAGGTACAAGCCTTAAAACTATATATTTTCTTTACTATTGTTGCGGTATAATATTTTAAACATTTATAGCATTGGCTTCAGTTGGATTGTGGCAAGTGTATTCTCTTCTTATTGATTATATCACTTGATAGTTTATCTTGATAGATTTTTGGGTTAGGTTTTCCTCACTGGCTGAGGCATGAAAATACTCTCCCCAAACCATCTAAGACTTTTGAGAAGTTAAAATTGGAAGTGACTTCTGAAGGAGTGGAAACAATTCAAAAGACTTTTTTTAAAAGGCAAGAATGAACATATTTCAGAGGCCAGTGGGCCAACAAGCAGAAATGAGTGACCTAAAAGAATGCCACGCATATCCATATCCAGGGTGTGCTCTTGTTTCACCCTTCACATTTCGCCTTTGTAATCATCTGTCAGACGTAGTGGTTCTTCATAGAACATCTTTGGGATGGACTTTGGAGCCAGTGCTAATTGAACAGTTTCTCCAAGTCTCTTGAGTACAAAAACGTTTTCAGATATATTAATTAATTTTTTTTGCCTTTTCTAGGGCTAACTAATCCTTTTCAGCAAACACTTCATCAAAAGGCAGAGTAATATAGGCTCTTTGCATGCAGCATTATTCAGGATATAGAAGGCTATCCAGGCATTACTGTAGTACACTAGGTGTTAAAATCATCAGTTCTCATACAGCAGGTAACATGCACATCAGATGCGGTACACACCGGGTGGGCCAAGTTAATCCCTGGTGCAGTTCCCTTGACTTGGTTGTAAGATAGGCCATTAACTGGGTAGGATGTGGATTTGAATTGGGAGGATCTAGGAATATATAACTCAGGTGCCATAGTTAGATCATCACCTGATGTAACTTGAGAGATCAGGATGGCCTGGATGCTTCCTGGCAATCCTGCTCTTTATGTTTGTGCTGATCCTAAGAAACTCTTGCATCCAAACCAATTCAAGAAGATTGAGAACCAATGAATTTATCACATAGCTAGAAAAGTATCTCAGAGGTTTGTTGGGAAGCCATGTAAGCTGGCTATCCATGACATCCTTTCCCTTAAGAGAGTTAGCCCACTATTAGTATTCCTATAATTCTTACTGTTTTCCATAGAGTCACCAACTGAGATCAGGCCCCCGCTATGTTAGGTTCAAATGCATGAAGAGAGAAGAGCTTATAGTCTATATCAGTGGTAGGCAACCTGCGGCCCGCGGGCCGCACGTGCAGGGGCAGCTCTAGGAATTTTGCCGCCCCAAGCAGGGCAGGCAGGCCCCTTCCGCGGCTTGCCTGCGAACGGTTCGCTGGTCCCGCGGCTTTGGCGGACCTCTGAAGCCGCGGGACCAGCGGACCCTCTGCAGGCAAGCCGCGGAGGGCAGCCTGACTGCCTCCCTCGCGGAGCTGGCAGAGCGCCCGTCCGCGGCTTGCCGCCCCAAGCACGCGCTTGGCGTGCTGGGGCCTGGAGCCGCTCCAAGCAGTTCATCGTTCCCGGCCAATGGGAGCTCCGGGAAGTGGATGATTAGGGCACTCCTCTGGTATGTGGAAGGATCCCAGTTCAAGTCTGCTTAATTCAGAGCAGGGAATTAAATCTGCCTCTCCTATGTTTCAGATGAGTGCCCTGACCACTGGGCTGTTGGCTATTCTGGAATGGGTCTCTCTCTTTGATTTCTACCAGAAAGTCCATCCTGGACCTGAGGAAGTTTTGTCAAAGCCAATATGTTTCAATGGATAAACATTTTCTGACCAAAAAACCAACAACATGCCCTGAAAATTTCACAATCATTTCTAGTTAGAACCCAGGTGGTGGGCAACCTGTGGCCTGGCAGGGTAATCCGCTGGTGGGCCGCCAGTGTTCTGTCCAGTAGACCAAACTGTCTCCCAGCCAGATGTTCTTAGAATTCACCTTTGTTCACAGACAAATGCAGGGAAATGAAGCGGCAGAGAGGAAGATTAGATCACAGCTGGAGAGAGAGGGACTTCAGGTTCAAGGATGACAGAACTCAGTGAGACACAATGGAGTTATCTGGAACCTTAATAAGCGCTTTGCCTCTACTACAGATACACCAAAGAATCATCAGCAGAGTTTTCCAGAGGGGTGAAGTGTCTGGTTAATCCAGACTTTCTCATCTTTATGTAAGCTCATGGTTGGTGCATTATAGGTTATGTTCATCTTTTCTAAAATTCCATCCTGTTAGAACATGTCTGTCTTGCACCAGGCAGATGGAAGAAACATCCATGGACAGTCAGAAATTCGTGGATAAATTGACTCCCATTTTGGGCTTATATCAGACCTGCTTATCTTGCTTAACGCTTCAGAATTTTTGGGATGGAATCAGAATTACATGTACATTTCAGAGTAATTTCTGGAGAGCTTATCCAACTTCCCTTATTTGTGTGCTCCTTCTGGGGATGAGAACTGGCTTATCAAATATGTTGTTTCTTTAACTGTGCTCCAATTTAAAAAGTCCAGCCACAACTATGAAAGAAAAGATGCCATATATCTTTCAGTACCATCAATAATAAAGTAATAAATAAAAAGATAATAATACCCTGCTTTTATACAGTGCTTTGCATCAGCAGATCTCAAAGCACTTTACAAAGATCAGTGAATCTACTGAGACTAAATAAAAGGTAAACTTTTCCAATCATCATAAAGGCAAATGAGGGGGAATTGGCACGCCTCTCTACAGAGAAAATATTGCCTGTTTAATTGCTATTAAACAACAGTAATGCTTCCAAGTCTAAGAGCGAGAACAAGCTGAACTCTCTGATGCACTTGGTATGTGTATAAAATGTCAGTTTGCAAGAGGATGTAAAGCTTGCAGCTGTCACAGTATGCGGTCCGCCAAGCAACCGACAGGATGTAATAGTTCTGAGTTATTTAACTGTTTCCACTCAGACAGAACAGAACTCTGGTATCTGTGCAAATGACCAGAGAACTCTTAATGACTAAATGTTTCCCTCGACCCTATCACTTTAACCCTAAAAATGTCAGGTCACATTATTTTCATTACAGTCTGTGAGCTCTAGCATTAAAACTTCTTTCATGGTTTTAATTCTGCTTGTTCAGGCAAATTTGGGTAGGCAGCTCTGATCAATCAAAGACTGTCTGGTTTCCCTTCTCCCCAACTCTAATGTGTCACCTTCTCTTTCCTGTACCCAAGAAACAGAACATGTTGACAAATTAACCAGTATTTCATTAAAATGAAGTACTATAAACAATTATTTCAAATATTTGCATTGTTTTTCACTAGCGAGTAACATTCATTCTGAAAATATTTTCCTTGATTAAAGGATATTTCCCCACTGTGCATCTTTAGCTCTCACTTCAATATTTTTTTTCCTCTATGTCTGCAGCGTGTTGACTCGAATTAAACTATAAGCTCCCAGATATATTGTGATGTTGCAGTGTCTGGTAGAATGGAAGTAATGTGATATAGTATCAGCTATAGGTGTGATAAATGTTCATAATGTTGTATCTACTCCAATAGACAAAACAAAGTTATTTCTTTCAGCTGCCTGGGTTACAAGTTTCCTTAATTCAGTGCTCTTTCTGGAAATTTCTCTGGACATCTGGCCTTAATTCGGTTTTAAATCTGATCTACCTCAGATTCCAGTGAGTTTGGTGGGCTTGATCGCCTCACTTTGTTATACTTGTCAGTCTATGGTCACAAGATAGACCCATGACTAGAATAGCAAGAGGGTTGAAGGTGATGAGTACAAAATTCAGTCCTATGAAAGGCCTGTACCACATAAAAGTAATCGCTCAGTGGGGAAAATATTGGCGGTTTGTCCTTGTTTTGCTCCTTTATTATGTATATACAGCTAAAAAGCTTGGGGAAGGGGATTGGGTTTTTTAAAGGGGTTTTTTTTGGTAATGTTTGTTTCTTATCTTAAAAATATAACAAAAATGCCAAGTGTAATCTTCTCTTGGTTTTGCTGGAATCTGGAAATGTGGATTCAGACCTTTTTCGGCCCTTGACTGTAGGGACAGGAATGTTAAAGTTCTAACAAAGGCAGTATTTCTTCTGTCTACTGATAGGGAGCTTGAGTTAAATAGGTATTGCCAAAAGCAGACAAAATACAGAGTTTTAGACAGTCTTAATAATGATCACTTTCCCTCTCACTCATGTTTTGTTTTGGTCTTTGTGATCTTGTCATAAATCTGTTAGTTCTCCATTCATCCGTAGAGTCTTCAAGGAAAAATAGGGAAGGATAGACACAGAGATGAATTTCCAGTCTGGAAAAAAGCTCTTCTAGCCCTTCTTTATATTTCATAAAGAACCAAAAAGGCACAAATTCATTTCCATTCCTTCAGCAGGTCACCTTTAAGCCATGCAATGGAGATGGGAGTGAAGCAGCTGCACAGGGAATTGGATGCTGTGCATCCCCCTCCTCCAGACTTAACTCTGAATAGAGCAGTATGTTGGAGGGATCTTTGGAGGCAGGCCAGGGGATCCATGACTACATATACAGTGGCCCCAACCCTGCATAGAGGAGGGCAATGGCTGCTCTTCCATTGACTGGAATAGGGATGGTGAAGGGTCTGCTCTTTAGCTCTGTGGACTGCCTAAAGACAGGAGGGGTGGCAAATTTCATACTCGTGGAGTTGTCATCACAAAGGCTGATTACTTGGGCTTTGTCCAGGCAGTGGGATGAATTTCACCCTGGGTGACTTGCAGTGGGAAGCTGAATGGTCAACATTGAACAGTGTGTGCTATGAAGTGTGCCTGGCTATCATCAGAGATACCAGTTCCTGAACAATAAATGAGCTAATTTTTTTTCCAAAAATTGTTGACTTACAGATAGTAGAACCAGTACCAAAGTGAAGCTATGTGAGAGTCTAGTAGAGCCTAATTAAAAAGGTGTCACAAGAATGTAGCTACTGAAATACACCAGATGCATTCTATGGTCTAGATGAATTGGTTTTAAAAAAATATACTGATAAAAATTGTTGGATTATATTTCTCATGCCCGATGGCCAAGAATGTGAAAGTTTCCCACAGTACTGGCTGTGAGAATTGCCATTGAAATGTTAGTTTAAAACATTTACTAAGACACTTTCTAGTGATGAGTGAACTATATTGATGTGTTAGCCGCATAGAGTTGTATTTACAGCTGAGCCTCTACTCATCCTCCACTGTGCAAATTGCTTCTCTACATAAACGTGCCTGTGCTTTGCAGGTGCAAATACCAAGTGTGAGCACTTGAACAATCTTAATACATGTGCATGTGTCGGGGTTAGAATCTGCATCCACAAAACTCACTAGGAGAGGAGATTTACACAGGTGCACACAGGTGTTAAGACTGTTCAGCAGCACACACAGTTTTGGACTTGTGACATTTGGGTGCATTTATGAGCGTGCAATTTGGGCCATGCACAGTGGAGCTTGGGGATGAAGATGTACCTGATACAGCAGAATTTTGCTCATCTTCATTTAGCTAATCTGCAAATCCAATAATTCTTACAAAATAACTGGTAATCTCTCACCCCTGTTCTCACTTAAATTGTCATAGCAATGTGCTGTAGTGATTGTACTAAGGCATTGTTACTTTCTCAAAATATACACAGTGCACACATACCATGAACCATCTGAACTACACCTGTCCAGAATAATGTGCAAGGCCTCCCTGTGATTTTGTTGTAGTTACTCACTGATGTCTGAATACTGCAAACTGATCAGCATGGGTAGATATCACTCAAAGTGTTATGGATGCAGGGGTTTGCCCAAGCTGATGAGTTTGCAGGACTTGTGTCTAATTTAGAAAGCTGGTAATCCACAGTGGACTTCCCAATCAGTGCAAATTAGCAATGTTCTGTTGTGCTATGTACTGAAATTTAGGAAGATCCCAATCTGAGAGCAGGATAGTTCAACTTTTATTGCTGTTCCATACACAAACACATAACTTCTCTTTTGCTAACAATAAATATCTTTTTTAAAATAGATCAATAATATTATATGATTAACCAAATGACTCTATGGGAAGAGTGCAAAAATAGAACGAAATATCATTAACAACTCCATATTAGGGATTCTTCCATCTCATAATGCACAGAGGACATAAAACATTCCTTCACCAGCCTATTCTCAGCGAGCCAGACACATTTTTATTCCTTTCTCTTTTTCTGAGGTGCAAATCCTGCTCTCCCCACTTCCCCTTCCCATGGGGCTATAGAGAGTCATAATTGCGGTGTGACTGGGGGCAGGTTGTCCGAATCTGACACAGGGGTGTGCATTCCCTATAGAGTTATGAGGCTTCTAGGTGCTACAACAATACAAATAATAGATAAAAATAATTAACAACCCATTTCCCCATGCAGAGACGCAGGGGACAGTTGCAACTTGTCTGTGTTTCTGCTCCCAATCCTGATTGCCAGGATTCCTCCTCCACCTCCAAACTCTGTCATTCTTTTCAGTGCACAGCTCATCCGGATTTGCCTTAAATACTTTATTAAGACTTATTTAATAAAGTCTTAATGGGATGTTCCATCTTTTATTCCTTAATCTTGGTCTGTTTTGTGTCCACATTGCAAGAAAATATACATTGGGCAGGGACCAAAGTTGGCTCACTTGTAACTGAACTACATTTACTTAACTAAAAAAAAATCATTTTGACTGAATTTTTTTCAGTCGGACAAGAACTTAGCAGTCTTTTTTTTTATGTTGCTCAGTGACTAAAACTGCAACTGTAAAAGAAAATGAATGTTGTTAATACAGTATGTGGTATAGTTTGCCCTAGGGATTATCTTTATGCTTTTTAAAATCAGGTTTTAGGCATTTCTAATAGCTGAGACTATTGGGCGGAGGGAAGAAATGTTGAAACCAAACAGCAAAACTATAAATAAAAATGAAATCTTATTATGTGCAGCAAATCAGGGAAAAAGCACAGCTCAATGCGTTCTGGTTTTTTGACACTCAAGGTGTGATCAGAGATTACTTACCAACCGCAGGAGAGTGGGAAGTGAGTTAATTACAATTTTGCTCCCTTTCACAGAATGAAATGTCTCTCAGTTTGATACAGGGTATTATTTGTGCACCTTCTTTTTCATTAGAGTTCTGTCATGTACTTTCTACTGATTCTGTCTAACTAACCCTGAGCTTCAAAAAATCCTAATTACAGTAGTTTAATCTCATGCTCTTCTGTATTTGAACTTAATATAGCTACATTTAATATAAGAATATAAATTACATTTACTATAAGATTAGAGACTGCTTTTTGGTGCATGGCAAGATTGTGCTAAAATTTAGTGTGCATTTAGATGCTTTTTGTTTTGGAAAGAACCATAATGGTGACACTTCGGCATGGTTCCACACTCAGGTTTATTATCAAGATGTGTATTCCCATGTGTCTTCGTCAGCTATGGTTCCTGGTGGAACACAAGTTCTACCTGTGATACAATTACACATCGTGGCTTCTTCTTGCCCTTCCATGTTAGTGTCTCTGTGGCTCTCTTGGTTCTAAAGCTGCTAGTACTTATATTTGCCAGTGAGGAGTTTGAGCTCCACTGGAAAAAAAAATTACTTAAGGTGAAAAAAAGCTGCTGTCCTCTCCCCTACCTACCACCACTGACCAGAGCTAGTTGGGATGGGGCAGGTGTGTGCCTGCAGATCACTGGCATGGTGACCTGGAGAGAGGTACTTTGGCTGATTCCACAGAGGCATTGGGTGACTTCCAGCAGAGCTGTTAAGGAGGGCCATGGAAGTGATTCTAGGGCCAGGTATGCACCTCTGCAGGGTGTGGACATGCTTTCTCGTGGGTGCTAAAAACCCAGTTGACTGGTATTAGGAAAAAAGGGTGGATAGAAAGGTACCATGAGACTAACACAGAAAACAGAAGCTACCTTTAGAACAATTTCTATCCACCCGTTTTTCCTAACCATTCCCCTTCAATTTTCTTATACACTTCAACCGTCTGAACTAATAAATGCTTTAATTTTGTTGAACCCTATCCTGTTCTTTTCTCTCTCTAAGCTTCTGTTGAGACATTTAACATCATCTGCTACAGGTGATGCATAGGTCTGACAAGTCAGACAGGTCAAAATCCCACAGGGATTCATTGTCTTGCTGCTGTGAGAGCCTGCTGAGAAAACTGGCTGTGGCAGGAGACAGCGCATCGCTGAAATGGTTCGGCTCCTGCAGCAGCCAAATGTGATTTGTGTTGTCGTGGTGCTCTTCCTGGTTGCCATAACTACTCTTGGATTTTGACATGTTTGTCACATTTCTCGATGAAACAGGAAGGCTCTCTTTGATAATCTTAGCCCTCAGGTGCTGAATCTGAAGTCTGAATCCTTCCTGCACCATCAGACATCGCTTAGGGCACAAACAAGGCTCCGCCATCCTTGTCTGTTCTGAGCCACTCTTTGCATGTCCTTTGTTGTTAAGTCCCAAAAGTTTTCCCGCTCATGGTACTGTACAATAGAAGGATTTTTTTCAATCAGCTCCTTTTGTATGTTCCTGCATCTGCCCAGTAGCATGCCTGCCACAGCAAATGTTCTGGTTTCATTCTTTATACATGTCCTGGATATTACCATCTTCTTTTCTGGATAACTCTGGAGATAAGGAGTTGTTGAGCTCTCTGACAAATCTTAGATTTTGTTATAAATTCATTCCAAAATACCTAGTATTTTCCTGAGGCATTTGCTTTCAAAGGCATTTGGACATCTGTCTGTACCTTTAATAGATTTTCTTCAGGCACTGGGCCATTTTCAAAACTGGAAAGAGGAAAAAGTCAGTTTAGCAGCTGGAGGGAGGGAGGACAAAGATGGTGGGGTTGGTGGAGTCTCTGATTTGTGTGGCTCTGAGGCTCCATAAACATGGCACTTCTGCCATCATGGTAGACTTGAAGAAGTTCTGAGAAGCTTCTGAGGAAATGAGTCAGAAGCTAAGTTAGAATTTATCTTTTCTCTTAAAGGCCATCTTCTTCCTTTCCTGTACCTTCATGCTGTCTTATATAAGGTGATGCTGCCAACCCTTGCAAATATGTCTGACCTCTGTAAGTAGGTGTATCATCGTGAGCATCTGACAGCTTTTGTGAAGAAACCCAAAGCAAGGTTAATCCAATGTGTGCTTATGTGCATATTTTAGGACAGATTTTCAAATAATGGCTTTCCTTTAAATGGGTACAATTTTGCTACTTCAGTTAGTTTCATATACAGTTTAGGTCATGTAAGTGATTAATTACCCAACTATACCTGCCTTTCAGTTATATAGATATTTAAGTGTCCTAAATCGCATGCACAAAAAGGAAAGCCCAATTAAAACTGAAAATCAGGGCCTCTGTTTAAAATACTACAGCAGGATATGAATTAGGTCTGTTCAAATGATTGTTATTACAGTATATATAGATTTTGATTTGAACTAGTGTAGTGAAGTAGAACCTTACTGATTGACATTGATGACTGGGAACACTGTGGTGCTTTACCCGGTTTTGAGAATTAACAAGAAAATGAACACACACACACACTCACTCACAGCATCACAGAATGTGTTTGTGCATTTATTTTGGCAAGCATAATTTGTACTGTCATGTAGTGTAATAGTATTTGTAGTGACAAGTGTATTAGCAATTTATGATAATACTTCAGTAAGATTGGTAACACTGAAGAGTAAATGTGCAATAGATTATTTTGTACGATTAGTAGCAATCTTTACTGAGACTACTGTTTGTTCCTTTTGAGAGAATTACTGGGTTTCTAGATTAGCAGAGGGAGAATTAGCAAGAGTCTATTGTACAGAATCTCTGAGTGAAGCTAGACTTTTACAGTGAAAGGTAATGTTTTGGTCTCGCCCACATATTTCCTGATTCAGAATAACAAATAGGTAATGTTTATTTGCCTGTGGTGACAAAAGGATTAAAACAAATTGTACTTATATTTTCTTTCTGCTGCTGGATGTAAATAACATGGGTTCATTACCACCATAATACCATTTAACTCCCCATGAAATGCTTTGAAATCGGAGGGCCAAATTTATCTCTCAGCTCTGCTGGTGTAAAACAGAAGTTAACTTGCTTGTCTTCAGGAGAGTTGTTCAGGATTTACACCAGCATAGTCAAGAGCAGAATCTGGACCACACAGTGTAATGCGTTTTTGTGCCACATGAATTCCTTTTTGTTTGCCAGGATGTAATTCTTCGTTTTTTCAATGAAGATTGCAGGAGGCCACTTATCCAAGGGATCTCTGATAAAACAAAATGAATTAGCCCTGTTTTTCTGATTCATCAGCTGTCACATGGATGGTTTAGAGACCAAAAAGAAATTGCATATTTGCACTGTTTAAACAAATATATTTAACTCTTCAGCAAGAACTGGAGAATGATCCTACGTGTCTTGCGTTTTCAAATATTTTCCTTCCTGCTTTTCTTAACTTGCAAAAATGATCTAACTTTGTAAAGAAACAACACAAAACACCGTTTTAAAAATTGTCACACATCAGGCGATAATCCTAACAGTTGATTTTTCTTCCCCAGGGAGTTGAAGTGCAGACAGACTATATTCCACTGTTGAACTCTCTCGCGGTATACGGTTGGCAGCTGACTTGTGTGCTTCCTACTCCAATTGTAAAGACAAACAGGTACTGTGTGGGCACTACATTTTGGTTAAGGAAGCCTCTGTATCAGCATGATAGTTTGTGCTAACAGCTCCCCATTCTCCTAGTATATAGTTCCCTGCACATGTGCAGTAAACTGTCCAGGAAAGCCACATTGCAGCTGCCACTGGGCCAGTCTGAGCATTTCTATCCCCACCTCAGCCGTGCCACAAATCTTGCTGGGCAGGAAGGGGGTGGGGGTGCTGCCAGACTTGTATGTGCCGGGTTGCAGGTGTAAGTTCTTAGCTCCATTTAAAAAATAAACTAACTAACTGTGGTCCCGTTTGTAGAGTGGTGTGGCCTAGCGGTAGAAGCACATGTTGTCTTTCATCAGTAGCTATCAGAACAGTGTGTGGTGTTACACATCATTTGCTGCAGTAGCTCAGCAAAAGTGGGTGAAATAACACTGATAGTACTGTAGTAGCCTTCAATTGGAATTTCCTTTGTTGGTGAGTTTTGGTCATTTTTATATCTACTTTTGCATCATAAGCATAATTATATTAATAGAAATGTAAATAGTTTTAAAACATTCTTAATGGAGACTGGCTAAAAATACAGGCATGTGACAGCAGTTGATCCTTACTACTGCACATTCCGGAACTGCTATTCAAATAGGGTTCTTCATCAGTCATGAATAAAAAAAATAGATCAACATGCCAAGTTGTTCTTTATTAAAGCACCAATATTGTGCCCAGTGGTGTATGAGACACAGATGAAGACAATTCCTGTCCTTGAATTCTTATAGTCTATAGAGACCAAACATGCTGGGAAAACCAGTGGAAGGAGTTATTCTAATCTAATGTTTTTCATTAGAATAAATCAGTGGATGAAAAATCACAAATAAGGATTTTTAATCCCCTTTTGTAACACTGTGCTTTGTCCTCCCTTCTTTCCACTCCTTTCTGTGAACCATTTTATAATTACCTCCATTAAATCCGTCAGATTGGTCGTTAGTGCTGATTAACGCCCAGCCTGAGTGATGCAGGCATTTGCCTTTGCCTTGTGCTTCACTACATACCCGAGCTGTGCATTAATCAGTGCTATCACTATTGCTGAATCTGTCAGCTCTTATTGCTTGGCTAGGAAAAGCACACTGCAATGTGTAATTGACATTGTAGTGCACATAAAGATTATAGTGCATGTCACATAGACTGATTTTTTTTTCAAAAACTTTATTCTGTGTTGCACATTCTAAATTCTAAAACATTTGGTAGAAAAAACAGCGATTGAACTGGGATTTTAGGTGCATCAAATTAGACATGAGCCTAAATTAGGCTGATGCTTCCCAACAAATACCATTCTATCCATACGCACTTGAGACAGTCAGATGTTTCGGTCATTTCTGGTGGTTCTCTTTTGCCCAGTTTAAGCAAATGACTGAGGTATTTCTTGGATTTTGAATCCTACTTTGTATAAGCTTGACTCATTTTCAGGATTATGTTTTACAGGGAAGGGAATTTAGCCACTAAGCAGATTGTCTTTCTTCAGCGACCTTCTCTACCCCAGAAAGCAAAGAAGAAAGAATCTAAGGTAAATGACCTTGAATTCCTGTGTACGTTTATCGTGGCAGTACTCTAATACGCTAATTGATTTTCCACAGCAGTTTCAACATTTCTAATGGCTTAGAAGATTTGCTGAATATTATCAGAACACTTTAGAACTCTGATGTGAACTATTAAACCAAAGAAATAACAAAATACTCAAAGGACATGAAAGGTTCTGTCCGTCACTCTTCCTTCCATTGGAGGGAGCTAGAGACTATGTGGTATACTAAAAACAGTAAACACAGCGAGGAATTGGAGTGGGATTTAGGAGATGTAGGCTCAATTCCTAGTTGTGCCACAGACTTCCTATGTGATCTTGGGCAAGTCACTTTACCTCTCTCTCTGACCCTGTTCATGATTTGTACGATGGGGACCATAATATTTCCTTTCTCCCACCTTTTGTCTGCCTTATCCGTTAAGATTGTAAACTTTTGGGGGCAGAGGACTGTCTCTTGCTATATTTTTGGACAGTCTAGTAGAGTGGGGCCTTAATCTCAGTTGGAGCTTCTAGGTGCTTCTGTAATATAAATAAATACTAACATATGAGATTGGGAGAATTTCACTAACCTATAAAACAGGGGTAGGCAACCTCAGTGACACTCACACTGCCCGGGTCCTGGTCACCGGTCCCGGGGCTCTGCATTTTATTTAATTTTAAATGAAGCTTCTTAAACATTTTAAAAACCTTATTTACTTTACATACAACAATAGTTTAGTTATATATTATAGACTTATAGAAAGAGACCTTTGAAGAACGTTAAAATGTATTACTGGCATGCGAAACCTTAAATTAGAATGAATAAATGAAGACTCGGCACACGACTTCTGAAAGGTTGCCAACCCCCTGCTATAAAAAGTAACCAAACCAAGCTAGAGTTAATGGAGCATGCAGCTGACAGGTATCAGTGAATCTTCATTTTATTCCCACTTCCCTGAAGTGTTTCACTTCCCTTTATGAAATGACCAGCAGGCAGAAAGCCTGGCCCAAACATGTCATACTTTAAAAGGTAGGAGAAAATACAGAGATTTGTACAAGGCAAAAAAATGGCAGATTGCCAACCAGCAGGTCTTGTTCACATGTGTTTCACCTTTCCCAACCTGCATGCAAGGGAGCCAAACAAGTGAAATATGAAGATGAAATACAACCCATCTAGTGAAAGCAAGCCATCGGAGGATGAAGACGCTACCAGGGGCGGCTCCAGGCCCCAGCACGCCAAGTGTGTGCTTGGGGCGGCATGCTGCGGGGGTCGCTCTGCCGGTCGCCGGGAGGGCGGCAGGCGGCTCCGGTGGACCTCCGTGCTTGGGGCGGCAAAATGGCTAGAGCCGCCCCTGGAAGCTACTAGTGTTGCCTTCATTTTATTCCTGTTCTATGTACTGCAGCTACACTAACATTAGTTACCAATGCAATGGGATGACACCTTGGGACCATTCAGAAGTTCAGCTAGTGCAGAATGTTGAGCCTGCTTTTTAAGTGGAGTTGGACATTAGGAGTAGAGCTGGCCAAATCACGGGATTTCCAGTTCACAGGAAATTTTGCAGTTTTAAAATTTGATTTCATTCTGAATGGGAAGTAATTCAGTTTGTTTTTTATTTACTATGAACCAGAAATCCTCCCAAAATTTGTTTCAGAATCACTGACATATGGAGTTTCCAAAGTAAAATCTGCTCCCCAGTCTCAGACAGCTACTGAGTAAAATTGACAGTCTTGTCAGTTTCATCACTATTACTAGCAGCATCAAAACTGATAAGACTGTCAGTTTCACTGTGCTACTGCCGGGGCTCCCAGAGTCTACAGTTTCAGGGGTAGCCCCACCATGTGGACTGCTTTTAACCAGGATGACTTGTTGCCCAGGATAACCTTTTTCGTGGCTGTTGGGCATCCAGTAGGATGTTCTTGATCAATTACCAGTTTTTGTTAACACTTCCCATTTTAAATTTATATTCCCAGTCAGTTATACTGACAATTAATTGCCTTATTCTTTGGAAAGTTGGCCCTCTTAAAGTTCCAAATAAACATATTACTAGCTGCTGCCATATTCTGTTTGCATAAAGTAAATATAATCAGATCATGACTAGTATCTAGGCAACCACTGATTTTTAGGCCTGCTGTTAAATCATCTTTGGCCATCAGAATGACATCCAGTATTGAGCTCCCTCACCCCATCATTTTGGTTTCAGGAATTTCTGTGTTAAGAAATCATCAGTTATTAATGTTTAGAAACTTTAAGGAAATTTTTTTACTGGTTACATGAGATGTCCAGCAAATATCCCCCAGGCTGAAGTCACCCATGATAACGCATTTTTTCCTTCTACCCTTTATGGGCAGATGCCTAAGGAGCAGTTCATTCTGCTCACTAGTGGAATTTGGTGACCAGTAACACATGCCTGCCAGTAGCCCATCTTTGGTTTTACTAGTTAGAACTTTAATTTATAAGCGTTCAAGGTCCTGTGATTCTGAATCCTTTATGACTCAGTGTAACACTTCCCAAGGCTACCCATGGCTGGGAGGCACCTCACTACCACCTGTGCTTAGCATGAAGAAGCCTTATCTGTGTCTGTCATGTGTCAACTCCCTGACTCCACCAGCCCTGGGCAGCACAAGCATGCCTCTCTCAGCCGAGGCAGGCACCGCTGGCTCTCTGCCGGTCAGTGATGGGCCCACTCCAACAGCCGAGCCCTCCAAGCGGCCCCCAGGAGTATCTAGCCCTTGATCCATTGGACACTCACAGAGCTCACAGATTTGCTGCTCCCAGAGAAGCAGAGCACTCCAGCTTACAGTTTCACCTCAGATCACAGTTCCATTTAACATGCAGCACTTAGATATTTTTATAGGGAAAACAAGCAAAAGTTTATTTAACAAAGAGAAGAGATTCAAATGACAGCACGTAGGAATATTGGAAATAAATAGTTACTATAAAATAATTTCATAACTTGCATTCGAGAACCTAGATTTATTTAACAAGTTACTTTCCTGTCTTACATAGCAAAGCCCGTCCCAAAGTCCTCCCAGCGTTTTACTGCCAGGCTCAGTTGTGATTTTCTGTTTGTGAGACAAGTCACACTGCCAGCTTGCCTCCTCAGTGAAGGGTGCAGGGGGGTATCTGCACCCCCCACATATATTCCAACAATTCATTCTCTTTACTCATAAACAGGATCCCCCTCCCGCTGTTTTATTTCTTCTTGTAAATTTCCTCTCTTGAAGATTTCACAATCCCTTGATTAGCATTTTGGCTCCAGATGCAAATAGATCTGTGTTGTGCCATGGACAATACACAATGCCCAGACAGGGAGATAAGCATTTATTACATCCTGTCTGGAAGGAACCAGTCTGAGTCACATCATCTCCTGGTTACCTGCCTTAAGGCCTAGGCTTTGAGAACATAATTCCTATTAAAGATACATAGCTCCTTAAATATTAATTGTACATGCAATTCAAAATGATTATGATCATCAATGGACTACTGGCTCTCAGTAGAGACCTCACCTACCACCCTTTGGTGAATTATTATGTGCGTACCTGATGCACGGGATCCATGTAAAACTCTGTGCATCTCCTGTTCCCTATGCCAGTTGGCATCAAGAGGTCCTTGGGTAACACTCCAGTCTCCTGTGTCTTTGATGTAAAGTGCTACCCCCTCCTCTTTTTCCCTCTATTTCTATGGAATAAGTTGTAACCATCAGTTTTAATGTTCCAATCATATGAACCATCCCACAAGTTCTAGTAATACCAACCATATCATATTTCTTCTCAGATATGAGCATTTCCAACTCCTCTTGTTTGTAACTTAGGCTCCTAGCATCAGAATATAGATGATTAAAAATGTGTCCCTTACAAGAGCCTTTGTACTTGGATTTGTCATATGCATGACACCATGAGGCTGGTTTGCATATTTGGGTGTTGGCACCATGATTGCTCGATTAACACCCTCTGCCTTTCATGGTTAGTTTAAAGCCCTCTCAGATACCCTTGCTGGTCTGTCACCCAGGAGATCGGTACCATTTCTACCCCAATATTCCACAAAACCTTCTCCCCTACACCACTTACTTAACCAACTGTTCATCTCTGATATCCTCTTTCTTCTCTCACTTGAGGCATAGGAAGGATTCCCAGAATCTGGATATTTCTCTCTTTCAGTTCCTTCCTAGATCCATGAAGTCTTCCAGAATCTCTGGAATAGTGCCAGATGTAGTGTCATTGGCACCAATGTGGATCACCACCTAAAGAATCTCTCCTGTCAACTTCAGAATTTTGTTTATTCCTGTGGTGATGTCCCTTGTCTTTGCTCCTGGAAGGCAACAACAAATTGTCTTGCTGTCCTTCTAGCCCTTGCAGAATGTCCTTTCCATTCTCTTTAGCATGTAATCCCCATTCAGGATTGTCTTGCTCTCTGGCCAGTTGTGGATATGCTCTCTTGAACTTGTCTGAGTCCATCTAGTTTGAGCTGGGCAGAAGTTCTTAGCTCTTTTCTCTGCTGTCTATAGGTCCTTTGCTCCAATTGGGTCTTGCTGGTTGTTCTTTTCAGATGTCTTACTCAGCACCTGATATATCCAGCTGTGAAGATGCCCTTTGGGTTCTCCTACTTCTGGTGGTGACAAATTTCCTATCTTTATTTCCTTGTCTGCTCTTGTCACCTGATTCTGTTACCATCCCCTGTGGGATTTGCTGTAGTATTGACCAGAAAATCCTCCGTATCCCTGGTGCTTTGCAAGGTAGTCAGCTGTTCCTCAAGACCACAAACCTTCACCTCCATCAGGGCTATTAGCTTGCACTTCATACAGACAAGACAAAGTCTCCTCTCTCTTCAGGCAGGAAGCAGAAGATGGCACATCCACTGCAGACCACTGATGACTATCAGACTAGCTGATGACTCTCTATCCTTGTTGCTGAGTCAAAACCGTACTAATAAAGCAAATCCCCCAAACTCTCTCCTGGAAACTCCACTATTAGCTGCTCACTGTTGCCACAGGTGAGATCAGCAGAGATGCTCAAGCTGGATCCCCCTTAATATAAACAAGAGTAAGCTGCTGGCATGGTATCCTTTATGTTGGAATTCACTTCTGCTACTTGGTTAGCCAGAGCCCAGATTTATTACTCTTCTAGGCATGCTGCAAAACCTGTCTTTCTCAGGCTATTTAGGAGGAGCTGGGCTGAGGGTTGGGGTGGTTATCATCATGGACCCTGCTTTTGTTTGCTTTGTGAGTTTTAATGAAGAGGATGGGAACCTATAATAGATACATCCATAACTAATGAGTCAACGGTAGTGGCAGCTGCAAACCAACAAGTGTGACTGAAAATATTATTTTTACATATACCATTGAAAAGGTTCATTCAAATTTTACAAATGTCTATTGATAAGAGATTATTTACGTGCAGGAAGTTTGAAATAAATGTAGTACAAAAGTACAAGTAATAAAATATGATGGTTTTCAGTCAAAGGTTCAAGAAAAATATGGGAGAGGTAAAATCATCCAAATTCATAGTAGTTCTATAAAAAGCTGTCATTGTTATTCAGCTGCTGGTAAATGCCTGACATAAACCACCTTACATTTGAATCAGTTGCTAAGCATTCTGAACAGCACAAAAGCATAGGCACTAAGATCTGATAGCTTTATTTAATTTTTGATTACAACATGTTTAAAACTTTTTTGTAGATAAACACTTGGAGGGGAAAATATGTGGTGCTGATAAGATTAAAATGAAATTGCAGTGGTGGAAACTAAATCCTTCATATGAACTAGTCAGGTGCTATGCAGTTCAGCTGAACAGAAAGGTAACATATAAGGAATTGTAAAAACTCTGCAATAAGATAGCGATAACTGTACCTCTCATTGCCCCATCACAGGCTGCTGCTTTAATCTAATTACTCGTAAAGTTTATCTGCTGTTTCTTGAGACAAAATCAAGGCTCATTTCAGCAGAAATTAGGCTTCATGGACATTAAACCCCGTAAAGGCTGACCTTAGTTCAGAAGAAACTTTTTAACATTTTGGCCACTACTCACGGAAAACTCTAAATGATTTAAATGGGAATTGTGGATGCTCAGCACCTCTGAAAATCAGGACACTTTTTTCGAGTGTCTAAATTTAGACACAAGTTAAAAAATTGTGGTGTTCTCTTTAATATATTTATATGCAAGATACGTTTGGTGAACGACATCTAGACTCAAATAAAACATAAAAGAATATAGGCTAAATCTAGCTACTGCTAGAGGATTTTTTGCTCCCTCAGAGTTTGGCCAGCTGGAGCATTACTTCAGTGTTATGAAGTAAGAGTCTCAACCATGCCTCTGTATGCTTGCAAGCAATTGCATGTGCAATTGTGGGTATAACATACGGGATTTACACAACTACCTTATCTGTGAGCAGAACAGGATCACAAATGGCAGACTTTCTGCTCACAGTTGTTTGTGGGCTTAAAACTGTAGGTGCAAAATGGAAGGCTGGTTTTCAAAACTTGGTTTGGAAAAGGTTTTTTCTCTAAGATACGGTTTTGGGTGGTCCTCTTGCATCAAATTGCTAAGGAGGGCAAAAGATTTGTGATCATGAGCTGTCCTCTTGGTGGTCTCTGGTATAGACCTGTAGCATAAGAACATAAGAAAGGCCGTACCGGGTCAGACCAAAGGTCCATCTAGCCCAATATCTGTCTACCGACAGTGGCCAATGCCAGGTGCCCCTGAGGGAGTGAACCTAACAGGCAATGATCAAGTGATCTCTCTCCTGCCATCCATCTCCATCCTCTGACGAACAGAGGCTAGGGACACCATTCTTACCCATCCTGGCTAATAGCCATTTATGGACTTAGCCACCATGAATTTATCCAGTCCCCTTTTAAACATTGTTATAGTCCTAGCCTTCACAACCTCCTCAGGTAAGGAGTTCCACAAGTTGACTGTGCGCTGCGTGAAGAAGAACTTCCTTTTATTTGTTTTAAACCTGCTGCCTATTAATTTCATTTGGTGACCCCTAGTTCTTGTATTATGGGAATAAGTAAATAACTTTTCCTTATCCACTTTCTCAACATCACTCATGATTTTATATACCTCTAGCACTGGGAAAATGACTTCTGGACAGCCAGATAAGGTCCACAGCCTCCTATATTTTATGTAGTATGGAAAGCATGGGTGCCAGAAGAACTGCAAATGTGTGAGGCAAAGCACCCCTCACCAGCCCAACCTTCCAAGGGCCCTCAAGGGAGCCCTCCCCTCACCAACCTGACCCTCCTGGATTCCCTCCCTTCTCGCCCGACTCCTTAGTTTACCCTCCCTGCTGGTGAGCCCTCAGGTAATGGGTTCGTCCCACTTCCTGGATCTGCCCAGTCCCCGATAGGAGCTGCTGCTGAGTTTTTCACAGCCGGCAGGTGAGGGCCCAGCTGTTGGCATGCAGCACGATGCAGAGTGGAACCTGAGTGCTGGCAAATTGGTGAGACAATTTGTTTAAATGGTGAAGTAACTAACCACTTGAAAGTTTAGGCTGACTTTGCTTGGGAAGGTTGACTTTTCCTTCAGGAATGAGGCAGATAAATCCTTTGTCCTCTGAGTAATTTTCAGACATTATAAGCACATTACACCTATTAGGGGTCAGGAAGGGATTCTCTCCTCCCCATTGTTTCTTTTTTCTTTTCATCCCTCTGAAGCATCAGAGATGGTCACAGCTGGAGGTGGGACAATGGACGGAGTTGGCCAATGCTCTTAGGTGCTTGGCTGACTGGTTCTTGCTCACATGCTCAGGATCTAACTGATCGCCATATGTGGGGTCAGGAAGGAATTTTCCCATAGGTCTGATTAATAGATTCATACATTTTAAGGCCAGAAGAGACCATTATGATTATCTAGTCTGTCCTCCTGTATACTACAGGCCACAGAACATCCCCAAAATAATTCTGAGAGCATATCTTTTAGAAGAACATCCAGTCTTGAGTTAAAAAACTGTCAGTGATGGAGAATCCACCACAACCCCTTGGTACATTGTTCCAATGGTTAATTACTCTTGCCATTAAAAATTTACACCTTATTTCCAGTCTGAATTTGTCTAGCTCGAACTTCCATCCATTGGATGTGTTATGCCTTCCTCTGCTAGACAACTCAGCCCATTATGAAATATTTGTTCCCCATGTAGGTACTTATGGCTGTAATCAAGTCACCCCTTAATCTTCTCTTTGATAAGCTAAATAGACTGAGCTCCTTGAGGCTATTACCATAAGGCCTATTTTCTAATCATTTAATCATTCTTGTGGCTCTTCTTTGAACCCTCACCAATTTATCAACATCCTTCTTGAATCGTGGGCATTAATACTGAACACAATATTACTCCTAAGGGAATTCTGTGCCAAAAAAATTAAAAATTATATGAACAATATTTTAAAATTCTGCAAAATTCTGCAAGTTTTATTTGTCAATAAATAAATGTGGCTCCAGCATGGCAGTGGGGAGCACAGGCCACTGGCTGCATTGAGGTGGGAGATCACCCTGAAGCCTCCACCTCCCCCAGTACAGGGACTCGGCAGTGAGGCTGCACCTGATCCTGACACAGTGCAAGGGCTGGGCCTGCCCCAGAAACACCCCGTGTTCCTGCCCCTCTTTGCCAGGTGTGGCTGGGCAGGCTCAGCCCAGCAGTATCCAAGTGTGGAGGGGCTTAGTATGGGGGGATTCAGGTGTGGGGCAGTCTGGGTGCGGGCAGCTCCGTGGGTGATCTGGATGCACCGGGGGTGGGGAGATGGGGCTTGGCGGGGCAGCCTGGGGGTGGGGGCTCAGTGGGGGGGTCTGGGTGCTGGGGGAGTGGGGCTTGATGGGTGGGGGTCCAGGTGCAGCTGGTTGGGGCTCAGTGGGGTGGGGGCCTTGTCAGAGGGGTCCAGGTGTATGGCAGTAGGGCTTGTCAGGGTGCGGGTTTGATAGGCTTGCTTAATGGGGGAACCCCAGCTGCTGCCAAGGGGTCACAGCATGTCAGGCTCACACTTCCCCCCCGATTCCCTTTTCTTCTCCATCCCTCACTCCCATATTCCCCTCCCCCGCCCTATTCCACCCCCCTTCCTTCCCCACTGCCTCTCCCCCCTATCTCCTTAGCCCCCTTCCCTCATTTCCCCCACCCGCTGTTACCCAGCCCCACCGCGGAAACTCATTCCACAGGAAATAGGAAGGCTCCCAGCACACAGAAGGGGAGCACCACTGGCACTAGGAGCCAGGAGGCTGCATTCAGCTTCAGGGTCAGCAGAGCCCAAGACGCAGCCTCTGAGCTGGGCAGTTTTGCGTTTGCACAAAGGGGGGGGCAGTGGCACATAACCCTGTGTGCCCCCCCATGCCTCAGCAATGTTTGGGGGGTAATCCCCCCAAAAAACTGCACACATGGTTTCCCTCCGCAGCGCAGCTTCCCTGACATTTTCTGCAGGGAAAAGCAAGAATTCTGTAGGGAGGGCTGTTTGCTGCAGGTGCACAGAATCCCCCAAGGAGTAACAATATTCCAGCAGTGGGTGCACAAGTCTCAAATACAGATGTAAAGTAACCTCTCTGCTCTTACTCTTTCTCGAGATTCCCCTGTTTATCCATCCCAGGATTGCATTAGCTCTTTTGGCCACAGCATCACACTGGGAGCTCACATTCAGCTGATTATCCAGTGGTCTTGGGGGGTTTTCATCTTCCTTTGGAGCATGTGGTCCAAATTGCCTGCCAGATTCATCTGGGTACCTCTCAATAAATTTCCTGCCCTTGCAGGGTCCTTGGTCTCTCCTATTCTTTGCCTGTGGCACGCAATAGTCTCCTGAGGGCTATACCTTGAGTTAATTTCAGTTGTTGCATTCAGTATGCAAGTGGTAGGTGGTTTTGGTGGCCTGTGATATATTGGAGGACAGACTAGACGATCTGGTGGTCCCTTCTGATTTTAATTCTATGACTATTGCATCAACGTTTCAAGAAACCATAGTTACTTTTATTGCTAGTCAAAATACAGCCTTCAGCATTAGTCAACATAGATCATCCAAAATGGTGGTCATGATGAGTCTTGTGATGTGCGTTGTAGGAGGTGGCCTTGTGCATTCTGCCCCAGAAACTTTCATACAAACGGCTCAGAATGTTTTGCTACTTACTTGCACTGTTTATCACTTGGTCTTTTAAATGCTCAATGTTTAAAACATTGTACTGTAAAATCACTTCTGGATTCTGCACTGTATGTATGGCTTAGCACAAGCAGATCAGATTATACATTTGGAATTTTTTAGTCCACAGACTGACTTGGAAAACTTCCTGAAAGTTTCAAAATGCTGGTTTAGTCTTGCAAATGCTGGTCCTGTGGGAACTGTGGGCTTCTGAAAAAGAAAACACTTTAGAGTTATTTTGTGGCACATTCCAAACAGTACATAGGATAGGAGTACAGAACTTTTCTGTATGATACACGATACTTGAATGATTTTCTTATAAAACTGTTCTTGCACAGCTCTTTCACATTTTGGTTTTATATCAATGTCTACATAGCGCACTTTATATACATGCTTACACATATCTGAGAGAGAGGATAAATAGTCATAAAACAAGCAGTGGAATTGCACCTTAAAAGCTGAATTTGTAAATTTTCTGAGTTGCTATCTTCACACACTTGGTGAATGTGTGCGCTTGTGTTCTCAGTCAGGCTTTGTTACTTCTGCTACTAACTTGTTGAAAAACTGGACTAATACTCCAGGATCTCTTCCTCTGTTTGTCTACATTAGCACAGCTTTCCATTTTCTTGCTTTCAGAACAGTTTGGAATGTCTGCCAGGATGTTGTGGGTTATTACCTCAGCACTGAAATATCCTTCATCAAGAAACCGATTAGTCATACAAAGCAGTAGAGACAGAGAAAAGAACAGAAGTGTTGTATCTACATGTGTGTAATAGCTACAAACATAACAATTTTAAGTAGTCTGGGTACTCATATACAATATACATTTTGAGGTTGGATCCTTTGACCAGATCAACCATTGAACTGAAGTTAAACCATTATTATTTCAGAAAGCAAATTTTTACTTGAGTTTTTATTTATGTTTAAAGTGACCTTTAACTTTCAAATCTTTTTTTTTATAGTTTCACTGGAGGTTCTCCAAAGAAGAGATGCACAACAAACAAACAAAGAAATCTAACAAGGCTAAACTAAGTTCGAGGGAGAAACAAACAGCAGAAGAAAAACCGGAGTGTGAAGTTACAGAGAATACAAGAAACTTAGAAGCACAATTGTCAACAATTGAAAATGTTGGGAACTGCAAACCAGTCTTGAATGAACAACTGGATAGTATCATAGACAAGACATCTGAGATGCATGAGGACAAAGATATATCTATCCATGGCCATGAGGAATCAGAAGAAAAATGGCATCCAAGTCATGATACTGATCAAAAAGAAGTGGAAGTGTGCTTGAGTCACAATGATACGTCGGACAACTGTGAGAACCAGATAAGACATGAAGGAAGCTGTGTTCTAATAACTGACAGTGGGGATGGGGACAATGCGACTGAAGCTATGGATGCTTCCTGCGATTAATCACCTGCATCTCAAGATTACTGAAAGAGTTGCAGATCTTTTGCCAAACTAAAGGACAAGTTTTGCTAATCATCCTCACTAATTTAATTGCTTAATACAACTTTTAATTTGGCTTTGTAAATGCCCTATACAATTTTATTCTCTCCAATTAACATACAGGCATCTTAAAGTTTCAACTAACTGTAAGACCCACTTTTGCTCCCACATAAGTTAATGGCAAAATTTCCACTGACTTTACTGAGATTAGGACTGGCTTTACTGTCCTTAGTTTTAAAGGTAGAGATGAAATGTATTGTGATTACCAAGTTGGGAGTGAAAACATAGTCAGGCTTGTTCTGTGACTCAAGAAAAAATGCTGATATTTAAACTGCTCTGTGCTATCTTAACAAAAACAGGTTTGTATTCAGTATTTCATATTAGTTTAGGAGAAGCATTGTTGGTCAGTTTCCTTATGTAATAATTTTATCGAAGTATCATTGCTGAAACAATTATTTGCACCATGTCGTTTTGTCATTGTTTTGTGTTGTCAAGAAAATGGTATTTAGGCTTACAGAGGCTGGAATTGGGAAGTTTGATAAAGTGGCTGTAGCTGTATTTATCTCCGTAACATATCTACTCATTGATATTCTCTTGAATTTAGTTTTCTCTTGCAGATATATAAAGCAATAAACAGACCACGAATATTGTAGGTACATAAGGGGAACCTGATGGGGAAACAAACCTCTTGATGAATGTGTGTTGTATGTTAAGCAGATGGCTCTAACATAATGCCTATGATTCCCTATTCTCTTATTTTGGTGTTCTGGATTTTTAGGTTGCTAATCAGCCCTTCGGCAATGCTTGCTGGGGCTTCAAGAAATAGAAAAGAAAATGAAAACTGCTCGTAAAATGTAACTCATTAATTGTACATATTCACTAATAGTGGATACACTCGCCATCTGCTAGAACTGCTATTATGTGACTTTTCATCATTTATCAACTGGAGTAGTGTGTGTCACAGGAAAGATGGGGTTTTTTTTAATCAAATAGCTACCAGGCAAATGTCAGTGAAAGCTACTGAATGACCCTGATGACTAAACCTTTCTTTTACAACAGATAACCATGTTTTTCAGCTGACATACAAACTTTATGATGTAAAATGGTCAACATTTTCATGTTTGGAGGTATATTAAAATTTTTACAGTAAAATGTATGTGTAACAATTTTTTTAGATCATATTTGAATATACTCTTAAACAGTTTTAGTCTGCTTAAAAATGTAACATGTAGTAGCTTTTCTTTTCTTAATAAGCAATCCCCTTAGAGTCCCGGTTTACAATTAGTTAGGCAGTCCTGTATGGTGTTTTTAAAAAATACCTTCTATTTTTTCATTTCTGTAAACAATAAAGTTTCTTGACACTTTAAATGACTGCTTCTTTGAGCAGCTAGTCTTGGAACCCCCAAGAGGAGAGGCAATTCTTGATTTAGTCCTAAGTGGAGCACAGGATCTGGTCCAACTGGATATAGCTGAATATAGATGAACTGCTTGGTAATAGTGGCCATAACATAATGAAATTTAACATCCCTTTGGGGCTGGGAGACACCAAAGCAGCCCACCATGGTAGCATTTAGTTTCAGAAAAGGGAACTACACAGAAATGAGGAAGTTCGTTAAACAGAAATTGAAAGGTACAATGCCAAAAGTGAAATCCCTACAAGCTGCATGGAAACTTTTTAAAGACACCATAATAGAAGCTTGATTTAAATGTATATCCCAAATTAAAAAACATAGTAAGAGGACCAAAAAAGTGCCACCATGGCTAAACATCAAAGTAAAAGAAGCAGTTAGAGGCAAAAAGGCATCCTTTAAAAAGTGGGAATTAAATCCTACTGAGGAAAATAGAAAAAAGCATAAACTCTGGCAAGTGAAGTATAAAAATATAATTAGGAAGGCCAAAAAAGAATCTGAAGAACAGCTAGCCAAAGACTCAAAAAGAATAGCAAACATTTTTTAAATACATCAGAAGCAGGAAGCCTGCTAAACAACCAGTGGGCCACTGGACGATTGAGATGCTAAAGGAGCACTCAAGGAAAATAAAGCCATTACAGAGTAACTAAATTAATTATTTACATCGATCTTCACAGCTGAGTATGTGAGGGAGATTCCTAAACCTGAACCATTCTTTTTAGATGACAAATCTGAGGAACTGTCTCAGATTGAGATGTCATTAGAGGTGGTTTTGGAACAAATTGATAAACTAAACAGTAATAAGTCACCAGGAGCAGATGATATTCACCCAAGAGTTTGGAAGATACTCAAATATGAAATTACAGAACTAACAGCTGTGCTATGTAACCTAAAATTTAAATCAGCTTCTGTACCAGATGACTAGAAGTTAGTTAATGTGATGCCAATTTTTAAAAGCTCCAGAGGTGATCCCGGCAATTACAGGTCAGTAAGCCTAACTTCAGTACCAGGCAAATTGGTTGAAACTATAGTGGAAAAACAGAATTATCAGACGCATAGATGAACACAATTTGTTGGGGAAGAGTCAACATGGTTTTAGTAAAGGAAAATCATGCTTCACCAATCTACTAGAATTCTTTGAGGGGGTCAACAATCATGTGGATAAGGGTGATTCAGTGGATATAGTGTACTTACATTTTCAGAAAGACTTTGACAAGGTCCCTCACCAAATGCTCTTAAGTAAACGTAAGATGGGAAGGTCCTCTCATGGATCACTAACTGGTTAAAAAATAGGAAACAAAGGGTAGGAATAAATGGTCAGTTTTCAGAATGGAGAGAGGTAAATAATGGTGTCCCCCAGCGGTCTGCACTGGGATCAATAATGTTCAACATATTCATAAATAAGATGGAAAAAGGTAAACAGTGAGGTTGCAAAGTTTGCAGATGATACAAAACTACTCAAAAGCGACAAAGTGTCCTGTGGCACCTTATAGACTAACAGACGTATTGGAGCATACGCTTTCGTGGGTGAATACCCACTTCGTCAGATGCATGTAGTGGAAATTTCCAGAGGCAGGTATAAATATGCAGGCAAGAATCAGTCTAGAGATAATGAGGTTAGTTCAATCAGGGAGGATGAGGCCCTCTTCCAGAGCAGACTGTGAAGAATTACAAAGGGATCTCATAAAACTGGGTGACTGGGCAACAAAATGGCAGATGAAATTCAATGTTGATAATGCAAAGTAATGCACACTGGAAAACATAATCCCAACTATACATATGAAATGATGGGGTCTAAATTAGCTGTTACCACTCAAGAAAGAGATGTTGGAGTCATTGTGACTAGTTCTCTACAAACATCCACTCAATGTGCAGTGGCAGTCAAAAATGCTAAAAGAATGTTGAGCATCATTAGGAAAAGGGATAGCTAGTAAGCCAGAAAATATATTACCTCTATATAAATCCATGGTATGCCCACATCTTGAATACTGTGTGCAGATCTGGTTGCCTCATATCTCAAAAAAAGATATACTGGAATTGGAAAAGGTACAGAAGAGGCAACAAATTAATTAGGGGTATGGAACAGCTTCCATATGGGGAGAGATTAATAAGACTGGGACTTTTCATCTTGGAAAAGAGATGACTAAGGGGCAGATATGATAGAGGTATATAAAATCATGACTGGTGTGGAGAAGGCAAGTAAGGAAGTGTTATTTACTCCTCATAACACAAGAACTAGGGGTCACCAAATGAAATTAATAGGCAGTAAGTTTAAAACAAACAAAAGGAAGTATTTCTTCATGCAATGCACAGTCAACCTGTGGAACTCTTTGCCAGAGGATGTTGTGAAAGCCAACACTATAACAGGGTTCAAAAAAGAACAAGCTAAGTCCATGGAGGATAGGTCCATCAACACCTATTAGCCAGGATGGGCAGGGATGCAAAACCATGAGCTGAAGTGTCCTTACCCTGTGTTTGCCAGATGCTGAGAAGGGGCGACTGGCAATGGATCATTTGATGATTACCTGTTCTGTTCATTCCCTCTGACTACCTGGCATTGGCCACTGTTGGAGGACAGGATACTGGGCTAGATGGACCATTGGTCTGACATAGCATGGCTGTTCTTATGTTCAATATAGTTTTTCCCATAGTTTGTGCCTGGTAATTCTCAGTCTTTCTTTGTACAGTATTTTAACTCAATAAAATCTGTTTTCTAAGTGCACATCATGCATGTTCAAGCTATTTTTTTAAACTACAGTCAACATCTAAAAGAAATAATGCAATTTGCTGAACAGGGAGAAAATAATCATACAACATCAAATGTCCATGTAATTTGGATAATTGCCGCTAAATTTAAATCACTCCATTTCATGCACAGAAAACATGTTGGGTTTCAGAGTAGCTGCTGTGTTAGTCTGTATCCGCAAAAAGAACAGGAGTACTTGTGGCACCTTAGAGACTAACAAATTTATTTGAGCATAAGCTTTTGTGGGCTACAGCCCATTTCAGCAGATGCATGGAATGGAACATATAGTAAAGAGATACATATATACACTTACGGAGAACATGAAAAGGTGGGAGTTGCCCAAGCAACTCTAAGAGGCTAATTAATTAAGATGAGCAATTATCAGCAGGAGAAAAAAAACTTTTGTAGTGATAAGATGATCTATTTCAGACAGTTTGACAAGAAGGTGTGAGGATACTTAACATGGGGAAATAGATTCAATGTGTGTAGTTGCTCTGCCATTCCCAGTCTCTATTCAAGCCTAAATTGATGGTACCTAGTTTGCATATTAATTCAAGTTCAGCAGTTTCTCATTGGAGTCTGTTTTTGAAGCTTTTCTGTTGCAAGATTGCCACCTTTAAGTCTGTTACTGAGTGACTAGAGAGGTTGAAGTGTTCTCCTATTGGTTTTTGAATGTTATGATTCCTGATGTCAGATTTGTGTCCATTTATTCTTTTGCATAGAGACTGTCTGGTTTGGCCAATGTACGTGGCAGAGGGGCATTGCTGGCACATGATGGCATATATCACATTGGTAGATGTGCAGGTGAACAATCCCCTGACAGCGTGGCTGATGTGATTAGGTCCAGTGATGGTGTCACTTGAATTGATATGTGGACAGAGTTGGCATTGGGGTTTGTTGCAAGGATAGGTTCCTGGGTTAGTGTTTTTGTTCCGTGGTGTGTGGTTGCTGATGAGTATTTGCTTTAGGTTGGGGGGCTGTCTCCCAAGATCTGTGAGAGTGACGGATCATCTTTCAGGAAAGGTTGTAGATCTTTGATGATGCGCTGGAGAGGTTTTAGTTGGGGGCTGAAAGTAATGGCTAGTGGCATTCTGTTATTTTCTTTGTTGGGACTGTCCTGTAGTAGGTGACTTCTGGGTACTCTTCTGGCTCTGTCGATCTGTTTTTTTCACTTCAGCAGGTGGGTACTGTAGTTTTAAGAATGCTTGATAGAGATGTTATTGGTGCTTGGCTTCAATCCCTCAGACAGAGACATCTTGATTATCGCTACAAACGTTTTTTTTCTCCTGCTGATAATTGCTCAGCTTAATTAATTAGCCTCTTAGAGTTGGTAGGGCAACTCCCACCTTTTCATATTCTCCGTAAGTATATATATATATCCTTACTATATGGTCCATTCTATGCATCTGATGAAGTGGGCTGTAGCCCACGAAAGCTTATGCTCAAATAAATTTGTTAGTCTCTAAGGTGCCACAAGTCCTCCTGTTCTTTTTGAGAAAACATGTTGTATTTTTTTCCACAATAACTGAAGAGTATTTATTTTAACAGAATATTTTTAAAAAGACTGTAAATAATTTTAATACAAACACTGTACTCT